>NC_137247.1:4029331-4489761 GCF_051294905.1 Botryllus schlosseri | reverse complement strand
TTGACTAGGGGCAAGTTTTGTGCAAGTGTTTTTTTACAGCTTCCGGCAGCTTTCCTAGATACTCAGAATTTTATGTAGTTATGCAACTTTTCTCAATTTTTTTCATTGCAACTTTTTTATAACTTTTTTTCATTTTTCGTGACAGTTTCTGGCAACTTTTTGCGATTCTCTCACGCAATTTTTTTCATTGCGACAACTTTACTGGAAAATATTTGGCACTATACGCCGAATAGATCGCTTGATTATTTTCACTGTCGTTTTAAATTTGAGGTCCTTTCTGATCAGACGTATATTTAAGCTGGACCGCAGCCGAAAATGATATTTTCACTTGGTCAATTTTTTTCAGTCTAAAGTCGCTAACAGTCAGTTTTTTTAGCTACAGTTCCTTGGATACGGGTCGATCCTAGTATTCTCATACCCTGATCATTTTAAGGATCTTGTCCATAAATGCAACTTTTTAGCTGCATCTTTGAGTGAAAAAATGGATATAACCTTTTTTACTTGCAACTTTGTGTTGAAAAATAGATGCATACTTTCCACGGATTTGAGACTGCAACAAAAACTTCTCCCTAGTCATGACTCTCGAGCTATTAAAAACGCTGTTGAGTACCAATAAATTAGGGATGTCTGAAAACGATGCAAACCTTCGGGTAAGGAGAGCGCGAATCCGGGCTTACGTTCCCATACTTGTCCCGGGTGCCCGGTTGATATCAAACCGTTGCGTGAGCTCGTCACTCGTCTGCGCGCGCTGTGTACTATTCGCGGAAGCTCGGTCACAAATATCGTGTCCCGATCGGCTTCTTGGCGCTACTGCGCACTTTTTCCGGGATAGGACGGCAAAAATAATTGCTTATGCTGAAAAACGGAATCCCACAGATAAATCCAACCATCGGTAGTATTCTGCACACGTCGATACACTTGAAAATTATAGTTCACTAGTCTAGTATATAATTAGAGTGAGGGAAATCCCGGTGTTCTAATTCTAATCTATCTACACTCTGGTTTTTCTTGAAAATGCTACGGGGAGAGCTTGCCATAGTGCGAAAAGAGTCAGAGCTTTGGTGTACTGTACATACATTTGCTATTCTCATGCCTATGCGAGCGTGAACTCGAAATTTGATATGAACTGAGCTTGATTTTCGTCTTTCTAATTATGGAATTGTGAATTCAATTTCCAAGTATTTGCGAAAATCAGTACCGGTATTTATACGCTAATTTGGAAGAACAATGTGTAGCTATAATTATAAATCTTATTCAATTCCCTGCTATATTGAGCAAAATCGTCGTTCATCTTGACCGCGCTCGATATGACACGAAATGGCCGTGGAACAGGAGAATCACCAATCCGATAGAAACTGGACGCCTAATGTTGCTTTAACTGAAAAGCTTCTTGGAGGTACAGAACTTCAATGTACAATTGAATAGTATATTGATATTTGAAATGAACCCGAATATTTTCGGATGAGACACTCGTCAGGGGCCCCAGGCGTAATCGTCCAGCAACTAGTAGATAATTTGGAAATAATAATATTATTTGGTGATACTATTTTTTATACAATGTTTCTTTCCAATTCTTCTACTATAGTTGAATGTTTGTGTCGCCCGACCTCAAAATCTGCAATAACAATAGTTTCCTGGGTCCTTCCTGATGTTGGGATTTCGGTCTAACAATATTTGATCCTTCAAGTATAACATACAAATATGAGGGGGTTAGCTAAGATGCTGTGTATGTAAATTAGACACAAAGATGGGCGAAAACAATTTACAGCATACCGCGAACCACCATGCCCTGCCTACTGAATATATTAAATCAGTGGTTCCCAACCTCTTTCGACTCATCGCTGCCCCCTTTTCAAAGCTCCACAGCGGATTATCCCCCCCCCCCCCCTCCCCCCAAATATTGAGAACCTCGAAAAATGGGCATAACCACCGGCGAGTTGACTAAAAAAAGGTCAACTTTTCGGCTCGACCTCGAATTTACACTTTTACAGCTAAATAAGTCGTGAGTTGAATAAAGTAAGGTCAATTCTCCGACTCGACTCCAATATAGCCGTTTTAACGCTCGCCAATCGCATCGCCCGCATTCGTTATTTTCGCTCCCAATATCCCCCCTCGTCCGTTTTTCGCCCTCCTATCGCCCCTTTCGTTATTTCCCCTAGACCGCCAAATCACCCAGCTCTCTGGGGTGGCGATATCGCCCACAGTTGGGATATATTAGACTCTTGGTTAGAACCTGCGATTTTGCGAAGCCCACCATGTTTCGTTGGTGTGCTGGCGATTTGCATTCAATACAATTAAATTATATATTTTAAGCCTATTTCCTATTTGTATGGATGATGGTATCCTTAAGGCTACGCTGAGAAAGTAGATATACACTGTGGAACATTGTTACTACTCCATAATAATTGCAGGTCTATTGCTCAGGATCAGACTTGGACAACTAGATAATTGTAATCCTCCAATTACACTAAGTAGAGAAAAATGAACTGCCGAAGAATAATATAACGGTACTTGTAATTTAATTTGTGAAATGTGTTCTCTGCTCTAATTGTAATTATCTAATCTAACTAGTTGAAAATATTTCTATGTTCCAATTTTAATTCTAGTCCAAGTCCTGGTTTCCCCTGTGCAAGTATTCTCGCATTTTTACATGCTTATGCTCTGAGATTTGAACTTGATTCAACTCTTAGTTTTTCGCGCGAATTCACGGTAGCTATGATTTCTAATTCTAAGGCGAGCAAACTACACTCACTGGGATAACTCCTGACGTATTATTGATGTTCAATTTCTTAAAAGCATCCGATTCGTGTGGGTAAAACAAGAGTACCGGTACGCTACCTGAATGTAAGTGTGATTATGTTGGGACAGCAGAAAGACTTTCCCGCAGGACCCGCACGTTCAGCAGGTCCTCACCGGGCCCGATGGCCTCGTCCTGCGAATTTTCTATGCTTGTCCATGCTAATCTCATCGTCTTTGAGCTGACGTCATCATCTCTACTTACGTCAATATTCGAAAGAGCAGAGGATAATTGAGCATCGGCACCTGCCAGAAAAAGAAATGAGCTCATTAGAGATTCAGCGCAGAGAGGTGGGTCACAGTAGTCGTTTTGTTGGGCACTCAATAGAATCGGATGTAACGTTGCAGATCAAGGCCAAGTATAGGCCTACTATAAGAAGCAGCGATTCGCAAGACGCGCTAAAACTATTCCAAGCGGATAGTAGAACATTTAAGGTTTTATAGTTAGTAGTAGTGTCAAAAGGTTATGGGTTACCATATTTCGGAGATGCGTAAAAGATGAACCCTTTTCACAAATCACAAACTTTATATTATCGGACGATAAAACGGATAATTTGGAAAATCTTCATAGGGGAAATACTGTCTTGTGTCGACTAAAATGGTCTGTTTTTCAAACTCTACTCCCTAAAGACCTGTTATCCGACGTCCATATTCCCGATTTCGCGTCATTCATTGCGTTTTTTAATTGTGCCTGTACCTCAGGGAGCGGGCAACATACGGCCCGCGGGCCGGATCAGGCCCGCGACGGGATTTTGTCCGGCCCGCGGACAGTTTCCCGTCTTATATGGTAATTTGGGCCCGCGTGGTCCCAGTCTTGCCGAGATTCCCACTACTTGCTTATAACGTCAAATTTTAAGTGACAAGTATGTTTATTATATACGTGTGTAGTGGTGTGCACACGCAGCTGTGCAAGCAGGAGTAGAGCTTACGGCTTACGCGTAACTTCGTCCGAAGAGCGAGAAGACTTGCATTATCGGCATTAACCATGTACTCAACCCTAATGAATTGATTAAATTGTTAAATTTTGTGGTACCGGGCTCGTTCCAACGCCCGTGTGAAACTCTTAATTAGGATTGGTGACCTTTGGGACGGTAGTGTTCCCAATATGAGTGTGGACACAAGCAAATCTGAAAGGGCTCAGTGAAATTGGTCTTACGTCCACACTTTCCATTTGGCTGGAAGGCAAATTTGACGGTAATTTTTTGACCGGGCTTGCCGAGCAATAAATTTTGATTAAACTGGTATCAATCGAAAGCTACCGTGCGGTACTGAGATTGCGGGAAATATAAATTATATTCTGCTCGTGACCCTGGAACCCTCCAAAAATCAGCCTCGAATGTTGCATTGTAGTAACGGAGTTGGTGAGGTATTGTGACGCAACCATGCCAATGCAGCTCAGCTCAGGAGCAAGTGCACACGGAAAGTGAGAGTGTGAATGCCTCAACTCGGTTGAGGCAACAATGGCCAACGCTTGCGGTTTGCGCTGCTCTCACTAGCTCCCAGGCGGCAATGGTTGCGTCACAATACCAAACTCCGTTACAATGGCAAACATTCGAGGCTGATTTGTGGGGGGGTTCCAAGGCCACGAGCAGAATCAAAATTCATCTTTTCGCAATCAAGTAACGACGCGGTAGCTTTCGATTGAATACCCGTTTTATCAAATTTTGCTCTTCGGCAAGCCGGTCACTATAGGACACTATGGTTTGCACCGTGTGTTAATTGATCGTGAGAGGAGATTAGACATGGCGGCGCCTGTATGAGACAATGCTGTTCTCTCAAAATCCACATTGTCTTCGTCATTATCGGCGGAGGAAATGGCTTTGAAGTGGCATTGAGCTGTCGTTAAAATACATTCAAATAAATACGATTTATTCCGTGTAATATGTGGATAAAATGGGCCGAATAATGTATCGATTCAGCAATCCGTCCCGCCAAAGTACCTAATCTTCCTATGTCCAGGCCCCGCCAACTGGAGAAGTTGGCCCCGCCCTGCTGGAACTGTACAAATCGCCAGGCTGTCAAAGCTGCAAAGGGAGTACGAATTGCCAAAAAAGGGAGGACGTTTGGGCGTCCTCTAAGGACATTTTCAATTTCCTGCACAAAGACGGGCAAATCCTCCTAAACGAAGACGCATGGTAATGGTTAACCCTAACAAAACGTAGACGGTTGGTCGCGGACGTTCGGCATACTTTTAGGTGTTAATCGTCGGTCTCTACATCCTAAATAGCAAAATGCATCCTCTAGCGATAAACGAAAAATAACTTATTTACACTACAAAATGGAGGGCGATTTTCGAAAATATACCCAGTTACCTCCATACAGGAAGCTATTTCGTGCCCAGTTTTTATATTACAATTTAGCAGACATTTTCCACGTCAAGAGAAAAAGCAAAGTATTTAGGGCCTAGTTTTGTTGTGTAAAAAATACTGAAAGTCTGTTCAAGTTAAAAAGTAGGGAAAACCTATTTGAGTGCTTCAAAAACAGTAGAAGTATTCGTCACAGACCAGTGACCACATCTGAAATTCACGCACTTGCACAAAAGCATCGCGTCACTTGAACAGTCACCTATCAAATAGCCGATAATCACGAGTACACAGAATGTCCATGATTGTAATGTATGTACTCTATCCCGATTACCTAGCGATTCGCACACGCTTCGACCAAACATTTTAGCTTTCAAATGAAACGTCAGCATTCGACACTCATCTGCGTTTCGGTGTGGGTAGACACAACAGGACAAGTTTGCAGGCGCGTCGCGGAACATGCGCGCAAACACGTTTTCTAGGTATTTCACGCAAGAGCACATTCCGCCGTAATCGCGGCGTGAGTCATAACGGAATTTGCATGCCAAGTTCAGGACAGGATACAGAATTCGCGCGCTTCACTGATGGTTGAGGCTGGCCATAATGATGTCCTTCTATATTCTTTGGATAAGGTCACTAAAGAGTACCCAATAATACACTCTCGTTTCGATTAAAGAGATTAACTCCAGTTGATTAAATTTTATCAGTAATCCTGATTCTTGACCAGTGACCATACTATAATTCTGAACCTTCACTTAACTAGCAAAATTATACAAACCTTTTAACAGACACTGGGAGGTACAGATGTGCAGGATTAAATTTAATAATATACTCATACTGAAATGAACTCGACTATTTTGGGCTGACACCCGTCGGCGATTATGGTAGAGAATTGAAAAGAGCATGTCTGCATGTGTAAGTCAGCAATCGCATCGAACTTTACGCGGACCAGAGCTTGCCGACCAATGAGGTACAATATACTTTTATTGGCTAGGGATCTAGTTCTAGATATCCCTGTTATTGGCACCATCTCCATACTAACACGCGTCACTGGTTACTGAAATTCGAGGTTTACAAACGCCCTCAATAATATCGAATTGGTTTTCCCTCTTGGAATCATATGAAAAACGACTACATTGCTTACAATTGAGTCTGACTGGTTTGCCTCATCAGACTAGTAATAAACGCATCGCCGAAAATATGTTTGTTGTAAAACGTAAAAGGAACTATACTGCGGGTAAATGAACTTGTCGTTTTGCAGTCCCGATGTTTCGACGTCTATGGTCTGGTCATTTTGCATTAGTCTGATATCGCTTATTATGATTCCTGAGATGTCGATCTATTGCACGCCTTACTTTCGTTCTGGGTTTTCTGACCAGTGGTGTTGCAACGGGGGGAAAGTACTATCGTATCGGTATATATCGCATATCGGTGTGGCTCTAGTGACAACGGTTACTACTGACGAAAATTTAACACTTAGGATTTAAACATTGTGACGTCACAAAGTAGTTTGAAAGCCTGTTGACTAGTGATCTTTTACTCTGTCACGTTTTCCTAACCGGCGCTTAAACCAGATTGAAACACGAAAGCCAGCACCGGCACATTCTTGCGTGACCAACAACGCAAGGGCATGCAGGGTCATATTCACGAATGGCTGCATTCTGACGCTGCACGACGCTACGCAGACACAAGGGTGGGGAGAAAATCATAGATCGGGCAGTTTGAAAAAGCACAAAATACGTGAGTGCTCGCACGGCGAGTTTCCCATTCCAGTATTTTACTTTTAAACCAAAAAGTTTTTTTGAAACTACATCATTCATTCATCGCTTTCTGCCGTTATTGGATTAAAACCGAGACTACTTGAGATTTATATTCACAGCTGTTTTCATACAATTAAGCGTACGCAACCACGGGGGACCTATATCATCCCGGCAAGGAATACTCCCGCCTTGGTGACGAATATCTGTGACGTCACAACGTTCAAAATCGAATATTTGCGAGTGCGGTAACATCGCACAATTTCGTACAGGCTTGAACAATGAAGATATCGCAAAACCGCCGCAGAAAAGGTCCACTAGAAAATTTTCAGCCTTTCCAAATAAGGTTATGATCAAAGTCATAGCTATAGCTTCTTTTCGTGATTAGGTTAGAATTAGAAATACCACATTCACAAAACCTTGGAAATTGAATCAAACTGCGAATTAGAAGGAAAAACAGCTAAAATCAAGTTCCGATCCATATCCAATCATATAGTTATTTTTCGTAAGCTATAGAATGGCAAATGTATGTACACCAAGCCTGGCACGTTTCGCACTGTACACTGTAATGTACAGTTCTCGGATTTGAGTTGGAATTAGAGCATACAAATGTTTCACATGTTAGATTAGCATTGGATTACCGGCATTTCGCGCTAATTCGTCAAATTATACCACTAGAATTGCGTAGTTGTTCAAGTCTGCCATGAAGGCCTACTGATCGGCTGGCTATTCATCCGAACATCTCGTATTTTACAAAATCGTTTACAAAACTCCGGCTCGTAAAGTTGGACAATGACTCATTCACACGCTATTCAACTATAGAGATTGTATTCCTACAGTCTCTATAATTCAACGGAGCGATACAAGTTCTTCGGACGCCGGCTGCAAAACATCACGTGCCGGGAAAGCTCTTATGAGCGAACAGGCGAGCTACGCTGCTTCAGCGTCCAAGCAAAATGGCCGACGCTGGGGTCACAACTCACGAGTCAACACGAATGATGTGTTATTGTTTGCGTTAATTCGTGTCTAGACCCCCATTGTCATTTACACCGGGACAATAAATTTATTGCTGAATCCTTAGCAAGGCGTACTTCAACCTGTAACGCATTGTCCAGCTCTAACAGCCAAACTTGGGCTGCTAGAAAATTCTAGCTACCGGTAATCCAATTCTGAACTAATTTTTAAGTCTTATTTCTGGGTTTCCTGCAAATGCTGCAGGAGGAGTGAATATTGTGAAACTCAATTGTAATATTGGTTCCAGCCAGTTATCATCATTGATCACGAAATATCCGAAGATCATGAATTTTCGTGAGAGTTTTTGCATCAGCTTTTGATCTATAACCTTTCTGACACGAAAGGAATCGAGATTTAGGCATGAAATACGCTTGTCTCGAGAAGCAAGCCGATACAATTGGGCTCGAAAGTCACGTGACTTTTCAGCATAGCAACCACCGTCTGGGGCCAAGCGCGTTTCTGGTATCATCTTCTCTGCGACAGTAATGCATTTGTATGTCGCAATTTCTGCTACTGCGCTGGTCTTTGCTGCCACATTATGTGTTTGTGTTACAGGATTGATTTTTTTCGTCCAGATAGATGACAATGTATAGTATTCAATTAACATGATGGAGTATAGAGCAGTTTAAGATAGCCTATTTCAAACAAGTAATTCCAAGGTTTAGTACTTTCATCTGGACCTACTAACTATTCATCGTATGGCTGCAGCATTATTATGCTTCAAGTGTATACTTATCAACACGGAGACAGTGATCAGTCAACATCGGAGATTATTAATATTGTAACATTACCGTACCGTGTTAAATTTGATTTCAGATGGATTTGGTTAAGCTACTTTTACGATTTGCGAGTTCTTCAAAAATAATCCGAATCTGGTCAAAAGAAGTCAAAATGATTTAGACAACGACCATCCGATATCAGCAATGTATGGTGGTGATGGCAAAGAATTGGGAAATATTCAGTTCAGCCATGAGTATAATGAAAGTTTATGACGTAGAGGTTGGTAACTGCAAAATAACCTGAAAGATTGGGGAAGCGTTGGAATTGAGTTCGAATCCCACTTGACGCAAGTGGGTCGGAGGCTTATCTGGACTCCCCACTGCTTACCTAACTACATGAGCAGCGTCATGGAATCAAGCCCAGATGGCTAAGTAAAGCCGATGAGGCTCGAAAATCGGCACCACTGACGAGGACGTATGGAAGCAAGCAAGAGAAGAAAGAAAGAAAAAGCTTATCAAAAAGCAAAGAGACCCTTGAACTTTAAAGCATTTATGTTGTGGTGCAAACAGACGATCATCATCATCATCATTGGTTTATTAGCAATTTTATCAGTTCAATACACCACAAAATGCGATACAATGAAAAGACAGGAAGATGTCGAAGCGACTTGGAGTAGTCTATTGAATCAGACACCCATCTTGACCTAGGCGATGTAAAGAGGAGGCATGCACACTGAATGAAAGTAAAGAAGATAGTAAATACTATGTAATATTGCATACTTGCCGGAGTGTTATATTTTTTAAAGTAGTTTTAGGACATGTTTGCGGCACTTTTGTAATGTGTGTATTGAGATATCAAGTGTCCCTATTCTACCAAATCAAGATCATTAATAGACTTGAGCGTTTAGAAGAAAGTCTTCATTTTGAAATGAGTGGGTGATACTATAGTACTTGCCCAGCATCACAAGTACTTTGACAAGTGCAGGGCAGCTTGTGCATTGCATACTCAAAACTTATGCCATTTCTTCGTTTTGGACCCGAGGATTCCCTCGAGATTCTGATATAACTATATTTCCACAACAATACTTTCTTAATCTTGCATAGTTGCATACTCTCGCTTGATTTTACAAAATTCTAAGAGTGCTGACGAAATCATCATCATCATCATCATTGGTTTATTAGCAATTTTATCAGTTCAATACACCACAAAAAAATGCGATACAATGAAAAGACAGGAAGGTGTCGAAGCGACAAGGAGCAGTCTATGGAATCTGACACCCACCTTGGCCTAGGCGATGTAAAGAGGAGGCATGCACACTGAATGAAAGTAAAGAAGATAGTATAGAAAAAGAAAGCGACAATAAATAGGGCGGCATGTCATGGGAAGCGAGATCGATTGGTCAGTCGTGGTCCGGTAATCTTGAGGATGGACTGTATTTATTTAGTAGTAATTGCTTGTATTTCGACTTGAATGTGGACATGCTCGTCGACTGTCGGATGGCCAATAACTGGCCAATAAATTCGACAAATTCACAACTTGAGAATGTATTTCCTTTGTACCGAGAATGAAACAGATAGAATGTAGGTATTGGTCACAGATTAGGTATTCCTGATTAATGTTGCCAACTTGCCATAAACGGATGCAGTTTTGACTTAAGCTATACACTGCTACTGTGGAGGTAGTCTTAAACTGACGACTCACTTAAACACACAGAGTTGGCTTGAAAATGGGCAGTCATAAGCAATACAATTGATAGGACTGTGTTGGTATATCGAAATTGACGAGAATAGCAGCAAGCAGTGTAACTGTGAGCACTCCATGGCAATCTGTAGTTATTGCGTTTCTGCATCGCGTCAACGTAAGTATCTTCCATTGACAAGCCAAGATCCTGAACGGCGTTTGTGTAAATTCACGGTGCTCTGGCCCTGAGAACGACGGTAAGGGATACCAGTGTTGTTGGGTCCGTATGGTTACGAGGCTGGTCTCACAAATGACCTACTGGTGGCATTGATGTACCATATGTCGACAACAATGTCAGTTCCTTCCCAGCGTTTTGGGTGGATTTCTAGTTTTCTACAAGTTCAGGAAGTATATGTGGTCCCGACTTTTAAGGCCGGTAGCGTCTTGAAGTGTGTCGCTCCACCTCCCTACGGTGACGTCATTCCATAGACAGTTGAGCTGCATTTTCTCACAGTTCAAGGGGTAAATAGCGTGCGTGTGCTTCTCGTTCTTGCGATGATGGAGATAGTGTCTTCTGGAGAGCAGTTTTTTGCAGAGATACCAATTGCATCATACAAGATGCCGGGATCAGAGATGCCCCGGATATGGTTTACATATAGCGCACAGTGCAACTTCACTAGCACAGCAATCAGGTACAGATTAGTGAGGCTAGCATCAATGTTTGCATTGATTTGTTAAACATCTAAAAGTATCTATAAAGAGAATAAAATAGTTATGAATTACCCTCTGATTTTTGTTCAAGAAATTTGTGTAAATTTTGTATAGAGCAATGCAAAAGCTACTGAAAGTAGAAAATTTTTAATTTGGCTCAACTAGCCAAATTTGCTAAACATTTTTTGAAAACTCAACAATTTCATGGCATAGCCAGTAAAATTTAATAAAACTATTTTATTTTTTCAATAAATTCAATTTTTTTTAAATCTGATAGCTTCACTTCTGCATGTTGGAATTGAGCCAAATCTAGTGTGCAACCTTTTTTCAAGCCACCTAACAATTTTGTTCATGAGCCAGTGAAATTTGGAAAAAAAAGTTATTTTTGAACAACACTGATGTATAGAAACTTGACCAAAATTTAGAAAAACATTGGCAACAGTGCCAGTACTAAATTATAGGAAGTAGTGTCATGAGTAACAGCAAGACCTGGTCTCCCATTAAAAGAATATTTACATTCCAGTTAGAATGATACCAAATTGTAAATCGCTGCATCATCAAAAAAACCAAGTCGAAAGTACGGTACTCTTATCCTTGTCCGGCAATAGCAGTCTTCTCAGCACTATCCTTGAAACAATCAATAACTTCCTTCTGATTGGCATGGTTGAATATAAATTTGGCTGAGCGAAATTCTTGATTATCTTTTTCGATAAATGGCACAGATATCTTAAAAGCTAACCGATGCCTGCAGTTAATGCATCTATTCTTAGGCCACTTTCACTACATAAACACTTTTAAAAAATCTAATAATTGTGGCTTATCTTAAATCATTTGCTATTGAAGCTGACTCGATTACGCTGTCTTGGGGCACACGAGATACCGGTATGACATTTGATACCACCAAACAAACAAGTCAACATAGTTCAAATGTTAATTATATTTATCATTCTCACTAGCTTTATTAATTTCAGTCACTTTCCTGTCGTTTTCTGGCAATTCAGAAGTCGATGGAAAGACTACTCCGAATTGTTTTCTCATCCATTATAACAAATTGGCACGTTATACCCTGGCATTTTGCGCGGCTGCAAAACAACATAATCCTACCTAGTTAGTATCTAAAAGTTCTGAAACTAGCTAATAAGTCATAGAAGATAACATAAAACCCAGAACTGTACTTCAAACAACCTCACTGAGACAGAAAATACGATTTAAAAACAGACCAATATCGCAAATTAACACAGGCAGCGGCTATCTAAGATAGTTGTTTGGCCCCAGCGAACCAGAAGTCACGTGACTTTCGAGCCCAATACCGATAGAGAAGGTCGAAATATGGTTCGCGATACAAGACACTCATCACGACACCGAAATAGTAAAGTTTGTATGTCCTGACTTGAATTATTATCGAGGCAGAATGATAGGCACAGGTGAACCATGGTTGGGGCACGAGAAATAACACAATCCAAACCATGTTGAAAATATAAACCTATCTCAAGCGCACATGTCAGTATTTCAAATGATCTCCCGAACCGGAAAATGCAGATGAAAAAACGGTCATCTATAAATACCCATTACTGGCGCGCTGCATAAATGATGTCTGCCGGCGTTATTTTACTGGGAAACGGGGTAAATACGAGAATTATGTGCGGGGCGTTATTACGACGGAGCCATCCGCGAATTGAACTGAATTAATTCAGGGTGAGTACCATCTACTTATACCATGGCTCGAATCTCAAACCAACGCAAGTGTCATCCACTGTAAACGGGCAAAAAGCACAGGATCTCCCAGGCGTGCTGTAAGCACAGGGCAAACTAGGAAACTCGACAATTCTAGTTGCATAATTAGACTTATTAGATCGAAATGCCGGTAATCTAATTTGTGACATGTTTCTACGCTATAATTTTAATTCTAATCTAATTTTCGGTTAACATATAAATGCTACTGGAGAACTGCTGGATCTGCTGTTCTCATGCTCATAACAATGAACTATGATTTGATGTTAACAGAACTTGATTTAATGACCAAGTTTTCGCGAATTCAGTAATTCTGATTCTAATTTAATTTGAAAAAAATGTGCAGCTATAATTCTAATTTTAATTCATTTGGAAAAACTGTAGCTACAATTCTAATTCTACTCTATTTTGGAAAAAAAACTTTGTAGTTGTAATGTTAATTCTAATACAATTCGGAAAAAACTTCAAATTTTCTAGTTCTCCGTGTCTGGTACAGGGAGACAGTATGGTATCCTATTGTGATTTTCGCTTGATGACAACATAGGGGTTCGAGTACAATGTTTTTTTTAGTAGTAGGTTGCGGGTTCGGAAAAGTGAGTAGTTCTAGTTCAACAAAAATTAGTTGCAGAACAACACGAAAACACGTGTCGTCGCTTGGGGTGAATCGTGATACCGGTGTTCTGTTGCGTGATGTTCGTGCAGCCATTGCTAGCTCATAGTCATCACTACTAACAGTGGCGTGGGGTGGGTTTTGGAGATCGGAACCCCTCCCACTTCAAGCTTGTTCTGATGCCCACGTGGAAAGCTAGTCTGATTCTGACAAAATACAAATTAATGAGTTGCTTCGGAATTGGAACTAGTTGGCTGCGTATTAGTTAGTTAGTTGCAGAATTTTAAAGGTTGTTAGTTCTAGTTCTGTAATTGCGCTTTTTGAAATTCCAGAAGTTTGTAAAATTTCGGCAGGGTTGATTTCATCAGCGCAATCTCACGTTCTCTTAAAAACGCGATATACCTGAGCATGCGAGACAGAAAGCGCCATATGGACGGATCCATTGCGCTCTATAGGGTAATTGACCCAGGGGCAGCTGTTGAGTAAATCGGCATCCACAATTCCTGTTTTTGATAGGGTGGTCGATTTACGAACAAAGACACTTAGTCCAGACACAATTGTTTACGACCCGGTTTATGATGATTAGCCGATACGTATATGGAATCATGCCGGATCCGGATATGATAACCGATTTGCAACAGGATTTGTTTTATTGTCGGATTTGATGCGTAAAACTTATGATAGATACATCCCTCCCTTGGACTTGGATCACTAGCAGATTTTCCAGATTATATTAGAATTATAGCTGTTCAGTTTGTTTCCAAATTAGACTTGAACGGGGCCCCTGCTAGAATTAGAATTATCACTACTCAGTTTATTCCAAATATGACTAGAATTAGAATTAGGGCTGCACAGATTTTTCCAAATTAGATTACAATTACTGAATTCATGAAAACCTGGACATTTAATTAAGTTCAGTTCTTATCAAGTCAGAGTCCAATCTCATAAGCAAGAGAAGAGCACATGTCTGCGCAGCAAGCTTGACTCGTTTCGCCTTATACCAGTGGTTCTCAACCTTTTTGTCTTCGCGGACCCCTTTTGTACTGTGACGAACCCCGCGGACCCCCTCAAGTTTTAGTTCAAATGTAGCTCAATTATCGTGCAACCGTCATATGTCTTGTGCGAATATCGGCTATAGGCTAGTGATAAACAGCAACAAAATGACCGTTCATGAAAAAATATCATACACCATGTAGGAATATGGATAGACATTTATTATTTCGAAGGGACTTTTGCATTTGTATTTCTAATTTCTTGAAATATGTGGTCGTGTCTTGAAAATTCACGCGCTTGATTTCATATGAACGAGTGCCCAAAATCTATTGGCACAAAGGTAGCTGGCGGCGAATGTAATAATAACGCCTGACGCTTACGACGATACCTTTGAGCACGATCGCAACATATGCGGCACCAAAATTGAGAAACATATTTTACAATGAAGTTATCACTTCCAGACTAGTCATTTCTATATAGCAGCTCGTCTTAAAGATATTCTGAAATAGTGGTTATGTATAGCACAGGAGAAAATGGATTCCGTGATACGGTTTTAATCCCTTTTTTGAGACAGACTAAAAATAAACTATTTTGAACAAAACTAAACAACACATCTTTAAGTAGCAATATGTTTGTATCAGTAGGCTATTGGCAATTAAAATGAGTTTACGCCAGGGGTGTCAAACATAGACGATTTTATCCGACCCGCGAATCCATTCTGTGTAAATTGAAAAATGCTTGTATTATTATCCGGCACATTTGTCACAAATGTTGATTTGTTTGGATGAAAATACTTCCGTTAAATATTCCGCCAAGACAGCAAATGTCGAGTCTGTTCGTAGGCCACATTATAATCACCAGACAACAATGTTTTGGTTTCCAACTTGTTACCACTATGGGAACAAATCAGTCACATTGACACTCAATTTCCAAAAGGCAAAAAATGCTTACTGCAGAGTTGAGTTTTATGGAATAATGTGCCAAAAAGTAGTTATTCACACAAGCGAAAACGACAATGCCCGACCTTTATATGAAGTTTACATGGATAATTCAAATATCAGTGCATGGTCGCGGTGCTGTATCCATTTCTGACTCAAAAGGTCCCCGTAGTCTAGAGAAACCTGAATCGTGATTTAATAAGAAAATCAACAAATTCAAAAGTCAGTTTAATCTCATTAATCTCTCACAACGCATACACACGGCTAACGCCAGATTACGACTTAAAAGGGAGCATAGAAATAAGTGAACTTGTATCGTCACCGTTTTAGCAGCGGTTCGTAAGTGTATGCAGCCAGCCAATCATCATCATCGTCAATTCCATTGTTCGCAAATAAAAGTGTCACTACTAGCTAGTTACCCCTACGATCCGTGATGCAATTGCAATATACTATTATCTACATATGCTTGGCAATAAAGTGCTCAAGTGAAAAGCAAAGCGTGCGGCCGGCGAGCATTTGGAAGGTTTGAATCAGGCCGGCGACGTAATTTGAGTTTGACACCCCTGGTTTACACAGTAGGATATTTAATCTTATACGGTCATTCTGTGGATGTACTTACTGAAGCATTGGAAGCTTGAAGCGAGACTGTTTCGTGATTTATAAAAAAGTAAAAATGGTTTTCAATCATTTTGTAAATTCAGGGGTCTCGCGGACCCCCTCAGAATGCTTCGCGGACCCCCAGGGGTCCGCGGACCCCCGGTTGAGAACCACTGCCTTATACAGTGCGGCATTCCCAGGAAAATCAGAAACTAGATTCGAATTAAAATTAGAGCATAGAAACATTTTACAAATTAGATTAGAATTACATTTAGAGCAAAGATACCTTTTACGAATTAGATTAGAATTAGTTTTCCGGCATTGATGATCTAATTTTTCATGTCTGCTAGCACCAGACATGGCTCGACTGTTACTTGGACCCGGACGCACCAAAAATTCGACAGCTTGACAAGGAGTATAGAATTTGGAGTATTCGCAATAGTTATTTGCAAATCATTCCACTGATAACGAAGTCGATTCATCAAACTTTTCCTCCAATAAAACCAGCATTTTATTTAGATACGACCGCTAATTCAAATTTAAGAGCAATCGGCGCCAGCGATTCCTTCGTGTTTATAAACATGGCAGGGAATTTCAACCGCACCACTGCTTCGTGCAGTTCTACGGTTATAGTTACACATGTCATCAATAATACTCTGTGCGGAATGTAATACAGCAATTCGCTACCACTAACATGTTGACTGTAGCATGCCTAATGTCTATGCTTGTTATGTTTTGGTATTCGGTAGTAGAGTAGTATTAACAGCGTGGAAGATTTGAAAAGTTCAAGCATGTACAATTTAGCAAACCTAAAGAAAACAATCCACTTCACCAACCACATTAATGGTAATTTTTTTTCGCGCTGGTCACGATTTACCTACAATTCTTATTTATTGCTCAGTGTATAGTCCAAATTTCATATTTGAGAATTCTCTCATGAACAGTCATAACCTTCCATGCCATCAAACTATCCGTTGGGATTGCCATCATTCTTGTTGCATTTTGCGATATGACGATATGGGGCGCGCGGAAATCAGTATCAAAAAGGGGGGCGTGTCGAAGAAAGTTTGAGAACCACTGTTCTACATGAATTATTCCAGCCTCGTATATATAGACCAATAATTGAAAAATAGGCCCAGAAACTGTCTTTTGTACGTTTGAATAAACATGCGTAGAATGAGGAAGTGAGACTATTGTGAATCCTCGGGTGTTCGATATCACCCAAGAGTTTCACATGAATTGAACTTGATAATGAACAGTAAACACTATGACTAATGACCTGGACTCGAGCCTTAACACTATGACTCGGACTCGACCCGTTGCTACTTGACTCGGACTTGACTGGGTAGTGGAATAAACATGAAAAAAATTGAATCGAGTCAAAACAATAAAAGTCAAGTTGACTTGTCACTTGGTTGCAACCATGCTGAATAGCTTTGTATTATTAGGGCTGCCATACGTCCACCTTTCTAAGGAAATTGAAAATGTCCACCCTCCGAGAACGCCTAAATGTCCTCCTTTTCTGCAGTTCGTCCTCCTTTACAGCTTTTACAGCTAGGATAATGGACAAGTTCAACTGAAAATCGGCATAAAGGACGTTAAATAGGGACGTTCGAGAGGGTCATTCGGGAATCGAATGAAGGTGATGACCTCTTTTTCAGTCAACAACAAAATTTCCAGTAAATAATGCAAAATCGGCGGTTTTGAATTTCGATCAACTAATTTTATGAATGAGGTAAAAGTGTCTTCCTTTCCCGATCGAGGTATCAAGGCTCGCATCGAAACTATGATTATAGCTGTTACATAATTTTAAAAAAAATCAAATTTCATAGTCGACCCCATGAAATCGTTAGTTTGCTCAAAAGTAAGACGCATAACAAGATTTGCTCAATTTGGATTTGCAAAAATAGGATTGACAGCATCCCAGAATTATTGATAAAAAAAAACTGAAATAGCTTCGCTTCTACGGGTTGGAATTGCGTCAAATTCTTTTGCATCGTTTTTGTATACAACTTAACTATTTCATGGGTTCGACAGTGAAATTTGAAAATAATATATTTCTTTTAATATATTCAAAATTTTCAATTGGCGCTGCCGCGGCTTCGACTGGTTGGAATTGACGCAAATTTAGTGTGCAATCTTTTTTTTAGGTACCCTATCAATTTAATCAGTGAATCCCCGGCATCCGGAAAACAGTTCTTTTTGAACAACCCTATTGTACATGGTTCCGTTTTATTGAAGACTACGCCTCAATACGACGCCGTATTTGACAAACTCGGTCGTATTAGCGCATTGCCTCCTGACGAAATATCCGCTCCGCGCACGATTCCATGTTATTATCATTTCAGAGGCCGGTACGACTGATGAAACTTACTTATGCTGTCCTATTTGTGAGGACGGTCGATGTCTTTTGGAGAACGGATATGCTTGGTCGAGAAATTCATTCTTACTTGACAAGGCGATGCTTTTCGTCACCAAAGCGACGGGCAACTACGCAATAAGCATGTTTGCGTGCTCGCCATTGCTTGGTGATTGCATGTAGCTACTTCATTGACGGGGAGGCAATTAGTTGAGTATTGCATGGTAAGCAGCAGGCTATCATCTTCAAACAGACTGCACCGCGCAAATGACGGAGTTTCAATGAATTACAACAACAACAACGATTTTACGATGCAGGTATTGGGCAATGTGAGTTGGATAAATACCGCAACGTTTATTAGAAATATATCAATGTTCCCAGTATAGCATTTGCTAGTTCTGTGTCTCCCTACATCTACAACCATGCTATGACTTTACGAGAAATTGCCGATCATTTCAACTCCATAGGCCGATACCGATATATCTTATAAATTGTGATATTTTCTCGATATTATCGGTGAGTCGTTGATAATAATCAGCCGGGCTGACACGAAAATGATTTGAAGGTCCCAAACCAAAGGGACCGGATTGCGAATCATTTCGGAGTGGTAATGCAGCCTTTGTACAGAGTAGAAATGGCAACCTCACCACTGATAACACCAGCAATATCTATTTTACACAATCAGTATTCGATTTCAAAGGTCTGACTCGCTACGTCCAGACAGATCAACACATGATTATGATCGAGCCGCTAGACGTAACGCGATCCCGGCCAATAAGACCCGAATATCGCCCCCATTCAATACACGTTGTAGTCACGGATACCCGAATAAGTTTTCTTTTGTTTTCGATGGCCAGATGCTAAACAATTCCGAGAAATTGTGGATTGCCGTTGATACGGAAGGCGGTGACACAGTACCAACATTCAAAAGTACACCAAACTCTCTATATACGCAAATACGAAATTTACAAGAGCAAGGAACGGGTGATACTCCTGAATTTTGGATACCCGACTATCTGAAAGCTCCAGCTCAGGGGGCTGTTAAATGTGTTAGTAATAACATTTTAAAATTTTACTGACGACTTGATAAAACTGTTAAGTTGGCTAAAAAAATGCTTAAACTTAGTAGCACGCCATATTAGGAAGTTGAATATCAACTATAGCGCGGTAAAATTTAAATACAGAGCAACTAATGACGCCGAAAAAAAACGTTGTTATGCCTAATCTCACTATCCGTTGTAAAAGGCTTGTCACGGTTCTTAAAGGTTTTGGCTGGAACATAGTTGCCGGTATTGGGAAAATCGTAGGTCAACTCACCACAGCAGCTCGAGAATAGATCACCATCGAGATCTACGTGTGTTAGTTACATTAATACATTATAGCCCACTGCTGGACTCCGCGTTGAGTCATGATGGGCACGAGCTCATTTGACCCCAGATCAAGAACTACGTGTCGGCGCATCGCTGTATTAACAAGCAACGCGAGGTCAAAATTAATATCGGTCGGTCAATTGGCGATATATCGCCGGTCAAAAACGCCTCCTAGCACAAAATACACTATAAATATCTCAAAAATCTGAGCAGTCGCACGGTTCCGAATTTAGGTAATCACAACCTGATAAAAACGGGTACGTAACACCGGTAGAGAGAGTGTGCCGTTTGTTTTAAATAGTATCGTATTTCATATAGTATCAGAATACATAAGCCTAGAAGCGTATAGAGCAGTGACAAAGATCTGTGGAGTGGGTTTGATGGCAAATTACTACCGTTGGTTCATGTATCGCAGTATGTTTATCGCAATATTCACTGGTACAGGATACAATTCCCCGGTATTGACCTGGAACTCTCGCCTTCACGCGTGCCGGCTAGTTTAGCGCATGCATGTATGTATAGGGGAGTGCTTCTCGGCAACTGGGGCCTTTTGCACCACGACTGTTTAAGTGTTTATTCATGAAACTATATGTCCCTAGTAAGCTAGTATACAAGATAATAAGGTCTATCAGTGATAGTACGTTTTCCTGAAAATGATGCATGAGAACTGTTTCGTGCGAAACGAGCCAAGCTTGGTGTACAGACATTTGACATTCTCATGCTCAGATATGATATAAACTGATTTTTGTTGTATTTCTTTTGTGAATTCGCTAATTCTAATTCTAATCTAATCTGTGAATAACTGTGTAGCTATAATTCTGATTCTAATCTAATTTAGAAACAAACGGGAAGCTATAATTTTAATTCTAATTTGGAAAAGGTGAAAAAAAAAATTCTGCTCAACGTACAACGCATTATGATCAGTTTAACATCGAAACTCGGACATTGGTAATTAATCTTGAGTCACGTGAAGCTACGGGCCTGATGGTCGCGTAATCTGTGTCGTCACAGATACTACCAGCTTCAGCAATCACCCAGACCTCATTTACGCTAGAGCGAATTCCATCCCGTCGCAATGGTCAGTGAGCTGATCAAACAGTGAAGCATCGTCATTTGAAAGCGAGTAAGCGCACCGTATTTGCATTGTACCATTTGCTGTAACAACAGATGCGGTACGAACGAGCCAATATACTTTGACTCAAACCCCTGTCTGCGTGCCGTAGACCGGAACCGATTTTGATATTCGTCACCTTGTGGTGTGACCAACGCCAGACGCCCCGACATAGCCAGTAAGAATGAGGTTAAAGGCGTATGGCGGGACGTAATGGAGGTGAAACGCGTTTGCAACGGTTGGCAGATCAACGAATGTGATTTCGCTGGTTTCAGGTTCACAGACCTCTGTAATTTCAAATCTGCAAGTTTGAGGCTGTGAATATCGCTATAAACCTCAGTTAAAAATAAAATAGAGAACAAGAAAGTTATCCGCATGGTTACGTTAAATCGATTCTATAATGAAAGGTAGAGTCTTCTGCTGATAACATTTCAATATTAAATAACTCGGAACTGTGTACTATTGGAAAACAATTGCTTATATAACACCCTCACCAACAGACTTGAGCAACTGCAAAATTCTAGTTAGTGCGAAATGTCTGTAATATAATTCGAATTTGTGAAATGTTTCGTAAGTTCTAATTTTAATTATTATCTAATTTCTCGTTGTCCTGAAAATGCCACAGGAGAACTATAGTGCAAACGAGCCAAATTTGTGATTTGGTAACATATATCTCTTGCTAGTTCTTGAAATCATAGTTCTGGAGTCCTGAAAGCGAGTCGAACACACTGGTGAAGGCGGGTCCAAGTCGCAAGTCAATCTCATTTTTACAGTTTTGACTCGAGTCATTGTCAATTCACAAGCCAAGTCAAGTCCGAGTCATAGTGTCATGACCCGTGTCAGAGCCCAAGTCGTTATGTCCACTATTCATTCAGTTACGAGTTAAAGTCTTGTTAAACTCACTTTTTACAACTGTGCTTGGTGATATCGAGTGCTTCGCATTCATAACATACTAATTTCCTCGCTTTTAACAGTTTCTGGTCCCATTTTCAACTACCAGTAATGACAGACGAAATTCCAATAGTGTGGTAACTTTACTATTCTTCGAAATTCCAATGAAATGTCGGTCTTGGCCGTCCGAGTCTCGAGTTATATGACTTGGTCCGAGACATGCGCATTGCGCAATGACTCGAGTATAAAAGTCGAGTCAATACACAGCTTGATTCAAGTCGAGTCGAGTCACTCTCGGCTTCTTGAGAAAAGGACTCGAGTCATGTCGAGTCACCTAAATCACGACTCGAGACTCGAGTCATTACAACCCGGCGTGAAGGTTTTCGCTGGCCATACAGACGCGAAATATATTCTTTACAAAGTTCACGTTTGAAAACGCGTACTCGCAGTTGTCAGTAGACACACGCCAAAACATAGTGAAGATTTACACTGCTAATTTGCGAAGAGCATGAATATTATTTGGGATTTGTCACACACACGCGAAATCTCTTTCTATAATGTTCATATTTTATAACGTTGACTCGCAGTCGGAACTATTGACCCAAACATAGTGATAGTGACCATAATGCACTGTTATTTGCGAAGGGCAGGAAATAGTTGGAGATAATAAATACTGAGACATAGATAAGGCCCTGATTCAACACAGAAAAGGTCCGCTAGTTGCGCAGCCCCGCGATAAAGGCGTAGAGTTTAACACTACATTTCGGTCAATTATTATGTGTTGGGCAATATTCCATGTGTCAATGCACAATGTGGTGTTTGACTACACTCTTTGAATTCAGGGTGACACGCGACATTGTGCATTGACACATACAATATTGGTCGAAATGTGGTGGTTAACTCCACGCCTTGAATTTCGAGTATACCAAATCAAGAATCCAGCCGCGCATGCCCAGCCCATAGGCTGGCTGTATTGCGACCGGTGACTTAAAGCTAATATAATAATTGCACATGCACAATGCACATTTCCTGATCATCCCGGCCGAACGCGGTCGTTAAATCGTACGTTATGGGATCAGGAAAGGGAATGGCACGATGACGGATGCCTGGTATCGAATGGTTCCCAACGGATCGACATTGCGACTCCACGTCACGTCCGGCGCACGATTTGGCTGGAGTGTACACCGAAATGAAATACGTTCAGACGCACGTTTGCGGTAACACGGTCATTGATCAGCATTCAACTGTTCCGGAAATTTTTGATGGTGCAATTGCAATTATTTTGATATTTCGAGGCCCCATACAACTCATATATTGGTATAGGATATATTCAGAAACCGCCATAATACACAAAAGCAGAAACTATCGAATATGGCATGCATTTGGCTGGATGGATACTGGGTACACTGCACTAACCTCACACGGACTCTAGGGCAGTGTTTCTTAGCCTTTTCTAGCGCTAGAACCCCTTTCACTTTCCATAAAAGTTCTTGTACCTGTCAAGTTTCAACATAATTTCTGATGGCACCTTATGTTAAAATTGAAATGAACATGAGACCAACGACCATTGACATGAAATTGTGGTTGAAGCGAAGAAAATTTTTGAGTTGAATAAATCAGCCCGAAAAATATTCCACTTATCATTGATTAGCACATAAATTTCCTGTCGATATAGCGTATAGGCCTAATTCCACAATGTATTTTGGTGCTTCGTACCCCCAAGGAGTCCCGGACCCATGGTTAAGAACCACTGCTCTAGAGATACTCGATGACACACCACCACTACTACTACTACTAGTAGTCATACCGCTGACCACCATTTCACTGAATTAATCTCCTCTTATATTGCAAACAAACTTCTGTCAGTTTGTCTGGCAATCAAGTCAACATTGTTTGATTCAATTTTGGACAGCGCTGATGCGAGTGGACACGTCCGCCCCACACTCATAGGCATAAAAAAGGAACGGGAACTTTTAGAGCCATTTTGTAGAGAGTTGGATAGGATAGTTCCATTCATTGTCGAAAAGTCACTGCAGCAAGTTTCCCGGATAAGGAGGTTTGCGTCGCGATCGTTAAACATCTTACTAAACTCTTCTTGAATTTGATTCGACTCTGAAGGTAAATCGTTCAACTTGAGCGCAAATGAGGGTGTTATTGAAGAAAGAAGAAATTCGTCAAGTCCATATAACTTTTGGAAGTAAATTGAGGCCTCTTCACTGCCAATAGACATTGGACAGGTGTTGTTTCATCACTTCAATATCACCATCATTTGCTTGAATTTCATCAAACATTTTGAACGCGGACTCTTTGGAACTGCTGTGCGGCCCGGTTGGTTCACGCACCTCAGTTCTGGAACCGCTGATGTACAGGATTTCCTATGCCACGTTCGATATGATTTATCAGCGAAGAATGCAGAAATAATATCACTTTCGATGCGAGAGTTGGACTTGATCGATAGGGTCAAGTCCGGCGCGCGTCTGATATTATTTCTCCCTATGCAGCACAAATTGGTTCGACTTCAATTTTATAATCCATGCTCGAATACTGGAGACTTATCTGGTTCCTGATTATCACTGGGGCCTACGATACCACGCAAGCAACCTGCGCATATGGAAAGTGGACAGTGCCAACTGCCATGCTATCATATGTACACTGTACAGTGTACAGCTACTGTAAAACGTAGACTGTAATATGTTGAAAAAGCCGGAGGATCAAACAACTGCGATTTGACTATCCCGTTCTCGCAGCGAATGTACTGATAGTGTATATAATGATTGCGGTCGCAATACCGGCTGACCGCATGTTTTACCAACCCAGGTGGTCATAGTTTCGATGCTACCAGTAGCATAGCAGGTAATAATATCTGATTTACCGGAAAATGCAACAGAACTATATAGTGCGAAACGAGCCAAGCCCGCTGTACAGTGTACCTGTACACTGTGTAGAGACATTCGCCATTCTCGTGCTGATGAGAATGAACTCCTATTTGATACGAACAGAACTTGATTTTTTGTATTTATTTCAAATCTGAAATTCGATTCAATTTCAAAGTTTTTGCGAATACAATAATTCTAAACTACAGGGGTACGTGCAACTTGCGGTTCGCAGAGAATGCTTAAGCGTCCCCGAAATGTGTGTCTAATCCAACTTTGCGGTCTGATACGTTTGATATTTGAGTAAAGCCAAGTGGGTGAGAAGGTGCAAACACACTGAAATCGCAAAAAATACGCATATACCGGCTGCGCGCATGGTTTGCTATCGCAAATAAATGCTCGATAACCTGATTTGAATTTTTGTTGAGTTTCGCGCGATTTACCTCCGGGAGTTAATATTTGTTATGTGTCCGATATCGAATTTTATTGAAAAGTCTCGCCATCACCGTAACCAATTCGTAATAGGATGATGGGCTACGCCACTACCTGAAAGGTTAATGTGCGACCCGCGGTTTACTCGAGTTATGTAAATCTACGCTAAAGAGGTTGAATAACCCAGCTTTAGTATAGCAGGCGAAGTGGGAGACAGTATGGTCTCAAACACGCGACAAGATTCTGCCAAACTGCCTGTACTATTTTCTTCCAAGATACTAATCTGTTTATCTATTTTACCAAATCTTCAGCTTAATTCTGATTAACCCTCGGCATAAACACAGTCAATTTAACTAGCTGTTTTACTCGGTTTGGAGAGTTTCATCACTCCATCGGACAATATATTGCCCGGGTAATTTCGCAGAATAACGCACAAGTTCAATAGCGCATAGTACTATGGTACGTTATGTCACATCATAGTCTTGGCGTGGGTAAAGTATGCTTTCGAGCAACCCGAATTGACGGAATATGCATTTACAGCCCATTTTGCAATGTTTTAATTCCGTGGCTCTAACTTAAATTACAGTATCGCCCATGTTATTTTCTTCGAAAATATCCCGGTTTCTGATACTAGATTATTTCTCGAGCATTCAGTAAAACGTGCAGCCACACAGTAACACTGCATATACCCACGCAAAAATCAGCAATTCATACTTTTCCGACGCAGTAACGGGAGATGTAATCTGTCGACGAAAAATCAGGTAACACCCGATCTTGGACCAAGTTATGTATATATCAGATCTCCGAAGGTGACGTAAATTCCCGAACATCTAGCTTTATAGCAAAGACGGGATTGAATGCTGTGGAAAAATCGTTGGTGTGTGTATCAGTAATTGCTTAGTTCAGACCGGGTCTTTGCGCGGTTTTGCGCAGTTCTTGCTGTCGAAGTTCTGATTCTTATTTTCGTCCTTCGACATCGCATATCCAATAGTTTAACGCCGCGTAACGCTATGTGCTCGCGCAAGTCATTTTGCGTAATGGCACCAAGTCGACATCTAAAATTAACTGCGGTCAGCGAATTCACGAAAGATAACTAACAGAGAACAGAAGGGTTCATAATAGCAGTATCTTTACTATGTGAAATCATTTTCAACCAATAGAGGTGAATGTCTGATTGATAACTAATTCTGTTTTATTTATTACTACTATAATAGGCTGTAATGGGAGCAATGGATCTAGGGTTGCATTCAAAACAAAAATCAATTTAAAACAAACATGTTTAAAACAAGGCCCTTGTTAAAAACATATTTTTATTGTTTTTTAGTCTATGACATCATGAATATTCAATTGTGACGTCGTACTGGAATGACATTGACAATTGAAGGAAAGGAAAGGACGTAGTTTATTTTTGTCCTTGATTTTTTGCGGCATATACACCGACTCATGATATACATACACACGAACTGTGCATATGCATACCATGAGTGCATGTTCTTCATATTCCGCTGGACAAGGAAGATGTAGATAGTCTTTTTACGGCTTTCTAAGTCTTGCATCACCCCTCCATGCTATCCCAGTAATGCATGAGCGCCAAGCGTGGACGTCATGGATACCAGTGTTACTCAGATCTTAGGTTTGACCAGGCCGGGGATCGAACCCACGACCTACCGATCAAGAAGCCGGACGTTTAACCATTACGCTATCTTGAAAGTATAGGGTAGATATAGCTCCCTTGACGAAATATATACGTACTATAGCTGTTGAACTGACTATTTTAAGGGTTCATCATCTTAGTTGAATGTAATGACCCCTAATGCTAATCCCCTGAAACTAATTTCAGACTTGGTCATTGTAACTGAACTTCTGTCGGTTACGTGATAATAAACACTATTGGTTTTTTGTCCATAAAATCTTGAATTCCCAACGTTGCCAGTTTTTGATCCTGGTTACGCCTAGTCGCCGATGGTGATATTTACACGAAAATCTGACTACCATAATCAGAGGTCCGCGTGTATATATGTATGAATGATGCGGATCGTAATGCTAACACAGATAAAATGCGGTTCTTCGGACCAGACCCGGTATAGGATATGGTCTTCTGGTATGGCACGCCGTGGATATGCGTGAAGTTTGTACCGGTACTGGTAACGATTATCTCGGCACGCGAGACATGACAGAACGGCAGAACGCGTAAATAGTGTCATTTGTTATTTATTATTGCAATGGTAACATATCCCTATAACGGCATACGCAACGGCATACGCATAGTAAGTAATCTGTACCGGTGTGGGGTATAGTGTAATACGATGGCGCTGTGGTCATAAGCTACACTTGATGATCAGCGAAATAGAAGCAATTATGAATGCGCCGTCTGGGTATGAGCTGACTCATGTACGGCTTTTAGTAGACCGCCGGTGTGCGCGTAATTCACGTTACGATCAAAACACAATAGGCCGAAGGAAAGCGTAATGACAATAAATGCAATGCATCCAGACGCAACGTTACGCTGTACGGAAACGGCCGTATGTTGCATGGCAAAGGTAAATCACCATCCAGCAGCTTGTTGGCTACTATAAACTGTTGCATAAAACGTTTATTCTCCAGAATGAAAAGCATCCGCAAATAAATGTCTGGAGAGCCTCTTGGAAGTACAGTACTTCAATATAAAATGAACATATTGTTCAAATCATGTTTATCGAGGCAATAAAGCTATGCAATTCATGGGAGTCGTCAACACAGACCATGACCGGATAGCAATGAATTTTGACGTACACATAATAAATTATTCGTTTTAGCCTGGGCACTACAACACATGGTCAAGAATCTATGAAATATTTGCACATAATGCAGCTCCTATTGCGGGGATCCGCTAGAAAATACAATACCTTAACTACGCAGATCTTAAATGAGTAGATAAAAGTCAATTTTCAAACCATGTAAGCTATATTTTCGTTAAATAAAGTTCATTCTGCTTGAAACTAGTTCATACGTGCACAAAATGCCACGGGATTTCAAACTGTGTCGGTTCACATCGGAAGACCAAGTTTGGAACGGTCCGTACAACAACAACATCGAACGGCGTGATCAAACTGACTAATGCCATAGTATTATACACGCTACACTTGGCCGACAACGGCGCGATGATTCATACGAATACCCTCAACCGCACATTATTGAGGATTTACCGAAAATACCTATACGAATTTACTACCGCCTGTCCAGTGTCAAGGCCTTCGAGGCTAGACGTTTGTATGTGCGCGGAACGCGCGTCGTCTAAAAATAAACTCCGGCCGAGACGGAATCGCCCGACGATAGCAACGTTGTATTGCGATGTGGACGGCTTATAATATCGACTACGAGAAGCAGCTATACAGAAAAGCCATTGAAATGCGATGTTGACATTGCAGGTTAGCAGAGTTGATACTTCATTATTGTAACTACTACGATCATTATTCCGTCACAACACGAATCTATAGGTGAAGATATATAATGCTTACCGTTTCTGAGCTGCTGTGGTTTTCCTTGCTTCCGTCGAGACATTATGACCGCAGCATAGGTTCGCAGTGGTCATTTGTACTCGGCTTCTGAGACCAGCCGTACGCTTGCAACTTTTCCGCCTACGCTCGCCAAGCCACTGTCTCGCGATATCAGTATTTTAACAATAAAACATCGGCGGAAAGTTTCCCTCGAGGTTATATCCCGAGCCTCTCGGCGGCTTCTCTTTAGCAGACTCACTCCGCAGCTCTTACCAATGACCGCACGTCCGCACCATTTTTCTGTTTGTTGTTTTTAGTGGACGGCGGGCGAGAAAAGAAACGTGCAGCCGAGAAAAAGAAGCGCGTAATGAAGCGTGGTGAAGTTCAAGAACAAGTCATTCCAGGCGTACACATTTTACACAAAAACTACAGTCCCTGAAACGTATGAACGCAGAGTTACACGGCTATTGCCTGCTGAGAGCTAGCCTCGTCGTCTCGCTCATCGAAAATGACCATTTGTTGTAACAGGCCACTAGCGACTTCCCTTCAGTTGCTGAATAAACGTCTAGCGTATGACACAACAGGCGCCGTTCCGAATCAAATTACACCATACTGTAGCGCGTGCCGACGGTATACGGACGCGAAATATACATAATAAGCTAGCCGCGCTCGTAACGGGCATGGGACGTGGCTGCAGGAAACGCCGAGACGTGAATTCAGTCGGATTCCTAGTAAAAAAAAAGTCGCAACAATCTCGTTAACAGCACAATTCCAGAGGAACGTGAATCTGTGCTATCGTCCCTTGTAAATTCTCGTCAACTTGCTGCAGTACCGCGCTGGAACAGCAGTATTTGACCGCTATACGTGACAGCTGGATTGGTGTTGTGGGCGAGGAAACCTGTGCAAAAGGAGCGACTCGACAGGATGCACCGTGTCTGTTGGACAGTAGTTTCATTCTGTACGTGTGCATGGTTGGCGAGTTAAAGTACGGAATATATGCCGGTTACTCACAAAAATATGGCTAAGTGTTTTACTAATGTTAAATCTCGAAGAGCTTTATGTTTAAATTCTCAAATCGTTGCATAAATACAGTATAATGCAATATTATGGCCTCTTAGAGACTTTACTCCGAGTATCAGAATTTATATCTTATAAAAAATGCGAAGCCATAGAAAATTTTCAAAAGTTAAAATCGCCACTAGACATGCACAAATATATCGCGGAATTCGTGTCAACTTAGAACTAAAATTTGCAATTTTTCCCTGCCTGAGGTTTATCAAAGCTTCTCCTCGCTATATCAACCGTGCAAGCGGTGTCTTTAAAAAAGCCTGGAAGTGGGCCGTCCTATAAGTCGGCAGCTATGGAATCAAAAATAAAGAAAATTGGCCCGGTGTAAATGACCATTGTAGTCGACAAACACCATGAATACCGCAAACAACAACAATTGCAATTTTTTATTGAACACTATGTTTTCACTGGTAGCCAATATAGTTGGGACGTCAAATAGCCACGCGGCCCCGCAGTCGGAAACGAAACGGTAGGGTCACGGCTGTCTGACCAGATGAACTTGAAAGAATATGATATCTAGATCTACACACAATAAGACACTCGGCCGTCATCTAGCGGCAGTACAGGTAGCCCGAAGGTGACAACAATTTACCCAATAAGCCTTCAATAAGTAGTGTCTTACAAAAAGCCTAGAAGTGGGCCGTGCTACAAGTCTGCAGTTACGGAATCAAAACTAAGGAATATCGGCCTGGTGTAAGTAACCATTGTAGTCGATAAACACCATGAATACCACAAATTAACAACAAGCCTTCAATAGGAAATAAACAGTGGTGGTCAAAGTAGTAGTCTTCGAGACTCAAGTAGAAGTAGAAATGGCTTGAATATATACTTTAGTACAAGTAACGATTCTCACTTAAGCAACAAACTATGCATTCTACGCATATGGTTTTGTCTAAAAAACTGAAAACTGTTAAGAAGACATAGAAGTATTATAAAATCATAACCAACTGAGTAAATAATGCAAGAATGGGAAAACCTACTACGAGTTCCTCGAAAAGTAGAAGTACTTCATTACTGACCACGTGGGCCCCGGTTGTCTCGAACCAAATCCACACCATTCGCTTAACGCCTTAACCTGGATAGAGCAGAGTTGAAAAAGAGTAGCCTACATTGTACAATGTAGAGACTATTTAAAACCAATGCATGGGGCATTATCGTAACTATTAGCCCATATAGTCATCGCCAGATCTAGCGGGTACAATATCGAAGGCTACCCAGTGAGCAGTACAAAAGAAAGTCGATTCCGAATTTTTTTTTACGATTGTACACACTGATAGACATTGGGTGAAGATTTGTGTGCTTGCATTCCAAGACGTAGGACGTACAAATGTTGTTTACCCGGATTTAACTTCATAACAACTGCCTGGCACTTCAGATTTCCGCCAATCCAAGGCAAACAGCGGAAGCACGCTGGCCGCTGAAATCAGCCGAAAACACCGCATAATTCGCAAACAACATACGGTTCCAGCAATAACTCGCCGAAGTGGAAGTTATTGTTGTCTATTTTTAAGGAGTTAATCAGCGGTTATCGCGCTAACATCTGGATTTTCTACGGCAGGACAGCCGACTTAAAATAAACCCATGTTTTACTTCTGCGGGTAATCACAACTCTGACCATATTATGTAATGTGGAGTATTCTACCAAAGGGATCTATTTTGTCAGCAATTCGGGCGAATGTATGTTTTGTGTTTATAACATCACATATCACCGAGATAAAAGTGAAACGCCGTCTGTTTCGTAGTATACGGTACTTAATTCAGTAATTTGGAATGTCTAATCATACAACCTATTGCGAAAGAAAATATAGTATGAGATAATCAACATGCTCTACATTTAAACTACTCTCCGTCTATCCATCCACCATACGGGCTATATAGTGCCTCGTCCATAATCCCATGGTCAGATTGGTCACTCATTACTATATATATCAGGGGTGGACAGACCCGCTTCATGAACGTGCCGGTCTCAGCTCGGTAATCTTATTACACAGTAAATCTATCAGTGAATTCAACCTCTTCCTCCCATTCTGTTCTAAAAGTTACATTTTCCTGTTCATAGCTTCTTTTCTTGCAATTATCGCTCGACGGCATTTTCTTGGCCTACTCTGCAGTTACTGCTTGCTAGCCTTCGCTACACAAATGTAAGAGCCGTATTCAGCATTGTTCGCTCGGAAATGATTATGACCTGCGATACCGTGATTATCAATAGGGCAATTTTTTTACCTTAAAAACGGAAGATTTCGACCTAAAAAATCAAAAGTTTGATTTTTTTTTACCTTAAAAAACTTGATTTTGACCAAATTTTGACCTAACGCGTGCAAATTAGGTGTTTTCCCACATAATGTTGGAATTGTACTACTTATCTTCATTTCTGGTCCAAATTGTCTGTCGTTACGAAGTAGTTCGGCCTGAAAAAAACTTTTTTAACTCAAAAACTGACAAATTTTTTCATGAAAAAACTTGATTTTAACGAAATCTGGCCTTATGAAGAATTCCAGTAGTTACATCACGTATTATGGTAGAAATAATTAAAATCTGTTGTGGTACAATGAAAGATACTTTCCTACATTCTCGGGTAGAAAGTGTCTGTCCTTACTAAGTACTGATGCTGTGCGTGCGTACTGCGTACACTGCAGGTGACAAACCGTGTTGCTTCATTCAGACAATGGTGTCTACATCACGATTTTTTATATTGCGCTTCTTGATATAAGAATCATGCAATGCCCATGCAGTCTTGCTTCAGTTAGGATATTGCGGTACGTTTAGCATAACACCATCTCAACCTATTTGTTTTATTTGAATGCTTATGATTTACAATTAGCAGACAACAATGGCCTGTCTACAACGGTAGGCCTATAAAGTAGCTGTAAAATGTCAAATGGTAAGTTCCCCGACAGTGCAAAATCTACGATACAAACGAAATGCAGGTTGTAAAAAAAATTTTGATTTTGTTTACAATTTTTACATTTTTTGATCTAACGCTACAATTTTGACCTAATTTTGACTTTTTTGGACCTGTTAAAAAATATTGCACTAAATATCAAGGTCATTATTGAACACAATGATCTACAGGGTTGTAACCAAGTCAGAAGGTGCCGACTCACAAGTCAATCTCACTTTTATACTTTTGACTCGAGTCAAGTCGAGTCATTTTCAATTCACCACCGCGTCGAGTCCAAGTCATACTGTTGTGACTCGAGTCCTAGTCATTGTGTTGACTGTTCAGTTCCGAGTTAATATCATTTGAAACCCACTTTTTACAACTAGGCTCGGTGATATCAAATGCTTCGCATTCATAATATACTGATTTGCCTCACTTTTAATAGTTTCTGGTAGCATTTTCAAGTATCAGTACTGATAGACAAAATAACAATAGTGTGATAACTTTACCATTCTTCAAAATTACAATGAAATGCCTGTCTTGGTAGACCCAGTCTCGAGTCATATGACTTGGTCCGAGTCATGCGCAATGACTCAAATACAAGTCGAGTCAACACACAAATTGACTCGATTCGAGTCATTTTTCATTTTTAAGAAAATGACTCGAGTCAAGTCGAGTCATCAAAAAATCGTGACTCGGATCCGACTCGAGTCGAGTCGTGACTCGAGTCATTACAACCCTGACCAACATGACCATTTGACCATGCACCATTGTTGCGGGTGAAACGTTTATGTGAACTCGATTGCAAAGTTCTAACCATGTAGTGTAAGAGCGGGCAACATACGGTCCGCGACGGGAATTTGAGCGGCCCGCAGAGAGTTTCTACCCTGAAAGTGAAACTCTAATCGGAAAGTCATAGGGCTATCAAGATATCCCTGCTCGAAGTGTCACAGAATGAATTCAAGTTTTCCAACCTGAGAAATATGGTCATGAAACTTCTTGTTCTGTTCGGGTATATAGCCTACATTTGCGAAGAAACATTTTCGACCATGAACATCAAGAGGAGAAGGCTACGTTCTAATCTAACTGATGTTCACGTGCAGTCTTTACTAAGGGTTTCTACATCTGACATACAGACATACAACTTTGATCGATCAAAGATGTCTGATTGACTTCAACAACGATTGAAGTACATTCAGTTAATTAAATTCTGTTTTGGCCTCTATGCTATAAACTTGAAGTTCACAATACGATATATCCCTTGAATGGGTGGGTAAATACGCGATTAATGTATCGATTTGGTATTCCGGCTCGCCAAGTATTTCATTTACCCATATCAGGCCCACCAACCGGAGAAGTTGCCCGCCCCTGCAGTCTAGTACCACCGTTCCCTAAACCAGTGGTTCTTAACCTTTTTGCCTCCGCGCACCCCTTTTGGACCGTCACGGACCCCGCGGACCCCCAAGAAAATCTAGTTCAGATTTAGCTCAATTATCGTGCCATCGTCATCTGTCTTGTGCAAATGACAACTGTAGGCTTAGTGATAAACAGCAACAAAATTACGTTTCTTGAAAATAGGATCATAGTATTCATGTAGAAATTAGGTTGACTTCTGCAACTGCATTTCTTGAATTTTGTGGTCGTGTCTCGAAAATACGGGCATTCGATTTGACAGGAACGAGTGCCAAAAATCCATTCCCACAAATATAGGTGGTGGCGAAAGTAATAATAACGCATAACGCTTACGACGACAGATTTGGGTATGATCTCAACAAATATGGCACCAAAATTGACAAACAATTTTTTTTAATGAACATATCAGGTCAAGCCTAGTCGTTTTCATCTAGCAGCTTTTTTTTGAAGTAATTATGGAAAAAATGGTGTGTATCACAAAAGAAAATGGATTTTTGTAAACATTTCGAAGGTACTCATCCAACTTTTTTTCCACAGTCCTAAACAAAACATATCTTAACAATAAAATCTTTGTATCAGTGGGCTATTGGCAATTTAGCAATTAAAACGAGTCTTCAAAGTAGGATATTTCATTTCAGATGGTCATTCTGTTGATGTGAGCTTTGTAGTTTACCAGTAATGAAGCTAAACAGCCTCGGTATTTTCCTGATCAAAAAATTAATTAGGTTATTAACTATTTTGAGGCTTCGCGGACCCCCCGAAAATGCTTCGCGGACCCCCGGTTGAGAACCACTGCCCTAAACTTTACAAGTCCTACGTAAACCAAAAGGAAAGAAACACACGTAAACAATTCGCATATTGTTAATACGTGGTAGATGCATCAATTTATAATGAGCTTAAACCTAACTACCAAAATGGCGAAACGTTTCCATTGTGCAATCATTAAAGAGCCTCAATCAAAGGCTCGAAGAGCTGCATGCGGTTCACGAGCCGCAGTTTGCCCACCCCAGATATCTATCCTAGTTTCAGTATGGATATGAGATCTGCTATCTCACACAGTGGTTCTTAACCTTGACTTTAAAAGACCTACTTTATTATCTCATATCGTCATATCGACACTCTTGCCCTTCCTCGCCTTGATAATGCTTCATTGATTTACTGTTTTCTTTTTTAGTTTTTCTTTAATTTTCTTTTTAAACTAACATTCGTTACAGGCAGATTATGCAGAATCAATGTACCTTTTTGATGCGGGTGTGATTTGACTAGTTTATCTCTAAGGTCCTATCGATCATTCCTATCTGATACCGAACACTGTGCAGCAGGGGTCACCAACCCGGTGCCCGCGGGCCCCAGGTAGCCCGCGAGGACTAGATGAGTAGCCCGCGAGCCCGTTCTAAAAAAGGTGGAATAGCAGCATTTACCAATATTCGTCAGATAATTACCAGTGAGCTTTTAAATATATAGGTTGATTGATTGATTGATTCAACTATTCTTGTTTCAAATACACTAACATGTAACTTACATATATAAACACTTTAAAATATCCTCAATTACAATTAGTAATATATAGATGTATGTGATAGAATCACCAGAAATTGAAGATACGGCGCATTGCCTATACAGGTGACATGACGGAATGCAAGTTGTTGCTAAGCGAACTAGCGAGTGCTGTTGTCACATGTGGAAGGTGTTAAAAGATACAAGTCGTCAAGTTTAGCTGGACAGTGAAGACTATTCGTCTGATGCACGAATTATTGTTTCGTAAATATCGCAACTGCCGCATAAACCCGCATCCACCCCCAAATAAGTATAGCACCTAACTTCCGTCTTCAATACGACCAAAATTATTCCCTAATGTTGCATGAATGACGCCGACATTGCTGCCATTGCCATGATACTTTTGTAAGATAAGGTTTATTCGTGAAATTTGAGTAATGGAGAATTGTAAGTCGTAGGACACTTGGCGTATTCCTATTATAGGTGTTCACGTGCAATTATTAATAAATTGGATGCCAAATTTAATCGGTGTTCAACGGTGTTTGTACTGCGTCGTAATTGGGAAACAAGAAACGAAATTGTAAGCGTGAAAGTTTCTAAAGTTGTTATGCCATCGCTTTGGCTACCACCCTTGACCGCTTCCGAACGGAGTCCAGGCAAAAACTTCATCATCGCATAGCAGTGATAGCACCATCCATACACAACGATAATTGATTTGTACTGATACCTGAGCTCGGAACGGCCAGAAATGATCTTTTAACAGTCGGTAAGCCCAATTAAATGCCAATTTTGTATCAACTCTTACGAAACCGCGCGTTTTAGGTAGGCCAGAACAAACTGCTCGGGTAAATGACTATCTCACCCAACACAACGCGAAAATGACTTTTGTTTTTCGGAAATGTTCCAAGCTAGGACGAATGCAGTTGAACACATATTCTACACTAACAAGGTTACACAAGGGTTACCATATGTCCTGCTCTGGGAGAATTTGTACTTATTTTTCAGGAAATTGAAAATGTCCTCTCTTTTGGCAATTCGTCCTCCTTTATAGCTTCGAAAGCTAGGAGACTGGACAGGCAGAACTAAAAAACGTCGAAAATTACCTTTTTTAGTCAACCAATAAAAAATTTCAAATGACCAGTTTTCCAGTCCGTTACACTACCTTTTGTGATTTGTAAAAGTGTTCTCTTTCAGGATCTCAAACTATGGTAACCCTAGACAACAGCTATACACCTTCTGTGTCATAGAAAAATACATTTTAGAAGTAGGCGTGTATGGTTGATCTTTTTAATGTTTTATTATTTGGCGATAAGAGGGTGGAGAGTGTAGCGACATTTCCACGGTCGTTAAGGGTGGCGCGTCTAAAAAAGTTCAAAGCCTCTGGACACGAACAGTTTCCTTGACTTTTCACGACACGGTTTCCTTTGGGAATATCCGAAATGCTGATTTTGCCGATTTGTGAAACCAACGGACAGTACACGTGACAATGTATGTACATTTGCACTCATATGACATAGCCGTCAAATCGTTCTTGGGTAGCAGTTTCTTTTTAGGCAACGTACCAGAATGTGGTGATGGTCTGATTTACATCTTACTCTTCGGCGTAATTCTGTTATATGCATATATTTTCTACCCATGCTACTTACCGTTATGCAATGTGGATTGGTGGACGAGTGTCATCCAATAGAAGACATAAAGTGGTTGGCGTAACGTGTGTTGCGTATTTAACCCTTTGTTAGCCGTTGGAATGAGTGTGAAAGCAGACTTTGCTCCGGAAAGTCTCTTTGGCCTGATTTTCGCCAGTCTGGTAAATGCACCCATTTTCAACCCATGTATTTACAATGTGCCAAGTAGCATTTACCGTGTACTACTTGGACCTGGGCGATAAGCAACATGGAAATGATCGGGACTTGATTTTGCATGGATCCACAAATGCGTCTGGATTTATTACACATCAAAGTTTATAATTCAAAATGCAAGTACATGGTCCAAGCGGACATTTCATACTCGGACTTTAGAGCAGTATGAATTCGGATTCCGATGTACGCTCTATCCTACGGTTATGACGGATTGGACTACAAAACGTGACTGAAAATGGTATCTAATGAACACGGATGCGGCAACACAGGGATGAAATTACCCCTGCAGCCAAGACTACACGGAAGCTCTGCGATTACCTCTCGAATGGCTCCCAGTGCTGGGATCAAGTCACTACCTTCGAGTCACGAGTAATTGCACATTGTCATGTCACGAGTCAAGTCACAATTCAAGTCAAGTTCCCGTTCGAAGTATGAGGCATGATTAAGTCATTGTATTTTGCTAGCTGTCTTGAAATACAGATTTAGTGGTCATTGATTCTGAACCGATGAACAAATAATATATAGTTACATACATATACACACGCAAGAACGCGCTGTATCGCCCACATACGAAGAACTGCTAAACTAGGTTAGTAATTGCATAACCTCAGTTTATAGTTACCAGCCAAAATAGAGAAACGAATAGATAAGATGCAAGACATTACCCAGTTACAAATTGATATGATACAATTCGAGCCTGCGCCAATGGTTTAGGACTATACAAATTATATTCGAATCCAATTTCAGTAAAACAAGAGGTTTGAAGTTTGGTTAAGGTAAGAACAGAGAACAGATATAGTCATTTTGGTATTAAATTACTTTACTATACTAGTTTACGACAACGTAAGCTGTAAGCTTCGATCACTCCGTTTGCGGTCAAGTTATTTGTGAGAGAACAATCGATCATTGAATGATTGGTCGGTCTCACGGGTTACACCATCGTTTCGCGAACAATGCGACCACATGCAAGATACAGTGCTTTAATCGACACCGAATACTTGATGACTTGAAATTGACTCGTGAATTTTTCTCCGAGTCACGAGTCAATCCACATTTCTGATACGCCGAGTCAAGTCAAGTCATTTTAGCAAAGTGACTCGAGTCAAGGCAAGTCATACAGAAAAGGTGACTCGAGTCAAGTCATGACTCGAGTCATCCCAACACTGATGGCTCCTCGTATTAGCTCAATGTGTGTTTCTCAGCGATGTTCAGACATAGTTCAATGGGGAACGTCTGCAGCCACGCGCTTGACAGGCCTCACAAAATATTCCACCAACATTTAATAAAACCCAATTTATTACAAAACTATACTCAACGCCAATATAATATTGTAAATAAAACTTGCCAGAGTACCCTCGCGGCCACGAAAATCACATCGGCACATCCTATGATCGCAATGAAATCAAGTACAGTATCACCGAACAGCATGCAACGTCAGACAAATAAGGTATACGAAAGATCGTACGCGATAATACTGTCAGGATAACAGATATGAAAAAAGGGGTTTGTTACTGCAATAAACGTGGGCGCGTGTACCGGGCAGCGCATGAATCGTAATTTATAATACTTTTGATCGGGTATTGAAAGCTCTATCAGTTCGACAGGTACAACAAACGTTCATCTTTCCCTTCTGGATTCTGACTATCTGAAATGGACATGCAACGAAAGCAATGCACTTTCCCTCGTGTTATGACGGCGTGCTAATACCTAAATACGCGGAAAATGCAAAATCCCAAGTCAGCGTTGTAATGACTCGAGTCCGACTCGATGCGACTTGAGTCACTCTATGTATTGACTCGTCTTGTACTCGAGTCATTGCACAGGACTGTAACAAGACACGCGACTCGAGACATTCTATATGAGTTGACTCAAGTCTCATGTATCAGGACCGATAGTTGAATACTATGACCGGAAACACTCTTTAATCTGAGTAAACATGTTAATGGAGTACATAACAGCATTAGCAAGCCTGCTGTGTCGGCGCGGTTATATTTAAAATAGCAGTCGGCGAAAAGCTTTTCTGAACTCCTTGTTGAATATCGTGTAGATCGCCGGGTTGAACGCACTGTTCATGTAACCGAGCCAGAAGATGGCCTTGAAAAAGTTCTTGTTGATGCAACATTTCTCCCCGCAGATCGCGTACACGACATACGTCTGAAAACGGAAGAGTCGGATTCGTTACCAGACGCTTGGCAATGAAATACGTTTTGCGTACTTGCAGACGAAGGGTTGCATTTACAACATGGTGTTATAAAACAGTTTGCTAAAAACTTTACTTTGCCTTTAATAAAGACTGTTTTTTTTTAACGTTGTGAGTATCGCACGCTCACATGTCCAAGGACCATGGTGTGCATTTAAAAAGTGGACCTACCTGAAAAAACGGATACCAGCAGAACAGAAATCCACCCGTCACTATACAGATGATGATTGTGAACCTCCTCTCTCGTTTATGATAGTACGCCTCCTTCTTCGTTTTCGTATCCGATTCTCTCCTATTTCTCCTGCGAAAGTAAGCCCGCCTTTACGCAACGAAAGAATGCATGCAAGCTCGCCCAGCACACTAACTAGACTAACCACAGCGAAATGCTGGTAGCATAATTCTAATCTAATTACTGAAATGTTTCTATGCTCTAATTTTAATTCTGATCTAATTTCTAGATTTCCGGAAAATGCTACAGGTGAACTGTTCAGTGCGAAACGAGCCAAGCTTGCTGTACAGACATTTTCTATTCTCATTCTTACGGGAATGATTTGATATGAACTGAAATTGATTCAATGCCCAAATTTTCGCAAATTCATTAATACTAATATTAATCTGATTTGGAAAAAGTACGTAGCTCAGGGTTACCATATTATGGGATCTGAAAAAGAGGCCACTATTTCCAAATCACGAAAGTTACATTACGGGACTAGAAAACGGGTGATTTGTAACTTTTTACGGGAAATACTCTTGTGTTGACTAAAAAAAAGGTCATTTATACAATCCGACTCCCGAAAGACCCGTCCGAACGTCCAGATTCCAGATTATTTCGCGTCATTTATGGCGTTTTTTAGTTGTGCCTTTACAATCGTCTGACTGCCAAAGCTATAAAGGAGAGCGAATCGCAAATAAGGCGGACTTTTTCGATTTTCAGCAAAGGATGACGTATGGTGACCCTAGCGTAGCTATAATTCTAATTCTAGTCTAATTTGGAATAAACTGTCCAGCCGTAATTCTGATTCTAGTCTAATTTTGTAAAGCTGAAATTTTTCTAGTTGTCCAAGTTTGGTGTAATGTGGTGGATTTAGGTTTTTGTGACTAGGCGAAAATTATAGGTTCGCAGAAGTCTTGCCGATTAGCTTAAGTAGTTAAGAACCATTGATATAGTTTCATGCCATCGGAAAAAAGTTTGAAAAACCAGGGTTGTAATCAAGTCACAAAGCTCCGAGTCACCAGTCATTCTCACTTTTACGGTTTTGACTCGAGTCAAGTCGAGTCATTTTCAATTCACCACCGAGTCAAGTCCGAGTCCAAGTCATCGAGGAGAGGTTCGAGTCCGAGTCATGGTATTATGACTCGAGTCCGAGTCCAAGTCATTATGCTGACTGCTCAGTTTCCAGTTAAAGTCTTGTTAAAGTCACTCTTATAACTCTGTTTGGTGATATCGAATGGTTCGCATTTATAATATACCAAGTTTCCGGACTTTTAACAGTTTCTGGTCGCATTTTCAAGTACCAGTACCAACAGACGTAATCCCAATACAGTGGTTACTTTACTGTTCTTCGAACATACAATGAAATGTCGGTCTTGGCCGGCTGAATCTCGAGTCATGTGACTTGGTTCGAGTCATGTGCAATGACTCGAGTCCAAGTCGAGTCAATACACAAATTGACTCGAGTCGAGTCGAGTCGAGTCATTTCCGTATTTTGAAAAAATGACTTGAGTCAAGTCGAGTCATGAGAGAATCGTGACTCGAGTCGAGTCATGACTCGAGTCATTACAACCCTGTGAAAAACACAAATTTACATAGTCTGCTGCACAAAATCCATCCCAACACCATCATTACCTTTTACAGAAAACTATCACAGACGACATGCTCAACGCTTTGTGCGTGCTGAGCGCCGAAAACATTCTCCTCCGCTCCCTCGGCTCGCGTCTAGAGCTCTCGTGCGGAATCTCCCGCAACGGGGCGCTCGCGCCGTCCCGGCGACCGTTTTCCGCCTTCGCCGCTGCCCCGTTGTCTTGTACGCCGGACGGGAGACTGTGACGGCCGTTTCGAGCCGCGTAAACGCACTGAAACGCGCAGACGTGTGCTCAGATGAGGGTACGGAAAATGACTCGACTCGACTTAGCGATAGGACGTTATACATCTCTGTCCTGGATATTTTTTGCGGCATATACACCGACTCATGATATATACATTAGGGTTGTTCCAAATAACTTTTTTCAAATTCTTGCGGCTATTAGCTAAAATTGGTAGGCTCGCTAAGAAGACGCTGTACACCATATTTGGCTCAATTCCAACGCGCGTAGAAGTGAAGCTATTAGAGTTGGAAAATTTTGAATTTATATAAAAATATTTTATTTTTCCTCAAATTTCACTGTCAACCATGAAATTGTCAAGTAGTAACGATACACAGCAAATCTGGATCAATTCCAACTGCAAGCGAGGTTATTGCAGCTGAAAATCTCGGATTTGATAAAACAGTATGTACCGTCGGTAATCCGAGAATTAATCATGAAAATGTCGCACAACAATTTTATGGATTAGCCAGGAAAATTTGAAAAATATTTTTTAATTTTTTTTATAATTTTCAAATTTTCAAACTCGAATAGCTTCATTTTTACTCGTTGCAATTGAGCCAAATTGGTTTGCAACGTATTTTTTCTATCGAACCTAACAATTTTAGCTGATAGCCGCAAAAAAGTTATTTGAAACAACCCTATCGTATGTACCCTATACTTTAACGACAAGCGTGCAACTTCCAGCATTTTGTAATTGAGATATAAACTTCTAATATATTAGGTGGTATATTAGGTAACTTGCCCCGCACCGGCCATTGAGAACCACCGGCCTATACGATGGTTGTAGTTCGCTGACCACTGTGACCAGTTCATGCATTGCTCACAAAAATCGTCGTAGCCTTACCGACAACGGCCCCGGGTCTGAATTTTCTTGTGAGTCATTATCCTCGGCGTGGTGATCCGCGCTTGATGACGATTCGCGATTTGACTGCACCTTATTCCCACCTAGACACAAGCACGGAATGAAAAAAGGTGTAGCTATTATTCTAATTCCCATCTAATGCAGAAAAAAGGTATAGCTATAATTCTAATTCTAATCTGACTGGAAACAATGTGTAGCTATAATTCTAATTCTAATATAATTTGGAAAAATGTGTAGCTATAATTATAATTTTATTCTAGTTTGGAAAAATGTGTAGCTATAATTCTAATTCTGTTCTAATTGCTAAAAGCTGAAAATTTTCTAGCTGTCCAAGTCTGACTTGTGCCGCAATCACCTGGGGGTTACGAAAACATCCTATATTTAATTGATTATAATTATCTTATTCGATCAATCAACCAACACGATTCATCGGTCAGTCACAGTTTACATACTGAATCTCATTTGCGAAAGATACGATCGGTCAAGAATACGCTATAAAACAACATTCTTCTCGTAAAATAACGGACATTTGTCATCTACTCTCAATGGTCATTCGTAAATACGAAAGCTCACCAGCCTGGCAATTAGATCGCCGACAGATAGCCCATTTGCAGAATAAATAATGGGATAACATCTATCATTTACCAGGTAGCTACCAGACCATCACAACAATGTGTGTATAGAGTATATCTAAACCGATGATACATAATACAATTGTATCCTACCAATATCATACGGATAAAAACAACACAGAACAGTCAGACTTTTACACAAGACTGGATTATCAAAATGGACATCTAGAACTAGAGCTGGAACTACTCACTTTTTAAAACTTACAACTAGAACTAGAACTAACGACCTTTAAATATTCGGAACTGACTTACTAAAACTAAAACAGAATCAACTACATCAGTGGTTCTTGACAGGTGAGTGGTGACCCGGGAACCTCTGGAGTTCCGTGAACCTCTGGAGTTCCGTGAACCATACTGAACTATAGATTTAATTCACGGAGACAACACATTCATTTTTAATTATTGTAAATATATTCGACATAGAGCCGCGATTTCAAAAGGACGGGTCAAGATTTTGAAAAAGACACCTGTTGGCTACGTCACTGTTAGTGTTGATGAAGTTACGCTATAGCAATGGCTGGAAGAACATCAGACAACAGAATAACGGTATCAAGACACGTGTGTTCTAGATGTTAAGCAACTACTATTTTTCCAAAATGCGCAACTACAACCAGAACTGCTGACTTTTAAAAAACCGCAACTAAAACTAGAACTCGGACTACTCAATTTTTAAAATCATAAGATTCAATTTTCAAAATCCGCAACTGAAACTAGAACTAGAACTACTCAATTTTCAATATCCGCAACTAGAACTAGAACTACCGGTACTCAAAAAACTGCATCAGATTTGCAGTCTTCGATTTGGACGTGATATCAAGTGGATTCAGCGTTCAGATTTCAATTTGCTATAGCCTCCAGTTCCATATTTTATCTAGTTATCCAAGCCTGCAACGTATTACAGATAATAGGCAAGTTCTTACCGTTCTGCAAACTTTTCCCGTGGTCTTCAACGAATTCGTTATCCTCGTGATTGTTATTCGCAGAAGACGCTTTGCTCGCTACTTTTCTGCGAAGTGATACCGAATAAGAAACCAACAATGGTTGGCTTCGATACCGCGAAAAGCGGACTTCAAATATTTCAGTACGGGATCGGCTTAATATCACAAGCTCGAATTATGATGCAAACTATTTACCAAAATACAAAGTGAATGAAGTAGTTCTGCCCAAAAATCTGTTAATTAGCACTTGAAGTATCCTAAATACATAACCATTCGAGTATTTCTTCATTGATCACTAGGGTTGTTTAAAAATAGCCTTTTTCCGGATTTCGGGGATTCACTAATTTAATTGTTAGGTTGCCTATAAAAACGCTGCACACCAAAAGTTTCAAACTCCCGTGCGTGCGGCATTGCGCACGATTCCAACCAAGTCATATGACTCGAAAGTCAAACGTCCAAGACCGACATTTCATTGTAATTTCGAAGAATAGTAAAGTAACCACACTATTGGGATTTCGTCTATTGGTACTGGTACTTGAACATGCAACCAGAAACTGCTAAAAGTGAGGAAAATTCGCCATTTTCCTTCGGAGGGGTGGTGATCCACGGATCATGTGTGTATTTACCAGTTTTACAGTCAATAAGGATGATAACAATAAAACTAATACCTTGATGCTTTGCTTCGCTTTCTCCACGACGCCATCGGCCTCGAGTGTTTCCGGCCTATCAAATATATCTTAGTGTAGACCGGTGCAATAATGATGGCGGGCAGAAAGAATGACAAGGTGCAAGAAAGTAAGATGTACCTGATGAAAAAATAACATTCATTTCATTTTGAGTTATCTGCGAAACTGAAGAGTTAAAACTGTGGTTCTTACAGGCAGATTCGGGCCACACTCGAACAAATAGATATTTCTAGCTGTCTCGACTAAATTGGAAGAAAATGTCGGCAATCTAATTCTAATCTAATTTGTGAAATGCTTCTATGCTGTAATTTTAATTCTAAGCTAATTTCTGGTTTCCCGAAAATGCTACACGAGAACTTTAAAGTGCGAAACGAGACAAGATTTATGTATGGACATTAGGGCTCTTCAAAAATGACTTTTTTTCTCAAATCGTACTGGCTACTTGATAAAATTGTAAGGTTGCCTAATTTAAGGCTACACACCAAATTTGGTTCAATTCCAACCAGTAGCAGCATTGCTACAGGAGAAGAAAGTTTCTATTTATTATATAAAAATAAATTGCGAAAAATTTGAAAATTTTCTGTTCACCCCATATGAAAGTGTTAGGTTGTGTATAGAAACGATGTTCACCAAATTTGGTTCAATTCCAACCAGGGGAAGCGGAGTTATGGCCGTCGAAAAATTTGAATTATGAATAAAATAGTATTTACGGTGACCAATTCTTTAATTATTTATTATAGTGGTGCCGTGCTCACCGTAAATACTATTTTATTCAAATCCAAGTTTTTCGACGGCAATAACTCCGCTTCCAATGGACATTTGCCATACCCATGCTTGTGATGATGAACTATGATTTAATACGAACTGAGCGTAAAGAAATTTCCAGGCTTTCGCGAATTCAGATATTCTAATTCTAATCTAATTTGGGAACAACTATGTAGCTATAATTCTAACTCTAATCTAATTTGGAAAACGCTGTGTAGCTACAGTTTGTGATCTAGTCTAACTTGGAAAATGCTGTGTAGCTGTAATTGCAATTCTAATCTAATTTGGAATAGCTGAAAGCTATCTAGTTTTCCAAATCTTATTTGAGCAGCTATAAAATTTTCAGGTTTCCAACATTTCATAGATTAGATTAGATTTATAGCAAAGAAGCATTTCACAATTTACCGGTGTTTCGCTCTAATTAGACCACTAGAATTGTCGAGTTGTCCAGGTCTGGCGGAAGTGACATATCTGTAAAGTCATGATCGACCCACAGCATTGTCACAAAGTGAAACGAAATATATGGTCGAAATCAATCAATTATCAGATTATATTTTCATCTGAACAAGACACACACAATGTGCAATGCGATAAGACACAATGCGATGTAATGAACGGATAGGAGGATGTTGAACGAAAAAATACCGGATCATCTTTATGCGACGCAAAACTGGCAATAAATTCTTAACGGTTGCACAAAAGGTACATATTTGAACTTGCCAGATCATCCACACTCCGACAACGTCATAATGTGTCATACGAGACTACCTAGTCATCAGTACGACTGTGTATTTGAAACTGTGCTTCTTAGAGGGCGCTATGGCGCTAAAATGTCACGGTCGTATCACAGCAACGCTGAGATGGTCAGATGGCTTGAGATCCAAAGTCAATGTTCGATACATTGAGGAATAAGACGTTGTATATTTATGTCCTTGATGTTTTTGTGGCACTTACACCGAATCATGATTCGGGCGTTCAAACTTCTTAGCAACCTGCATTTCGTTTGTTCCGTAGACGTTTGCACGGTCGGTGAACATATCATTTTACATTTCACATCTTGTATCCTACTTTATAGGCGAAAAGAAACAAATAAGTTGACATGGTGTTGTGCTCAACGTACCGCAATATCCTAACTGAAGCAAGACTGCGTGGGCATTGGTTCTTAATTGAAGAAGTGCATGATGAAAAATTGTGATGTGGAAAACATTGCCAGAATGAAGAAACACGGTGCGTCACCAGCAGTGTCCAGATTTCGTTAAAATAACGTTGTTTTTTTTCATGTCAATATTTGTCAGATTTTAAAGACAAAAAGTTTTTCGGGCTAAACTACTTCCTAAGGACAGACAGTTACAACCAGAAATAAAGATAAGTAGTTCACATCTAACATAATAGGCGAAAATACCTAATTTACATTCAAGAGGACAAAATTGTGTCAAAATTCATTTTTTGTAGGTCAAAATATTCGGTTTTTGAGGTAAAAAATCGCTCTAAACATGATATATATGCACACGATCTGCGCATATGCATACCATGAGTGCATGATGTGCATAAGCCGCTGGACAAAGAAGGTACAGATATAGCCTTGTAAGGCTTTCAAAGTCTTGCACCACCCCTCCATGCTATCCTGGTAATGATGAGCGCCACACGGGACAGCCATGGATACCAGTGTTACTAATCAGGTCTTTGGTCTGACCCGGCCGGGGATTGACCCAACGACCTACCGATCAAGAAGCCTCGATTACACGCTATCTTATTGGTCATGCAGTTTTTATAAAATTTGGACTCGACGTTCCCACGGGTCTTAACCGCACAGATCAGAAAAAAAAACCTAATCCACTTTTTCGTCATCTGATACACAGCAGTCGCTCGAAATATGGCTCGGGCATTTACAACAATCTTATTATATCTCGCAATCTTGGTAATCTAACCTTATAATCCGAAAATGAGCCCCGCGTTGCACGCTTAAAGGATAAACTGCGCATCGGGGGATGCTAAAATGATCTCGGAATGATAAATAGCCAGCAGAACAACGCGTGTGGAATTTAGAATAGATATAATTGTATCACAGTACTAACATTGCATGCGTGGGACACGCATCGCGCATTGCATGTAAGGTAATGTTGGCGAAAAACAACTTTAATTCTCAAAATTTTGCGGCAATTTGATAAAATTGTTAGGATGGCTAAAAAAAACGTCGCACACCAAATCTGGCTCAATTCCAACTGTTAGACATGAAGCTATGAGTTTGAAAATTTTGAATTTATTGCACATTTTATAAATAAATATGTATTAAATACACTGTCTACCCCATGAAAATCTTGAGTTGTCCACAAAAAATATGCAAAACAAATTTGGATGCAACTCCAGCCCGCAGAAACGAAGTTATTCGAGTTTTTCATTATTAATTCTGGGACTACCCACCTTCAATGCTATTTCTGCAAATCCAAAAGTCTTAACTGCAATAACATCAATTCTACATGTTGGAAGTGAGCAGAAATTGTCACGCTAACTCCTGTAGCTTCGCATCTACTAGTTGGAATCGAGCCAAATTGGGTGTGCAGCGTTTTTTTTAGCCAACCTAACATTTTGATCAAGTGGCAGCACACATTTGAATTTTTTTTAACAGCCCTACTGTAGGGGTAGTGTAAACCTCGATTGGGCGCGTCACAGCATACGAAAGATCTAATACGCGCGTTAGTTGAAATGGCCGGTGATCAGACCACACAATTATCACAAGTTGAATGAAACGAAATGAAATAGGCATGGTCTAAAACAGTGGTTCCCAACCTTTTTCGACTCATCGCCCCCTTTTCAAGCTCAATGCCGATCATCGCCCCCCAGATTTTGTGAACCGAAAAATTGGTATACAATCTGTAATCATCGGCGGGTTGACTAAAAAAAAAAGGTCAACTTTTCGGCTCGTTGTCGAATTTTACACTTTTGCAACTAACTTTCCGTGGGTTGACTAAAAAAAAAAGTAATTTCTCCGACTTGACTCCAATATAGCCGTTTTAACGCGTCATCGCCCCCCTATCGCCCCCTTCGCTATTTTCGCCCCCTGTCGCCCCCTTTGTCCATTTTCGACCCCCTATCGCCTCCTTCGTCATTTTCGCACCCCTAGGCCGCCAAATCGCCCCCGTTGGGAACCACTGGTCTAAAATATCAATGCATCTTTCATGTGATGCAAAACTAGAACTGTGTCATCTGTGTTCGCACGTCATTCATATTGTTATGGCGTCATAATAAATGATAATCGAATATAGGAATCACTAAGGCGCTCAATTTTGGCCAACCCTGATTGAATTCGCCAATTCAAATATCAGCTTTTGATAGAAAAACATAATCGCATTTTCGAGTAAACCCTGTAAAAATCACTCGACATGACCACGTAACCACGCCGGGGGACGTTAAGCCAATTCTGTATTTTAATATCGCAACGCCTCCAAAACCAATATAGGCAATTTCCAGCGGCATGCGGCAGACTTGGGCTTTACGCTTTTCCAAATGATATCGGAGTTAGAATTACTGAATTCGCGAAAACTTGGAAATCGTACCAAGTTCAGTTCATATGAAATCAGATTTCATTCTTACAAGCACGAGAATGACAAATGTCTGTACGCCAAGCTTGGCTCGTTTCGCGCTATACAGTTCTTCTGTAGCATTCTCAATAAAACCACGAATTGGATTAGAATTAATATTAGAGCATAAACATTTCAAAAAATTGATTAGAATTAGATTGCCTGCATTTCGCTTTAATTAGACAACTAAAATTATCTAGTTGTTTGTGTCCAGCGTTAATATTTTTATATGATGGCATAGCAGTTAAATTAGGATAAAAAGATGGCCAAAGCCCACTAAAATATGCATATGCCATTATGCCAACTTCATTCAATACCTGATAAACTCTACGCCCTACAGCTATTCGCGATTCGTATGTCTACTCCGATATCGCATTTCAGTAATAAGCAGGGCAAGTTTTTGTTGCAGGTAAACCCGTGAAAAGTTGCATTTATTTTTGACAAAAGTTGCAGTAAAAAGTTGCATATATTTTTTCACAAAAGTTGCATTGAAAGACCACATTTTGCTCGGTTGACTAAAAAAAAAGGTCAACTTCCCAGTTCCACTAAAAAGACAGGTCAATTTTCCGGCTCAGCTCCCGAAATACCCGTGCCAGTGCTGATTTACGGTATTTCAGTCGAATTTGGCCGTGTATTTCACTAAAATCAAAAATACTTTCATGAAAAATCGAAAAAGTTGCAAAATGTTGCAAAAAGTTGCATGAAAAAGAATGGACAAAAGTTGCAAAAAGTTGCACTATAAGATTCCTTCAAACAGCTTAAAACAGCATTCTACATATCTTCCGAGTATTTAGGAAGCTGCCGGAAGCTGTAAAAAAAGTTGCAAAAGTTGCAAAAACTCGCCCTAGTGATAAGTCACCATCACCATGCATATTTATCAATAATGTGCGGTTATACTACAAAGCCTGCGCGGCACGTGGAATCATGTATATTTGCGGATGTTGCTACTCAAGTCACGAGTATTGGAGTATGACTTATTACGACGTTATGACAGTATGAGAGACGTGAAAAGCTCAAATATGTACCTTTTTATGCGACCACAAAGAATATAAGGCCAGCCCTACATGGTGATAAAGATCATTTGGTATTTTGTAACTATAACTATTTCATTGCATTTAGCGACAATGCTGTGGGTGGATCACGAAGTCGCAGATTTGTCATTTACCCTACCGTGAGTAGCGTTGCATAGGGTTACCATATTTTGGAATCAGGAAAGGAGGGTACTTTTTCATGTCATAAAAATTGCTTTACCGAAATTGAAAACAGCTGATTTCGAACTATTTACCGGAAATCTTTTTGGTTGTCACTTTAACTCGACTCCCGATTTACCAACGTTCTAGCGATACTTTTCTGGTGTTGACTAAAAAAGGGTCATATTTCAGATTTTACTCCCGCGCAACCCGTCGTCTATCTTTTAGGCCAAGATTCAACATATTTCGTGGTCTTTTGGGGCATTTTAGGCTAGAAATGAGGACAAATTATCGAGAAGGAGGACATTTTGGCGAAGGGAAGACATTTATTCAAAACGTCATGTCACGTCATGGCTCCAAAAAATAATAGAAAACATGTTTTAAACAAGGGCCTTGTATTAAACATGTTTGTTTTAAATTGATTTTTGTTTTAAATGCAACCCCAAGTACAAATGATAACCCGAGCGTTGTACAAGTACATGTACAAGTACAATCGAGGTGTCATGGCAGTGGAAAATGGTTTCGTAACGAGAAATCTCTACGATAGATTGTTTCTTATTGGAAGGAAACATATAATTTCGGTATTCGTAAAAATCATCTCGCGCTATTCCCAGCATTCGAATCATTGTTTCCAACCCTAGTCATGAACCCATCATGATTACGCGTGAAGGCACTGCGCTCTGTGAATAAATACACGGCCGTCAGCACAGTTTGCTAGACACGTAAATCTAATCGCGTTACAATCGATCATCGCAGTCGGAAAACAGCGTAATTTCTGACAAGGCCCTTCAACGCAAGCCGGCGTTCTCATTTGTACAAACCGTACTGATTACTTACCGAAATGGCGTATTGTGATCGCGGTGCCGTGAAGACGTAAAATGCCCATTTATTCATATAGCGCGCGTCGCAATAAATCAATACCGTAATGGGTTGATAGATGTTATTGGCAATGGTTCGTACCCAAATATGTTTCAAATATATATATTCGCAATTGAAAAATACAGCATTTTGAATGCTTGTCCATTAATTAGAGAAATCAATCACCAAATTTCAAAACGATTTAGAACGCAATTTTACACGCTTTCTGACTCGATGTGAAGTTATGTTGTACCTTCAACTGATCCTACATCAGGAAACGGCATAGTGCATACTGTATAAAAGTAGCTTACTAATATGTGACAGCTAATAAGGCTTTTAAAGCAAAATTTTACTAAATACGACAGTACAGCGTAGCGAAATTTAGCGGTATAATATAATCACGCACACATTTCATTCGAAAGAAAACAAGCAGTCAAAATCGAGTCGCTGGTTTTAACATGACTTGGACTTGGGGAAACCTGGATAAAACCACGCATAACATGTGTTTTATCAATAAGACGGCAGTGAATTTCTCATAATTTAGCCGTAGTCACGTTCTGGGTCGCTTTCGATTGTTGTCAGTTCACCACCCGCAAGTTGCAAAAGGTTTAGCACCGCTGTTATAGGTTATTCATTGGGTGACGCGACACGGCATTAAACCGAGAGGGAGTTTTATCTAATTTAGACTAGAATTATAATTGAATTCGTGAAAACTTGGAAATTTAACCAAGTTCAGTTCGTATCAAATCAGACTTAATTCTTAAGCAAGAGGACGGCAAATGTATTTTACATGTACAGCTTGCTTGGTTCGTTTCGCATTACACAGTTCTGCTGTAGCGTGTTCAAGCGAACCAGAATTTAGAATTAAAAGAAAAGCATGTAAACATTTTACAAACTATACAAGAGTTAGAATTAGAGCAAAGAAACATTTCACATTTCTGTAGCATGATAGATTGATGCGTGATTACTCAATTGTCATTTATCTGTAGTAAGCGGACGTTTCCTATGGCAGCTGTCCCCTGCTTTTTACCCACGCGAAGTCAACGCACAATCGCTTCATGCGACTAGTAATTATTATTGAGCGCTTCCGGCTTGCTTCATACCCCGATCCCCGCCAAGGGATTGACAATCATGTACTTGTACAATTGCGGATGACCTCAATACGCCAGCATATTATGTGACTAATGGTGCTAACCGTCATGTCAGAGTCGAACCACGACCTTTGCACCGCTTTTTTGTAATTCATATCGATTATCTTCTCGCCCCCAATAAACAACCGTATGTATTGCGATTTAGGAGAAATGCAATAAAACTAGACCGCAAAGCCACGGCCGTGCGTGTGTAATGTTAATTCGTACACGATTATTCCAGAAACTAAAAGCTATGGCGATTTTTTTGACCAAAAAAGAAAGATTTTGACCCAAAAATCAAGATTTTGACATTTTTTGACCTTAAAAACTGTATTTTGACCCAACGTATGCAAATTAGGTGTTTTCCCACATAATACTAGAATTGTACTACTTATCTTCATTTCTGGTTGGAACTGTCGGTCCTTACGAAGTAGTTTGCCCTGACAAAACTTTTTTGACTCAAAAACTGACAAATTGTTACATGAAAAAAACTCATTTTAACGAAATCTGGTCCAACGAAGAAGTCCAGTATTTACATCACGTATTATGGTAGAAATAATTAAAATTTGTTGTGGTACAACGAATGATATTTTCCTGGGTAAGCATGCCGAGAAACTATACTTCCTGCATTACAATCTACCTCTACTGGACTGATCTGCATTTCTGCATCACGCTTTGCTCTTTAGGTTATGCCAAATTTCATTGAATGTGCACAATTAAGCAACAATTCTTTTTAATTTCAGTTTTCTCGTTTGCTGTTCAGCTTTCTGTGGCAACTACAAGTGCCATCTTGTCTAATATATAACATTTTGGCGAAATGGTTCCCTGCTACTTCCGTAGTAATATCGAATTATCGGTATCGGTATCGGCTTGCAAAAATCAGTATCGGTCGACCTCTAAATAGAAGTTACAGCAGAAGTTACACTGTCTTGCAGTCAATATTCATAATAATGTTTTGGTTTGTGTGAAAATCGTGTTTGAATGGTTTTGTTCTTTTAGCACTGTTGCAGACAGTTCATTTTCGCGCACCAGTAGTCTAATTAGAGAGAAATGCTAGTAATTTAGTTTTAATCTAATTTGTGAAATGTTTCCATGCTATAATATTAATTCGAATCGAGTCTCTGCTTTTCCCGAAAATGCTGCGGTAAAACTGTATAGGGCGAAACGAGCCAAGCTTGCTGTACAGACATTTGCCATTCTCATGCTTCTATGATTTGATATAAACTGAACATGATTCAATGTCCAAGTTTTCGCGAATTCAGTAATACTAATGCAGATGTCATTTGGGAAAAACTGTGTAGGCAGAATTCTAATTCTAATCTCATTTGGAAAAGCTGATTATTTTCTTGTTGTCATAACTCTGGCGACTCGGCGACAATTCGGGGTCCGTCGCAGGCTTGAAGACCAGCGCAAGGCTTCGCCATCTTAGTAGCAAAGGTTTAAAACCACTGCAATACTGTAATGAAACCTTTAACTGTCAGAGTGCGCTGACTGCGCTCGGTCATTCCGAGAAAGAATCGACGTAGGACGTCCGTTTGTGAGTAATAACCGCGCGGTAAGATCAATAGAATGAATGATGGCAGAGATTTCAGAGCACAAATTAACACTAACGCAACTGATCTATCAATGACAGAATGTCGGGTATCCCGAATATAGCAGCTTCTCTGATATACGGTGGAAACATTATCTTTTTCAAATTTCGCTAGTTACTTGATAAAATTGTAAGGTTGCATAAAAAACGATGCGCACCAAATTTGGCTCAATTCCAAACATTGGAAGCGAGGTTTTTGCAGTAGAAAAATTTTGATTTGAATAAAATAGTATTTACGGTTGCTAATTCTATAATAAATAATGAAATGCTAATTACTCAGAATCACTACACGTTTTACTGTTGAGAGGAAATTTGGTCATATTCTCGGCTATCACTAGGGCGATCTTTTTTGGCATGTCAAAAAAGTCAAAATTTTGATGCTCATGTGCTAATTAGTAATGAGACGAATATATAAGCGACGCCAGAGGATAAAAACGTGAGCTTGCTGCACGTTTCGATTTGGAGGCGCGCATACCGCACGCCGAGAAACATCGTATCGGGGCCTACGATACTCATATCATATCGTAGGCCCCGATCGTATCCATACCGAATTTGATGAGCAAATGCACGACCTTGGTTGTTAGTTTTTTAATCGCAGCGCTAAATTGGACGGTGTGTTATCGTTTATGCCTACGAATTGAAATTCATTCCAGCGCAAGATAGCTTACTCCAGTTGCGATTTACGAACGTAAACAGGGAAATGCATCGAGGAAGCCCAGATCGCTATCATAGTCCGCATAAATTGTCGCGATGCGAGCTAGTCAATGGGATGTCCGAACCCTGCCGGGTGTTGAATATAAGAGGGCAATTAGTGATTGGATGCGCGCTTTCCAATTTGTGCACATCAATTTTGTGTATTCATTCTTGTCGGCTTGATACGGAACACACTCACTTGTCGCGCAATGTGACTTGCGAGTTTAGAGTATAGTTGGTTACTGACTTGTATAGCGCACGGCGTTGCAGTACGTCCCCAAATATTGATGTAACACCAGATTCTCAGTGGTACTAGGTCTGAGTTTGTTCGATTCGTTTGAAGGGGAACTTTTTATATTCTACTAAACTTGATCGACGACGGACTGACTGGTAACGAGCGCACCAATACTGAATTTCAAACCATTGGGTATATTTGGTAAAAAGTGGATTTCTGCTGATAAGGTCGCGACATGCGCTCATTGCTGCAGTTACAGTTGAACAAATCACACCATTTCAAGATTAAATTGGACTGTATGGCTTGATATCAACGAGCGCAGTATCGGTATTAAAACGTCACGACACTGTTTTAACGCTGTACAATGTGTACAATGTACATGCAATGGCATGGAGTAAAGTGCGTTCTCGTGCGGATATGACGTCATCGACAGACAACACGAACTAATTATCACGTCGCAGGACTTTGCATAGCCCCACAAGATGGCGGTTCCTTGCGACGGCTGCAACCGAACCATAGTTGCCGGAGCCGGAGCTGGAGTCGGACCAGTGGTATAAATGGGCTCCGGAGCTGGAGCTGGACCAGTTTAAAATTTACGACTGCTGCGAAGCCCTACGTTGTACTGCAACAAATTTTAATTATTTCTACCATAATGCGTGATGTAACTACTGGAATTCTTCATAGGTCCAGATTTCGTTAAAATAAAGTTCTTTAATTAGTGAGAAATTACATTATAATTAAAATTAAAGCATATCAACATTTCACAAATTACGTCAGCATTATATTAATGGTATTTCGCTCTTCTTAGTCTAATTTTAAACTGGACCATAAAAATATAATCATCTAGCGGTCAGGTCTGCTACATCTGAGATGTGATCACATCCAAAATCCAGATATTCGTGGTTCTGCGTTTGGACACCGAAAGCAAAACAGAAATACCAGTGTGTACTTTTAGCGCAAATATGTTTTTACTGGGTAATATATTCAATTGTATACATAAGTTCTGCATACCAACAAGAAGCTCTTAATATAGGTTATGGCGCGTGTTAAAATCGAGATTACGAACATATTTTCGAAAATACCAACACTACCAGCATATCGACCAGACCATTTAAGCCCGTTTTTCGACAGAAACCGCACTAATATCCCACCAAACGCAGCGTACTAAGCCCGCTAACACATACGATCGGCACGGGCGACTCATATTTCTGTTTGACCAACACAAATATTATTCGGCACGCGCGCCTGTGAAATATCGAATTTCTTTCGTCACGCGGAACCGGGCTACCGGATTTTAAACAGAATTCGACGCAAAATCACGAATCGCTCTTCGCTCGTAATGGAAATTAGACTGGTGAATCGATGGACGCCAACTATTACAATTTGGTAATCGATTGTCAGAGAGAGTGAAAATAATTGATGATCACAAAAATGTAGCCGTCTGTCGAGATACCAAACATACACCGATTATTCGACGACTGTAAACAAACGAGTGTACTAACTAATGATTGTATTGTGCAAGGGTACGCGTATATCAGTGACCTGCGGTGAGGTTCATGATTTGCGAGGCACTTACCGTTTAGTGTCAGATTTACAAATATATATACTCAACATACTAGCTGATTCATATATTTTTTTATCACATTAGCGCCTGCCTGGCGCGCTGTCATTGTCCGTATCAATGCCGAATTTCACATGCCTTTGCGGTATCGAGGGGCTCTGGTGTTCTGGCGGTATAAATATTTATGTATTCGGAATCAGTGCGACAATAGCATTCGTTTAACACCAAGTATTACATATTCTAAGCCGGGGCCTACGATAACTTATCGTAGGCCCCGTTGTGAGGTGTTTATAAAGAATTGCGCTATCATAGGTGAGGCCTATAGAGAGTCAGTGCCTCGCCTCTCCTTTCGCGCCATATTTTTGAACAATAAATATATAAATCCCGTGATTTTGTATGTTTAAATGTTTCAAAATTAGTCATTCGTGAACACTTGCCGCCTCCCCTAACCGCACGTCACTGACGTATACTATAGTGTTGTAAGGCTTAACCGCTCTTTTTGGTGCCAAAATTAGCTTTCACACCAATTCGAACTTCACTTCTACTGGACGGAATTGAGCCAAATTTGGCGTGCAGCGTTTTCAGCCAACCGAACAATTTTAGCTAATAGCCGCAAAAATCTGAAAAAGGGGTCATTTGAACAACCCTGCTACACATGCGTTATTGTGGCCGGCCCTCTACACCTGGTATTTACATACAGCACAGTCGAAATCATGTATCCATCATAACCGTGACTCGACGGACTGCTGGTAAACACATGTAAATACCTGCTGCCGATTTTCGATATAATATTTCATGCTCGTTTCTTGCCCGTAGGAATGTGTGGGTAAGATAAATCATGGAAAGATTTAGACGTGTGAAGCGTGAAGCACCGCGACCGTTCTGATTACCCGTAGATTAAATCGATTCATCTTCATAATGCGGTGTAACGTTTCAAAGGAAACAAGCATTCGGTTTGCAAATAGTAGACTTGGACAGCTAGAAAATGTTCATATTTTACAAATCGGAATTAAAGCTATACAGTTTTTTTTTCAAATTAAACTACATATTAGAATCATAGCTACACAGGTTTCTCCAAATTAGATTAGAATAAGAATTACTGTATTAGAATTCTCGATTTTGCGAAATCAGTAATTCTAATTCTAATATAATCTGGAAATATTGCGTGGCTGTAATTCAAATAAGTAGAACATGCGGCACTGGCTTATCCAATATCAAGCAGAGTCAGACAACTGAAAATTTTCTCATCTTTTCCAAATTAAATCAGAATCACAGCTACACAGTTTTATTTTCCAAATTAGAGTTGAATTTTAATTATAGCTAGTTTTCTTCAAATTGGCATTGAATTAGAATTACTGAATCCGTGAAAACTCGGAAATTGAATGAACTTCGTCCATATCAGATTTAATTCTCAAAAGCATGAGCATTACAAATGTCTGTACAGCAAACTGGGCTCGTTTCGCACTATACAGTTCTCCCGTGGCATTTTCAGGAAAACCACAAATTAGAATAGAATTAAAATCATTTAGCTTCACGAGTCTGCAAACTACACTATATGAGTATATGGTGAAGTTCTTTTGAATTCTCGACTAGTTGCTGACGATTACCCCTAACGAGCGTCAGACAAACACATTTCCGGGTTTATTTCAATATGAATTCATTGCATATCGAAGTTCTGTACCAGGGTTGTAACCAAGTCACAAAGCTCCGAGTCACAAGTCAATCTCAGTTTTATAGTTTTGACTCGAGTCAAGTCGAGTCATTTTCAATTCACCACCGAGTCAAGTCCGGGTCCAAGTCATCGAGATGATGTTCGAGTCCGAGTCATGGTATTATGACTCGAGTCCGAGTCCAAGTCATCATGTCGACTGCTCAGTTTCCAGTTAAAGTCTTGTTAAACCCACTTTTATAACTCGGCTTGGTGATATCGAATGGTTCGAATTTATAATATACTGATTTCCCTCACTTTTAACAGTTTTTGGTTGCATTTTCAAGTACCAGTACCAATAGACAAAATTCCAATATGGTGGTTACTTGACTGTTCTTCGAAATTACAATGAAATGTCGGTCTTGGCCATCTCAGTCTCGAGTCATATGACTTGGTTCGAGTCATGCGCAATGACTCGAGTCCAAGTCGAGTCAATACACAGATTGACTCGAGTCGAGTCATTTTCGTATTTTGAGAAAATAACTCGAGTCAAGTCGAGTCATCACAAAATCGTGACTTGAGTCTGACTCGAGTCGAGTCATGACTCGAGTGATTACAACCCTGTTCTGTACCTCTAAGAAACTCTTCAAGATAGGAGCGATCCGATCATGGGCGTGCTTAGCTATTATGATCAGGCCTTGACATAATGTTGGTTATTTGCATTGTACCGTTAAACCTTCTGGTCGCGTATTTGACAAACTGCCACTCGTCTAGGTTTCAGTTCAAAACTGTTCACTAAATACTTGAACTTTTGTACAAACTTTCTTTATTCCTTGACAAGGACTACTTGACTTGGTTCACTTTCGATCGAAAATAGCCGGGTGCGGTGCCGGTAATGCGTAATCCGAGTCTGTCATTGGATATTAGCGGAACGGTCAAGTCACCCGTAGCGCTACCATGCACGCTATTCCGTCACAACGAACCGGAAAAGACTTAGCTTTATAAACTATGGACTCGCGATTGTAGCGAAAGTAACGTCACAGTTCGGATGTCTCTCAGTATCTGTAAAGCTAAACTCCAAGCCCTCGATATCAGTCTTGTACGACTAGATAATTGTAGTTGTATATTTAAACTAATTAGAGTGAAATGCCGGTAATCTAATTCTAATTTAATTTGTGAAATGTTTCTATGCTCCAACTCCTGTCCAATACACTCGATAATCAACAGACCACTTCGCTGTAGCTTCATCACGCAGTTAAAAAACATATACTAGGTATGTGTTGTACTTGTCTCATTGGTTTTTGAACATCATACTGTGATCAACTTTTCTATATATTTCTGTATGTATCTGAAGTTGGCTATTTTTGTTGTGTGTTTTTGCGATGATGATAAATTCCTCTCCTTCGCGCTCGCTCTCTCTCTCTCTCTCTCTCTCTCTCTCTCTCATTTAATTTGTGAAATGTTCCTCTGTTTTAATTCTAATTCTGATCTAATTTGTAGGGATGGTGCGAACCCCTGAAAGGTTCAGGTTCGTGTGAATGCGAACGTGAACCTTATGACGTCACGTGACGTCATATTTCTAATTCCAACCCTACATGTCAGCGAAGTGATATATTATCCACTGAAGCATTAAATTGAGAAGAGTGTAAAACGGATTTCTATACTGATATTACAAGTTATGCAGTAGCCAACACTCTATAATCGCCCAGATTTGGTTTTTATGATACAATAAACATATCAAATCAAGATCGATCCCGTACGACTGCTGGATTTTTTACATTAGACAACTACGTATTCGTTATATCAATTTCAATGATTGGTTGAATGAATAAGCATCATTCGCTGACTACATACATTTACTGTATTTCGTTCTTGATATAGCTAAATTGCTGGTCCTGCTCACGGAAGAGAGCCACTAAACATTCACAATCGGAAAGCTGAATATCTCGAGCACACCTTTGTAACAATGCAAGTAAAATTTCTGAGATTGGCAAAGTGTATTCTCGTTTAATGTTGATGTTTTTATGCTACCAGCGCCTTGCAATGAGTGGTCCGAAGTTGAAATTCAAAGAATTTGAACCAAAGATGTAATATTGATGTGATAAATTGTAATTCATGAAAAAGGTTCACGGTGCAAAAAGGTTCACAAATTAGTAGGGATGGTGTGAACGTGAGGTTCACGTTCGCGTATTGTGTGTGAACCTCACGTTCACACCATCCCTACTAATTTGTGAAATTCTCTAATATGGTGCGAAACTAGCCAATCTTGGTGCACAGATTTTGTCATTATCACGCGAACTACGGTTCAATTTTAATATGTGCTGATCTTGATTCAGTTTTCAAGTTTTCGCGAAATCATTAAATCTAATTCTGATCCAATTTGGAAAAAGCTCTGTAGCTAATTCAAATTCAACTCAAATTTGAAAAAATAAATGTAGCAAATGTAGCTATAGTTCTAATTCTAATCTAATTTGGTGAATTTTCTAGTTGCCCGACTCTACTTGACATTGGATAAGCTAGGGTTACCATATTTTGGACACGTTTTCAAAATTTTCAGACTTGCAATACCGGAGGAAAATCCTGAAAAAATGGTAAAATTTCCACACTTCGTGATCGGTTGACTAAAAAAAAGTCAGTTTTCCGGCTCAGCTCCCGAGATAGTCGCCGGAGCGTTACTTCAGTGCTGATTTACTGTATCTCAGTAGAATTTTTCCCTATATTTCACCAAAATTCTCAAAAAAGAGGACAAAATCTCAAAAAAGAGTACGTTTGGGCGTCCTCCGAGGACACTTTCAAAAATGTCAAAAAAAAGGACAAATCGTCTTAAAAGAGGACGTATGGTAACCCTAGATAAGCCAGTGCCGGTGTTTCTACAGATTTGAATTACAGCCACACATTTTTTTTTCAAATTAGATTAGAACTAGAATTATAGCTGCATGGGTTTCCCCAAATTGAATTAAGATCAGTTTCATATCAAACCACAGTTAATTCACATAAGCACGAGAATGGTAAATGTCTGTACAGTAAGCTTGGCTCGTTTCGCAGTATACTGTTCTCCTGTAGCAATTTCCGGAAATCCAGAAATTTAACCACAATTAAAATTAGAGCATTGAAACATTTAACAATTTAGATTACAATTAGATTACCAGCATTTCGCTCTAAGTAGACAACTAGACTAGTATTATCTAGCTAATAGCACTAATTGATGTCCAGTGCAAAAATTACCAAGTCCAGATAATGTGCGTACGTTGCATTATAGCGCGCGCGTGAAGAGCAGGTCAGCGCTAATGGGCAAACCGTGTTTTGCGAATTCTCAGGAGGCCAGCAAATATCGGGTTGCCGGGGAGTACGCTAAGCCAATAAGGATCTTGTCAGTCACGTTTTAAGCCCCCGTGTAAGGTCTAAAATTGGAATATTTGGCTATTTCGTGGGTAGGTTTACAAGCACGAATAAGCCCGACAGCAGGGGGGATCAATGAACGTGAAATTCGAACCCGACTTTGTCTTAAATCGGGTTTGCCACATCACTATTTATGGCAGGGATATCTAGAACTGTAGACAATAACTCCAGATATTCCTGGCCCATGGGTCGCCAGCGGCTGTACAAGGGCTGTTACAAAATATCCGTGTCATCAAAACGTTACTTGATATAATCGTTAGGCTGCCTAAAAAACGCTGCACGCCAATTCTGGCTCAATTCCAACCTATAGAAGCATTGCTACATAAGATAAAAGGTTAAGATATTTGTTACACTTCATAGCAAATTGTAAAGCATTAAAGCATTAATTCGTTAATTTGTGCTGTTTCCTAACCAGCATAAATAGCTTATGATCGGTATTGGCTTGAAATTTTAATGCCGATTATTCCGTTACGTACCAACGAGATTTAATGTGAATTGGTGAATCTGTGTTTCAAAAACAAATGACACGCAGTAGCAAATATCAAATCGGCTTTGATCAGATTTAGATAAATCGTCGTCTTAAAATGCAGTCACCGCACAGAGGCTTGGCGTACGCATTGAATCGTAAATATCAATATTTGGTCGGCACCAGCGATTTAGATTTTTATCACCAAAAACACATCAAGCTATCTGACAATGAATAATTACACGCTGACGTACTACGATTGTATCGCTTACGGCTTGTCATGTTGCAAAGCGTAGAATTTTGACAACTGCCGGTACCGATACTCCCTTAAATCTGATACGAGACGCGGTGCACCAATCGACCTTTTAGCTTGGCAGAAACATGTGATGTGAACTGAACTTCGAAATCCGTTATCTTGACAAAAAGACAGTGAATATAAAGATATTTGGAAGAAAAGTTAAGTGATAAACAATTAGTTTTGCTTAATAAATCATGCCTGTAACTGCGGATAGAATCGCCAATGTGTTGAGTATTTTTATTATATTATATTTTTGGTATGAACGTTGTGCAACAAGACAAACTATTACATACACGAAAAGTGAATGCAATCACATAATGTAGGTAGGGTTGCAATTAAAACAAAAATCAATTTAAACCAAACATTTTTAAAATATGACCCTTGTTTAAAACATGTTTTTTTATTGTTTGTTGCTTTGTTTTAGCCATGACGCACATCAGAGTGGATAGACATAGGCAATTGAAAATATAGGGTAAATACGGCACCTTCGACGAAAAAGGCTTCCGGTCCCTGTCATGAACGGACAAAAAATATCTTTAACCAGGACTACATCGTTATGCAGTATTTTTACAGTCGGCGGTCATCATCATCAGAACATTGAACATTGAACCGACGACGATTTTTAGGGTTCTCACCACTAGTGTGTATTCGTTGACGATATTGGGTGTGTATCGTCTGTAGGCCCATAATACATGTTTTGTCGAAAGTATTTACACAGTTACGGCATAATTATACAACTTGGCGACTTTCTAAAACACTATTTACAACATGTTTTAAATAAAGTGTTTTAAAACACCATTTGTTTCAGATGCAACCCCAAGTATGAATATTGAATATACTACAAAATTGCGACGTCAACTTTGTAATTAGGCGGATATTTACGGCCACACAAACACAGCTTTTTTTCCAAACTGGATTAGAATTAGAATTGTAGCTACACAGTGTACTCCAAATTAGACTAGAATTAGAATTATAGCTACAGAGTTAATTACGAATTAGACGAGAATTGAATTATAGCTACAGTTTTTTCCAAATTAGATTAGAATTAGAATTACCGAACTCGCAAAACTTGGAAATCGAACCAAGAAACACGACAAAAATCAAGTTCGGTTCGTCTCAAATCAGAGTGCAAACTCTTAAGCACGGGAAGGGCAGATGTCTGCACTTGCACAAGTGTACACCAAGCTTGGCTCGTTTCGCACCGTACAGTGTGCAGTTCTCCTTATCATTTTCAGGAAAACCAGGAACTAGATTCGAATCAGATTACCGCCATTTCGGTCTAATCAGTCAAATTAGCTAACTGGAATTGTAAAGTCGTCCAAGCCCGCCCGGCACTGCGTTCATAAAAGGAACGGGCCACTATAAGCACGCTTCAACGCGATACACGGCACCGTATCTTCAGCCGATCAGAACAAGCCGAGATAACCATCCACTCTTTCAATCAGATGCCGTAGATTAGCAACTGCTGTCAAACAGAGTGACGGTACGTCACAACGCCGACAGCAACAGAACAGCCGTCAGCACACGCCTCCCACTCATGTCAAGCCGTACGGCAGAAATCGATAACGGCAAATCGGGGCAACGCGTTACCGAGTACATATCGACCAGATTTCACCTCGCGGTAAACCACCAAATTACACAGATCGACACAACTGCGCAGATCACGTCACGATGAAATACAGTATTCCTTGCTTACAATGAACCTGGGATATCTAGATATCCCTGACAATGAACGTTTTACGAATTGGTCTACGCGTGCGTACGAATAAACGAGATGGGCCAATCCGGCTAGCACAGGGGCGGGCAACGAAAAATGAAGTACCTGACGGGCCTGATTACAGAATCCATACATTAATCGCGTATTTATCCACCCACACAAGGAATAAATAGTATTCAATGTACATTTTAAGTTTTAAGCATGGACACCAAATACAGTATTTAATGTATTTATTAACAATACGGTAGCTGTTGAGGTCAATCAGACGTCTCTGGTCGATCAAAATTGTCAACAAGTTCTTTGAACTCTGACTGCATGTCGTATACATAGAAATCCTTAGTAAAGACTGCGCGTGAACATCAGTTATATCGGAACGCAGCCTTGTCTTGTGTTCATGTTCATTGTTCATGGTCGAAAATGTTTGCTCGCGAATGTATGTAGACCCGAACGGAGCAAGCAGTTACATTGCCATCTTTCTCAGATTGGCAAACTTGGATTTATTCTGTGACGCATAGAATTTGTCAATACTTCCAGATTCAAATTTCACATTCAGGATAAAAACTCTCTCCGGGCCGCTCAAAACGCAGTCGAGGGCCGTATGCTGCCCGTCCCTGGGTTAGTAGGTCTATGACGCGGTGTTACATAACTAGAAATTTTTCAGTTTATCCAAATTAGACCGGAATTAGAATTATAGCTACACAGTGTTTCCAAATTAGTTTAGAACCAGAATTACTGAGTTCGCGAAATTTTAGAAATTGAATCAACTAGTTCGTATCAAATCTGAGTTCACTATCGTAAGTACGAGAATAGCGATGTCTGGACGCCAAACTCGGCTCGTTTTACACGACACAGTTCTCCTGTAGCATTTTCAGGAAAAGCAGACATTAGATTTCAATTAAAATTAGAGCATAAAAACATTTCACATGTTAGATTAGAATTAGATTACGCGCATTTCGCTACAACTAGTCTGATTATACAACTAAAATTATCTAGTTTTCCAAGTCTGCTATGTACACCACGACATTTATATTAAACGCAGCATCACTGTAGTAGATTCCAACGAAAACAGTGCGATGGCTCATATGAATATATGAATAATATGAGAAAGATAACTTCAATAGCGTCAAGGGATTTACCTATCATCACCATTCACAGGATTCATACCAGAACCGGATCGGTATTTTCTGTTAATATCCTTTGTACGATATTTCACGATAGGATCACGTTTTCCACAACGAAATTGTCGCGGAAAACTAACTCATTCGCAACACACCCGTACATAATACAATTACAGAAGCTGTCAGTAAAGAACCTCTTCTGTTTTTTTTTTCACAGTAGACTACACAGGCGGGTTTGCCTATACGTCCATGCTCAAATTTAAATTCTAATCTGATTCCTGGTTTTCCTTATGACCCATCGCACTGTTTCGTTGGGATCTACTACACTGATGCTGCGTTTAATATAAATGTCGCGGCGTACATTCTAGACTTGGACAACTAAATAATTTTAGATGTATAATCAGACTAGTTGTAGCGAAAGGCGCGTAATCCAATTCTAATCTAACATGTGAAATGTTTTTATGCTCTAATTTTAATTGCAATCTAATGTCTGTTTTACCTGAAAATGCTACATGAGAACCACACGAGCCGAATTTTCTAGACAGGCGTTTGCCGTTCTCATCTTCGCGGGAATGGACTTTGATTTGATACGAATTGAACTTATTCAATTTCCAATTTTTCGCGAATTCACTAATTCACATTGATATCAAATATGGAAAAATCTGTGTAGCAACCATCCTAATTCTAACCTATTTGGATCAGCTAAATATTTTCTAGTAATCCGACTCTGTACACCGCTAACTTCAACTTGTAAAGTTTGTAACAAGAAAAACATTATTTAAAATGTGGAATTTGAAAAGTAGAACGATGTTTTGTGATTACTTTGCATCGGTTTCAAGGTTGAAATTGCCACGAGAACCGCGCGAAATAATATCCCCGATTCCCTGGTATCATCCTAACTAAATATATTTTCGAAAATTGCAAATATTATCCTGAAATAACGCCTCATAAAAGTATATGATTGAATAATATATTGATATCGACATAAACCAGGATATTTTCGGCTGATACTCGTCAGGGGTAATCGTCAGCAACTAGTAGGGAATTGGAAACAACATAATATATTGTTCAATTTTATATTGAAGTTCTACACCTCCAGCAGGGTCTTCAATTATAACAATAAATAGTATATATCGATTGACCAATATAAAGACGGTATTGTAACACGTTTACTGAATCACAATACGCGCAAGTCGCAAGCACTCACCAACTAGCGTCGTTTATAAAGCACGACTCCTCCGCAGACGTGGGTATCGTCTGAAAGCCGAATATGAACGGTAGGACGCTGATAGCAAACGAAAGCGCCCACACCTGGAAATTGCAAAATAAGTCAGCATGGAGTAGACTTGGAAAATCAGATAATTCTAGTTGCATAATAAGACTAATTAGAGTGCAATACAGGTAATCTAATTCTAATCTACTTGGTCAGATGTTTCTTTGCTCAAGTACGAGTAGAAGTACTTCTTTCATAAGCAATCTAAAACTACTTGAAGTAGAAGTAGAATTGACTGACTTGAAATCTACTCAAGTAAGTAAGTACTTGTCAAAACGATCGTAATTCGTTCGCATGGACTGCCAAAAGCTGTAAATGGAGATATGCGGAAGGTGTAGAGAGCTGATTAATATTGATGCATCCCAGGAGGTGTTAAGTTTTGACAGAATACGCATTCGTCCACATCATCGGGTGTAAATGATAGTATTGATATGGAAATGCGACACTAATACTTTGTTTACTCGAACACCCCGTTTTAGTAATTATCATGGCATGGCGCCCTCCCCCACATTATAAGGCCCCTTGTTCAGTCGAAGAGCAATACGGAGAAGTTGTGTCGGATGCGGCTTTAACACTTTGCGCGATTATTTTCCGTTAATTAAAAATATGGCAGATCGTTAAAATGCCATATAGTGTATAGCTTTATTTTCGGAAAATGAAAGGCATTGCTACACTTGCTTTTATACTTCAGCATGTATGTACTCCAGAAAAAAGAACTGAATCTCTAATCAGAACTCAACCTATAATACCCGTCATTGAAGGAAAAATACAAATACTACTTCTAAAAAGCGGAAAATATGTTTCATGTCTTTTGCCGGGAAGTTTCAACGGTGGTCTGCTAAAACAGGTCTAACGTTGAAAAAGTTCAGGTCCACTTTTCCAGATTAGGACACGTCTTGGGCTGCTAGCTATAATAGGTAATTGCTAGATTGCGACACGGTAGTTTCCAACGTTATGGGGGGCCATACTTACTGTGATGAAATATTTGATATACGCGACAATGCGGCGTGAACGGAACCACCCTACCCGCTACCTAAATTATATTCAGAGATACTTTCGTTACAACAAATTTGTCACTTCCTATCTACCATGCGCGAAGCGCAACGAATATTCTGGGACTTATATGACTTTTATGAAAATTAAATGTTGGTACTACACGAAAACAGCCTCAAAATTCCTTAGGCTATCTTTCTTATTGGGAGTCTTAAACTACTTCTACTTGACAAACAGAATTTAGCGAAAAGTAAGTAAGTAGTTCACAAAATATTACGATGTAAAAGTAGAAGTATCGAAAAAGATATACTTGAGTAAGTACCAGAAGTAGAGGAAAACTACTTGAGTACTTCGAAAAAGTAGAAATACTTCGTTACTGACCACCTCTGTCTAATTCAGGTTGATTTGAAAATAGACTGTGTAGATATAAATCTGAAGTCTAATTCTAGCCTAGTGTTACAGCAAATGCTACAGGAGTACCGTATGGAAGGCGAAACGGGCCACGCTCGGTGTGAAAACATTTGTCATCTTCATACGTATGACAATGAACTTTGGTTCGATATGAACTGAATTTGATTCAAATAGTCAAATAAATCAAGTTTCAACACTGTCGTTGATGCACAGTTGATTTCGTACATCTGTATTCCATAGTAACGTACATATGTGTAATGTGGTTGTTGTTTATGATATTTCTGGTGTTTGTCGACTGCAATGGTCAATTACACCAAGCCGATATTCCTGATTTTTGATTCCGTAGCTGCCGACTTGTAGCACGGTCCACTTCTTAGCTTTTTTAAGACACTTAAGCGGATGAGATGGCGAGGCCTGGCTGAGATAAACCTCCAACACTTGGGTAGGAATTCTGGTATCGAACTCGGTCGGACTGGACGACCCCACAACGCATTGGTGTTGCAGCTGCGGATTATACCACTACGCTATCTCGTCACGTGTGTAATATGGCACATTTTTGTTTGTTTGTTTGTTTTTGTGATTAGAGTAGTAATTTAGAGTTCGCCAAAATCTCGCAGTGATGGACTAGCGTAAAGGTGCGCCAGGTTAGATATACTATACCGTGTTCAATTGTATAATGAAGTTCTGTACCTCCAAAGAGTGGCTTCAGAAAATAATTTTGTAAAACGGCAAACACTAGATTATCTGTTTTTGCAACTTTTTTTTACAACTTCCGGCAGCTTCCTAAATACTCGTAAGATATGTAGAATGCTGCTTTAAGCTGTTTGAAGGAATCTTATAGTGCAGCTTTTGTCCATTTTTCATGCAAGTTTTTGGAACATTTTGCAACTTTTTCGATATTTCATGAAAATATTTTCGATTTTGGTGAAATACACGGCCAAATTCGACTGAAACACCGTAAATCAGCACCGAAGTAACGCTTTTACGGGTATTTCGGGAGCTAAGCCGGAAAATTGACCTTTTTTTAGTCAATCTGGGAAGTTAACACTTTTTTTAGTCAGCCGAGCAAAATGTGGTCAAAATGCAACTTTTTTCAAAAATAAATGCAACTTTCCACGGATTTAACTGCAACAAAAACTTGCCCGACTGATTAGTCTCGATGCCGCACGACAAGCATTACATTGATGTTCTTTCTATTTCCATTCTACATGGATACCATCTATCCTGACTTTTGCGTACGGACCACGCAGTACTGCTGCATGTCCTCCTGTCGCGCGTCGTCAATCGCATTACAGCCCGCCATCGATCGCGCCGTCTCACGAGAATCGCAACGAAATAGACTGGCGAATGGTATAAATTATCCGAGTTAAACCCTGTTACATGCAATTTCGCGTAGCGTGCACGGAATTCAGATTTTTCAAATCCGCGTCGTGCACCCAATTAAAGCTTCTAATCCAGGGGTGGGCAAACTACGGCCCGCGGGCCGCATGCGGCCCGCCACACCGTTCTGTGCGGCCCGCGAGAGTCTAAAGAAACTTTTTAAAAATATTGATAAAATCCGTACTAAAAATCGAATTAATGCAGGGACTTGAATAAACTTTTTCTTTGTATATTTCACAATGATAATTCGAAGACAGTGGTTCTAAAACTGTGGTGTGCCCCCCTCCACAGAAAAAATTTTTCGCGCTCCGCGCGATTCTCGTTCACGTCATTAATATTGCTGTGTATTTACTCTAAATTTCATATTGAAAAATTCTTGATCCACATTCGTAACCTTCCATGCCATTTAACTATTTGTTAGGTTTGCTAGCACCCTAGTTGCGTTTTGTGATATGACGATAAGGGGGGCGCGAAATTTTTCACCATCATAAGGGAGGGGGGGTCTCAAAAAGTTTGAGAGACACTGTTTCAAGGTAAATACTTCCTTACTTTATGTTTAATTTCTGGCGCGACAGCCCGATCTCAAGGCCCACGCAGTTTGAAAGGTTTCAACTATATACTAAACATCACAGAAATCCTAAACGAGATTGACGTAATTCGGATAACGAGTGGGATTTCATATTGGCCACTTCAGTTTTAATTATTTCAGTGATGTGCTTATACAAACGATTTGCGCGTGTCTTAGGCAGATTCGTTCTCTGCATGCGTAGAATTGGGGTATTTATATTTTATCCACACATCGTACATGCGTGTTTGAAGCTAACATGGTTATGATGCTGTGAGTATTGTGTGTCCTGGAACTGAACCAAAAGTGGAATTAGTAAATCTATGAACAGATCGCTGCTCACAGATTTAAATTTCAATCCTGTTCTAAGAATCGGGACAACCGATTTTCATCTATATAGTTTTGACAAATTGGTTATTGAGTTCGACCAGCCAATGAAATCTCGCCATGTTTCTGACGTGTGTACGATATCATCAAAACAATGTTTTGTTTGTTTTGTTTTAAATAATAACATATATAATCTCCATGTCCTCACTATATAATCTCAATTTTATATAATGCGGCCCGCGAATGGATTTAGATGTTGAATGCGGCCCGTGAGCTCAAAAGTTTGCCCACCCCTGTTCTAATCCATGATGATTTCTTATCTTGTCTGTAGAGTAGGATTGTTCAAAAAAAACTTTTCCTCAAATTTTTGCGTCTATTACCGAAAATTGATAAATGACGTCGCACTCCAAATTTGGCTCGATTCCGACCATTTTCAAAATTTTTAATTTATTATAATGAAATTAATTTTTTTTAAAGATTTTCTGGCTAACCCATGAAATTGTCAAGTGGTCTACGAAAAGGATGCAAACAAATTTGACGCAAAGCCAGCCCGTAGAAGTGAAGTTATATAACAGGCAAAGGCCGAGAATTCTGCCATTTGTTGGATGATAATTTTATGCGAAAAATGATCGAGACGGCAGATTTAGCGTCATCGGGAGAGGACTCCACACTTTCGTTCGGGTGATGTGGAGTCGATTTTTATCAAAATACGCCAACTAAGTCTGTGCCAACATAAGGAGTTCGTGTTATCGTGTACCATCTAAAAATAGTACGCTGAGCTTAAGCGCTCTCTTGGCTCCAATTGTTCGAAATTTCATGCCGGAGACATCATATTTTGGTGATGCGATTGTTGATATACGTTCTTTCCAATTCTCTGCTAGTTATACTGGCGATTACTCCGGACGAGTGTCAGCCGAACATATTCAAGTTTATTTCAACAGGAATATACTATTCAATTGTGTATTGAAGCTCTGTACCTCCAAGAAACTCGCCGTATACTATTCAATTGAAAATTGTTCCCATCCGCAACGAGCTGCGCTTCCAAGAAACAGCAGTATAGCATATATGCTACCCTCTGCGGTAACGCGAAATAAATATCAACATAGTCCCCAGAGTAGCGATAATGGAATCTTAGAACAAAATCATGCGTTTAGGCTGTATTGTAAATTAGGAATAAGCCTTATTTAATTTAGCTATGATGCGAATATGGACAGACACTGTCTTTTTCAAATCCTAAACCTGTTTAGAACACGACTTTCCAAATACAAATGCTGATATACAAATACCATGATTCGCGCGAAATTCATACTTTTCTCGCAATTCAACGCGCGTATTCCGCACGGTTTTCGCGGAAATTGTGAATACAAATAATATTCCGAAATAGGCGTCAATCGTCATTTGCGTTGCAAGTTTAAATCCTGTGACACAGTGTACCCCAACCTGTGGCACGCGAAGTCATTTCAGGAGGAACGCACTACGCAGTAAATGCGTTTATTTCCAAGTTTTTACATTTAGTTATCACAAATCGTCAACGTAATTTTCTGTAATGTAAGACAAATCTTCATCGAACGTATAGCTAAATACTTTACGCGTCATTCGACTCAGTTGCACCCCGCCTAGATCAGTTTGTCGAGACAAAACAATTGCAATCATCACATTAAATTTCGCCTTCTTGTTGTCTGTGGTACTCATGGTGTCTGTCGATTACTACGGTAATTTACATCAGGACTTGTAGCACGGCTCACTTCAAGGTTTTATAAGACACCGTTTACACGGATGAGACGCCGAGGAGGAGCCTAGATAAACCTCTAGCACTAAGGGAAAGGACTCGAACCCGCAACCCATTGGTGTTGCTACGTTATTCCGCCACAAATTTTGCCTAGTTAGTGCGTGTTATTAATAATCAGGGGCGGATTGGCTCGTGGGGCGCATTTGTTTCGAAATTTTCGGGTCGACTCATTTTCTAATCTGCTCATGTTAATAACACTACATACATTTCAAGAAAATTTAATTTTTTTTTTAATTAACTTGTTGGTACGCAACAAAATCATAGAATGTCAAGGCAGACTTGTACAGCTGGATAATACTAGGGGTGTATTTAGACAAATTGGAGCGAAATGCCAGTAATCTAATTCTAATCTAATTTGTTAACTGTGTCTTTGCTCTAATTTTTTGCGAATTCAGTAATTCTTATCTAATTTGGAAAAAAACGTGTTGCTATAATTCTAATTCTAGTGTGCCTCTTGACCTCCAGCGGATCCCGGCTAAGAACCGTAAATCTCCAGATATCAGACAGTTAAATATGTGTACACCGTGGCATGAAATATTCTGTATATAAAATAATTCCTTGGGGCTTACAAATCAATGATACTCGATTGACGACAATAAATATATGCTGTGTTACTCTCACACGCACAGTCCTGCATTATTTAAGACGTCGTCACGTCATAAACTTCAAGCCATATCAAGTTCATAGCTTATTTTTGCGGTTAACGTTAGGAAACACGCAATTTCCCGGGAGAAATGGACTTCGTCCATGCTGCGCCAGGATAAGTTTTGAAATTTGACGCGCGTTTTTTTTTAATCGGAATATACTATATTTAAAGCGCGGGGACTTAGCACCGAGTAAACACAGATGATAATGTAATTCGAAGGAACGGGTAAGCAGATGTCTTGTCCGAAATAGTACAACATCGCAAAGTAATCCCTCTTCATTCCAAAATGGGCGGTCGCATCGTATCAATATCATGCACTGTGCGTGTTTTAATGAATATTAAACCCGTTTCGACGTTGTAAGTCAGGCTTTGATGTTTTGCTGTCGCGTGCATTCTTGTACCAGGGCCGGCAATCCGTGTAATGCCGCTCTAAGTGGCAAATTCAATAGGTTTAACTTTTTCCTGAACGTCGCTCACGCTAAATCCGATATCCCGTCTATGTTCGGGTATACGTGGGATTAGTGACGACATTCATGCGCATAAAATAGAGCCGTAAAATCCGTAAATATGCGAAAGTGAATTTTTTCGCTTGTAAATTCCCAGCATTGTCTCTAGCCTTTGTTGTTTGCAGAAGTTCGACCGCCATTGCCGAAAATAACGACTTCGCGAGAGGCAACTCATATAATCCAAGGGTTCTTGACTCGAGTCTTTTCTTAAAGATGTAAAACGACTCGATCCGGCCGAGTCACGTGATTCGGCACATTCTTGATATCATATTCAAGTCTCGTGTATCAGGACCGATAAAAAATTGAAAATAGGCCCAGCAACTGTATTTTAGCAGTTTGAATATCCGTGTATATTATGAATCAGGAGGCCGTCGATATCACCCATTTCACAGAAGCGAGTTGAATCTGACTTGATCTCGAAAATGAACAGTGAACCCTAAGATGTGGACTCAGACTCTCGGGTCTCAACTCTCGGACTTGACCCGTTGCTCGCTAACTAGGACTTGACTCGGTGATGAACTGAAAATGACTCGAGTCCAAACTATAAAAGTAAAATTGACTTGCGACTAGGAACCTTACGACTTAGTTACAGCCCTGGGTCTGAATCTGTTGCCCGCGGACTAGGGTTGCATTTAAAACAAACAGTGTTTTAAAACACAATGCTTTAAACAGTCTTTTAAACAGAGGCCTTTAAAAAAACAAAATTGTGTTTTTTCAAGTTGTAAAATTATGTCATAATTGTGTAAATACTTTCCAAAAACATGTTGCATGAGAATACGGACAATTACCACCCTATATAGCGGAATTATATTGATATGGGATGGTTGGAACCCCTAAAATAGTCGGTTCAGCATTAATAGTACAGATATTTCGTCAAAGGAGCTATATTTACCTTATATTTACAATTGTCAATGTCAATCCACTATGACATCACAATTGAATATTCGTGACGTCATGGCTTCAAAAAAAAAACATGTTTTAAATTAGGCCCTTGTTTCAAACATGTTTGTTTTAAATTGATTTTTGTTTTAAATGCAACCCTACCGCGGACTAGGTTTAGGAGCTCCGTGAAGGGTCAACATGGAAATACATCACCAAGAAACAAAATACAAAACTATATTGTTCTTTGGTAATGATTGGGCTAATGTGACTGAACCTAAGACTTGAACATCTTTTCGTATAATGCATCGCAAGCGACGGTATACCAAAATTCGTTGTTACAAACGCCGATTTTAGAACTTCTAACGTGGATGCACAATGCATTATGCATAAAACAGATGTCGCTGCTTATTTCGTAGGCGATGTCGAGTTGTGTGGTTGAATTGATCGGTAAATCGTTACAGCGAATTGGTTCTGATCACTGAGACATCGATACGTAATGATTAATCCAGATTCGAAAGGCAGGGTCATCCTGATTCTTGCAAAGTTTAACCTATCATGGAATGGAAATATTTAATAAGTACAGTGCAGCGGTTCTTAACCAACTATATAGTCCAGTTCAATGTTTCTCCCGGGATCGCCGCGACTAAGCACAATGACATATTCATGAGTTAGGTCCGAGGTGTGATGAAAATAGGCTCCTAAATCGGATTTAAACTACCGGTGTCAGATACGATTCTATCGAAAGCCAGCCACGCTATACGTTTTCGGGGGAAACTACCGCGTGCGCTTCCTGGCTTTTTTTCTGACGCCCGGGAAAGTTTTCCGGGAAAGGTCACGGAGCTGTAGCTTACAACTTTACAAAATTCTGCGTTTAATTGCATTGGTCGATGTAGTATACTTGAAATACTACGAGGCCTGACACGGCCGATGTAAACAACAATGCCATCATGAATAAAAAATAAATTGGATTGGTCATATAGTAATATCGAAACAATCACCAGTACACATGTGTACTGTACACAGTGTACAGTGAAAAATGAATACGTATATAATCATAGACCTGTGGTTCCCAACCTTTTGTCTTCATTCCCCACTTAAGACTTATTCGAGTCTTCATTCCCCACTACCGTACCCAAAACTTTTGTCATCACGGAGCAGCTATTTGCTTGTTTGAGGACACAAGACACACAATTATACCAGTACCCAAGACAATCGCCTATAACTACAACATAAAACGTATTGCGAGCCGATAGCGGTAACCCTCAAAATTTAGCGAAAGCGTCATACCGGACGTGCTGGATGCGTTTGTGACGCCCATCATTGGTTATCCGGAGTTAAAATGAGTTATTGTGAACAACACGCAATATAATTTTCGATACATACATTTCAGAGCATTTAATTGATAACGGAAATCGCGCATGTAACTCCGTAAATATGTAGATTGTCCTGTATATAATGTTTACCAAATGCGTCTATTCCCCAGCAGAAACCATTGAATTCGCCACCGGTTGGGAACCACTGTCATAGACGAAAGATACTTTGGAGGCAAAGAACTTCAGGACATAATATATTATAGTACAATACCGTATACGATAGGCAATGTTTATTTTCACTTCTCTGCTAGTTGCTGCCCATTACCCCTGGCTAGTGTATTCCGAAAATATTCGGGTTCATTTCAATATTAATATATTATTTAATTGTATGATTAAGGATGTATGAAATGCATTATCAATACCTTATTGTTTATCATTACAATATTAGTATATCAACAAAGAGACTATTATTCAAGTGTAACATTTACCGATATCATATTTTTTTATATGTGGCCTAAATCCACTATATTTTGTGAAATTGATATAAAATTGACTCGAAACCCTCTTTGTTCCATAATTACTGTTACGAAAAATTGTTATTACGTACCGCGAACAAATATTTTCGGGGATGCTAGCACGCTGCACTTCTATACGAACAAATTCACAAGCTACAAACACGCACACGGCAATCTGACAACGTTGTAGAACAGTATTCCATATCGCATAGGCTTACAGGCAATAAACTTCAAGGTGTGTTTTATTGGGGCGCAGTGCGATTTGACAAAAGGGTCCAAGCGCGCAACGAAATATTCGCAGGACCGTCTTGGCAAATATTTGACCAGCAGTTTCGGGAAAGGTATTACAATAACAATACTACATATAGACAAGGCCGAATATCTAATAAATTATTTCTCGACAATCAGCAGCTGCGCCTCTACCACAATACCATGTGTAATTTATTGCGGCTATTTAGCGAGGAATAATTATTATTCCATTAATATCATTCCAAAGAATATATACGATTGTACGTAAGGGTTTTGGGGCAAATTTTCCAAATTGAATTAGAATTAGAAATACTAAATTCGCAAAAACTTGGAAATTGAATGTAATTCCGAATTACAAAGAAATACCACAAAAATCAAGTTCAATTCCTATCAAATCAGAGTTTATCATCAAAAGCATGAGAATGCTAAATGTCCGTACGGCAGGCTCGACTCGTTTCACTCTATACCAGCGATTCCCAAACTGTGCGCCGCGAAACATTAGTGTGCCGCCATAGATTCTCAGGTGTGCCGCGATAATTTTGGGAGTTTTGGAAAAGAACCGTAAGAATATTTTGAAAACGGTCTGCTGACTAGCACAATCGACCACGAAACCAGAAATGGCATCCTGAGAAATCAAGCATTCTTTCCACAGAAAAACAGCTAATTGATTTACAAAAATGCGCATTTAAAGATTAAGAAATTGGATGCGTTTTAGCTGTCTGCTAGCTAATTCTATTCCATGATCGGTGCAAAATCAATCAATATTGTAAAAATATGTGCATTGTGCATCACCTTCATGGCTTAGTGAACATGGCTTTTCTTTTTTGAGTGAAATTTGGGTGGCGAGATAGCGCAGTGGTATAATCCGCGGCTGCAACACCAATGAGTGCGGGTTCGAGTCCGACCGAGGTCGACTTCCGAATTCCGACACCCAAGTGTTGGAGGTTCACCTAGGCTCCTCCTCGCCACCTCATCCGCGTCAGCGGTGTCTTACAAAAGCCTAGAGGTGGGCCGTGCTATAAGTTGGCAGTTACGGAAAATAAGAAGAATATCGGCCTGGTGTAAATGACCATAGTAGTCGACAAACGCCATGAATACCCCAAAACAAATAATCGAAAGCGTAAACGAGATACACTGCTTTCAATTAATGACAAAATGCGGGTATAATTGTGAACAATTCCACCTCGTTTCTGTAGTATATCTAAAAAAAAAACATCGACATTTTTGAGCATCTTTTCTCGGCCTATTATGCCACGAAATTATTCTAGTGTGCTACAAGTCGAAAAGGTTTGGGAATCACTGCTTCATACAGTTCTCCTGTAGCAGTTACAGGAAAACGGGGAATTAGATTAGAATTGGTATTGGGGCAAAGAATCATTCAAGAAATTACATAAGAATTACGAATTACACTACGGGCATTTCGGTATATCAAGTCTAATTAGACAGCTAAAATTACCTAGTTGTTGTACATTCTTCGTACGCAATACATGCATTGCAAAATGTGGTCAACCTAAATAAATTTTCCATTTATAGGAGATAGCGATTTCAAAATCAACCCGCATACTATTTAGACCAGGGGATCTCAAAGGGTGGGCCACAGGAACATTTGAGGTGGGCCACAAAGCTATTTAGAAAATTTTAGAATTAATGTAAGTTTAGTTATATTTGTTGTGTTAATCGCGAAAAATATATTCATATTATCTAATTAAACGTAGGCTACGTAAAGCTTTTCATCCGACTCTGATGAGACTTATTAGCACGTATGGTGTCAGCATGTTCAAGTCCAAAACGGGAGGGAGAAAAGGCGGCTTTTTTCACTGGCTATGGCAACCTACGGCTAACAGTAACTAAAATAATTTCGAGTATTTAATAACTGGAAAGTAATGCTGAAGTAACTAAGTATTCCGGTAGGGGCTGGGGCATATGTCGTATGCCGTTGAAAGGGGTGTGCATTAAACTCGGAATGAAGTGTAGGCCTAATTGATGTATAGATATACTGTAGGCTACTACTAAGGCAAGTCGCATTATTGTAAGATGAAAATAGCCATAATTACAATTATTATCAACTTCTGGTGGAGGTATACCGCACCACCGCAACGAATCGTAATGGATTGAGGATTTATCGCAGCGCATTAATATTTGGAGTCGGTTTAAAATGTCCGCCCTGATATCATTGTACATAATGTAAGAGTCACATGAATTGATTGTATCATTGGATTGAATATTATGACATCGCAACTTAGTTGGTTTGGTACACGATGGGCCACGGCCAAGAAAGGGCTGAGAACCCCTGATTTAGACCGTGTTATTCCAGCACATTACCCTTGTGCAAAAGCAGCTGGTCCATGGACGATATGTTCTAATTATGATTTAAACGGCATCGCACCCATTACTCTGGAACTTAGTTTCCAATTTACTAACAGTAACGGCATCCATCGCATCCATCCATCATTCAGTCATCTGTCGTCGGGTGAGACTTTAAAGATAACTTTACAAAGCCTTGCCGTTTCAGGGTCACTTACTCGAGATTAGGGGTGGGCAAAATCGAGCATCTGAGTGATTCGATTCTGAATCACGTAAAATGTTTCGAGTCGAGTCGAGTATTCGAGTATCACTCATTATGACGTCATAACAAAATGAAATATGTCAAAGCTCAAATGAGTACCTTTTATGCCACCACAAAGAATATAATGCCTGTTATCCATCATATTATGGATAGTTAGGTATTTTTTCGACCATACGGGTTAATTGCACTTTCTGACAATGTTGTGGAATGATCATGACTTCGGAAATGTGCTATCTTCAGTAACGTTCGTATAGCTTTGCACTATGTCTGGGATGCTGCGACACCGCCATTCAAGGTTTCAAGGCTTCCACGGGCGAAAATGGTATCGAAACTATAATTGTCGTTGATAAATTAACTTGCAGTGGTGAGGAGTGTATAATTTTAGTACTCGAAAAAATCGACTTCTACTACTCGACTCGAATCATTAAAATTATTACTCGATTCAGATTCGAGTACTCGAATCATTATGCCCAGCCCTACTCGAGATATGATTGATGACGGACAGCTTGCTGCTATTTTCAAAGGCGACTATGCTTTGGATTGCGGTCAAACCATATTAGCAGGAAGAAGTTAATAGATTGATACTGCCAATGTGAACATATTATTTTGTTACGATATTGAAGTTTTCTCAGAAAGATAATTTGAGGTTAGTAGAATCGCGAGCCAAATCGCAAGAATCAATATGAATAATGAATATAGGGGAATCTCAAGGGAAGTTATCATGGCATTCGGAAACAGTAGCTGTTGGTCATACGATACAAAGCCCGCTGATATGGTGGACAACGCAATTGGGTAAATACTCTTAACACACACCGACTGTTGTCCAAAGCTTACATCGTCAATACATGTCGTTGAATTCGTATGACAAGGACAATGGTCAATAGTCATTCAGGAATTTCAGTAGTTTGTTGGCACTGACATCGATTGTGCAATTGTGCATGTTTTCTACAAACCAAAGTTACCGTATTCTCTGCCTCAACTCTGTGTTGCTGCAAACCGCGCGTAATCAGGAAGTGTATAGACATTAGACATATGCAATGCATTGTAGCTACGCGCGCAAAACCTAACAAATATTTCAGAGGGTAGCATCATACTATCCGGTCAACTGCCTTAGCTTGCAGTACCGTAATAGATAAAACCGAAGAACACTTGTTGGGACTTGTTTGGTTTGCAGTTGAACGTGCCATTTTACGATCTCAAAACTACACCTATTACGTTACACCTTTCACGTTAACGAGAAACGATCATGTTCCGTGCCAGTGGTATGGATACGTGCTTGTGAACAATGTACCGTTTACCACCCCAGACGGAAGAATGCGGTACACATAAGCAGATCACAGGACACCCTGTGATGTCCAGAAGGATTGTTGTATTACACACGTTCTCCCCATTGCAATATGTGTGAAAGCATGATTATGATTATCTAAGACTGTTCGATTCGGTTCCAAACAAACCAGTATATCACGACGTAAAATTTGTGTTTGAATCCTTGCACACAGCGTAAACACACCTGCTGCTAATTATAAGCTGGCGCACCTTTTCCCATCTCGTAAATCTGTTTTCAAATATGTACTCACCGCTAAAATAATCAATCGGATGACCTTTTTCGTTCGCTTCCTCTGATTGTTGACGGGCCGCTTCACCGACCAGTATCTGTCGAGGCCGATAGCGCAAATTCCCCATATCGATGCAGTGCAAAGTAACACGTCCGTGGCAAGATATACTTGGCAGTATACAGCTCCGAAAGGCCATTTCCCAGACAGTTCATTTACCAACGTAAATGGTACCACGAGAACAGCCAACAACGCATCAGCCACAGCTAACGATATTAAATACTGGTTTTGCGGCTGCGAGCTGATCACCCGGTCTCGAAGGATAACCACAATAACCGCCACGTTCCCGAGCAGTACGTACAGGCAGAACAGTCCAACTAACACCGAGAATACAATCACGGCTTGGTAAGAATAGCCAGTGCTCATGTAAGTGTCACTGTAATTTTTGTCGGGCGCACCCAAACATTCTGGCGGAAGGGTGGTGTTTGAAACTTCAACGCTGTCGTAGGAAACATTCCCGCTGTCTTTTGGTGATGAATACAAGCTTCTTATAAGTGCAGTTGTTACATCCATCATGCTGTCCGCAAAGAGCAATACAGTTATGCTTATTATCTACTTACATACTGCATAATAGATAATATATACTTCAGTATTGGGTCTGATGCAAGCCGACACCGGCAATCCATAAATTTCTTGTCGAGATTACATTTGACCGACTTCGATCAAAATGAATCGAACATCCCACTTCTCTCGCTTATGTAATCAAAACAAACTACAAACGTGCCTGGCTGCGGTAAGACAGCGCCACCCGAGATGACTGTTCAAAGTAGGCTGACAGGTCTACAAACAAATATTTTATTGATGGTTAAAGGTATATTGACAATGGCATAATTTGTAACCAGGCTTAAAGCAAGTTGTATCTCCTACCGAGATTTACAGCGCTGATGCGGTGTGATCCACTCGACAGTGTCATCTATATTTAACATCAAAATGCAGTCGATGATATACACACAGGCTGAACTCCTATTCCTCCGAGAATCTATGTAAAGTACAAGCCAAGGCTATCGTCGGCTCGCCTAGTAATTTATGGCAGGTATCGTGAGTTAGGCTATATATATATCCAGTATATATCATTGCGCGACATGTGGTAAATTTTGGTAAAACATACCGAACTGACGAATGCACGGCGGGATATTTGTGTAAATACCATTGTGCTATCTGAGCCGAAGTGATCACGAGCCACTGAACAGGAGACTTGACCGTAATTTGGTAACACGAGCACTCGAGCAGCACATTGAGAGTGAGACGCCCAAAGCCAAGGCAGACATTGACTGGTACAGGTAGAAGACGTTTAATGCTAATTCCGACTAGTAATTTTGGTGAGTCCCACAGAAAACAAAGCTTCACAGAATACATTGGATATTATACGCGCTTATAGTGCATATTTGACCCCTTAATCAAGTCTTTATACTCAACTGTCCATGTTTCAGACACCGGGGAATGTATGTACCTGTACCTCATAACACAAAAACACTGTTTCTGTTTGTACAGTACGTGTTTACTAGAACAAGGCGTTACATAAATTGAATCGTTAATTGCTGTTAACAATATAATTTGCAGTGGAGAGGTTTAGGTTGGGTACAATGATTAATTTCTGGGGTAGCACGAGGTAATGGAAATGTGATCGTTGGCGCGATTTTTTTACCTTGGAAAAACAAGATTTTGCACTAAAAAATGAAAATGTTGACATTTTTTGACGTTAAAAACTTAATTTTGACAAAATTTCGCCCTCATGTATGTAAATTAGACGTTTAAATAATGTTAGAATTGTACTACTTTTCTTCAATTCTGGATGGAACTGTCTGTCCATACGAAGTAGCTTGACCTGAAAAAACTTTTTGACTTGAAAAATGACAAATTTTTGCATGACAAAAACTTTATTTTAGTGATGTCTCAGATGGCACTGGTTGCCCAAGGTCGGTGAACAGCTTTCTAATCTTAAAGTTCATTAGCTTGTGCAAAAACGTCAAAATGTTCATTATTTATGTCAAAATCTTCCGTTTTTACGTAAAAATCACACTAGTGATTATCTGCATCATGAATGTGAGCTTGAGCATTGAGGTGTAGACGCGGACGATATGACCGAACTTCCTTTCAAGCAATAAATACGTAACAATGCAAAGTAGGCAGTACTATTTTGTCTATAGTTACTGTCTGTCATTAGTCGTGATCGTGACAGTTGCCAATATTACAAATTTGTTAACGAGCAGCGCTGACATGCCGATATTCCAAGTAACGATCCGCTGGAAACTTCGGTTTATACTGACTACTGACGCTGAAACTAATACTAATAGCGATACTGACTGATGCTGCCACTCAAAACGTCATAATTACAGACCACTTATGAGCCAAAAGGCCTTGCGTGATTATTGTGGCTTCGAATACCAGATCAGGACAAAAAAGGCAACGGGTGAACTGTACCATCGGATTTAATCCAGCTCTGGTCCTACCAACTAACGATACCACATATGGGCCCCTCAAAGCAGAACATATCTTTGAATCGCCAACTTTAAAACATTGAACAGCTTCAATCTATGCAGTGTAGAGGCTTTACAAGTTTGGGCTGGACCAAGGCCTCCAAAACAACAAATCATCAAATCGACCACAGTTGGATATCTACAATATGTTCAGATTTCCTAAATTAGATTAGATTTACAATTGTAGCTTCGAAGCTTTTTTCACATTAGATTATGATTATAGCTACACAGCTTTTTCCAATTTAGATTGTAATTGAAATAAGAACCGAATTTGCGAAATCTTGTAAATTGAGTCAAGCTCAGTTCATTTCGAATCAGAGTTCAATCTCGTAAGTACGAGCATGGCAAATGTCTGTACAGAAAGCTTGGCTCGTTTTACACGATACATTTCTCCTGTAGCATTATCGGGAAAACCAGAAATTGGATTAGAATTATTAATATTAGGGCATGGAAATATTTGACAACTTAAAACTAGATCACCGGCATTTACTTCAAATTAGTGTAATTATGCCACTAGATATGTTAAAATGTGATCAGGACAACGGAATCACCCGAATTCGCACCCAAAGTATGAAATATCGGCATTTTCCGAACAATCGGAGAACCGCAATAGGTCACTGTTAGGGTCAGTGTTTTGCGGTCATTCCATAGTTCTGAACAATGTGAATTTCAGATTGGGTGAGGGTGATTTTCTAAAGGTTATTTTTGGTCAGGCTCCGGAGCCCTGGCCAACCAGATTTTAATTTATATTTTCGGAATCAGCACGACGGTAGCTTTCGATCGAGACCAGTTTCCCTGAATTCTGCGCTCCGGACGATATCTTTCGGATTGCTAGAAATCCTTCAGTCGCTGCTGCGAAAAAGTACAGATTCAAGCATCAGTGAAGCGGAACGGAGCAACAATATCGGTCGTTGCCATAATGTAATAGTAATCGTCAGATTATATTTTCATCTGAACAAGACACGCACAATGTACAATGCGATAAGACACAGTGCGATGTAATTACACAGATAGGCGGATGCCTAACGACCAGTTGCGGTTAAAGTTGCGGTCTCTTAAACTAGCATCCACCTCGGCCCAGTGCCCGATGTCACAGTCTCTTTTCCGCAGCCCTATCTTGCTCTTTCCATTCTTTTGTGACTGACCTCTTTCATGGGGTCTTTTTCTGGGCTTTTTGTCGCCGTAAGAACAGCGACAACATTCGATACTGATATCGAGAAATCCTGATTGCAGACAGAGGTGGTCAGTAACGAACGAAGAACTTCATCTCGATCAAGTATACTTCTCGAAAATACTCACAGAAACTACTTACAGATCTTCGCTGTCTATACGTTCACTTGCAGTAGCTTCGAAGTCTTGAAAATCGCTAATTGTACTTGCAATGGAGGACAAATTTACAGGGTTACGTGTAGGCCTACTTGAATACGAACGATGAATAATTTGGCTACCTTTGTTGCTCACTTACTGATTACGACCTCTGACATTAACTACCGTAACATATGGATGAAAATGAGTCCCAATGGTACAAATTAAATCGTGTTTTGCGATATTGGAAGGAGAATCGATCACTTTTTGATAACCAGCATCAACGTTAGGGATTATCGCCTTTCCACCATACCTAAGCAGCATATAGTCATACATTTGCATGTAGAATTACGTTCGTGACCTTCCAAAGTGATTTTCCGGTAACTAGTTATGGGTTGCATTAAATGTAACGACGTGACATGACGCAGGTCTTGAAATCTGTGCTAGTAGAGTCCCAAACGTTAGATCGGTAAATAACGACCGATCAAATGCAGCGTGATCATCATTGACTGTAATAAGACTTATATTATGACATCAGCCGTTGAGAGAGAAAGCAACTTACATCAGTGATGAGCGGATAGTGCTTTTCGAGACTCCGAATCCCTCCGACAACTGTAGTGTCTGAGGAAAACTCCCTCCGACTCCGAAGACCTCAATCCCAGACTCCGAGATACTCCGATGAATCTCGTCAAGCATCCGAAACAGTGGCAAGCATGCTACACTTGGTAATGTGTTTTACTAAATTAATCTGATAATATGGTTGGCCTCATAGTCAATGTCCCCTCTAATTTTTGGCGAGACTGCGCACACTCACAAACTCACTGCGCAGACCCTTGGAAAACAGTACGTAACGACTAAAAAAAAAGGTAATCACTTCGGATATTTTGTGCGCAGCTTCGATTTTCTGTGCGCAGAGACCATGTCAGCACTGCGCATTTTTGCATGTTACCCGTCATATTACAACTGTACAAGGTGTAAACTGTCTGTGTTTTGGTTTGTAATCATAATCAATAGTGTATTCTGGTCAGAGCTATCCAGAGATATCGGAGACAAAAGTTACAATACTCCGAACACATATCTGTAGTAAACTCCGACTCCGCTCCGACTGTCACTAAATCGGCAAAAACTCCGCTCCGAATCCACTCCGACTCCGCTCCGATGCTCATCACTGACTTACATGCAGCTGCTAGTGCTAGTCTGTTCTGAGAGGCCAGGACACTAACGAGAAGCAATGTATTCGGTTCGAAGTCCTGCTCCGCACTTGAAGTATGAGTCCGTGGACATGTAAGCATGCGACACTGGGGCCTATGGCTGAGGGCATTCACTATTAACGTGTATTAAGTCACAGACTCCAGTGTAGCATGCTACTTACTCAAATGTGGCTTTTCGTGGCACCGCATTTTTCATAAGATGTCGGATAAACGAAATAAAGTATAAGTGCGTATTTGCTTTGAACGAATGAAAATCTGTTGGTCTGATTTTAGATAACACCACGAGCATTCACGTTTTCTTGAAGTGAGCTGTCATCGGGCATGGAGTCTATCAAGCCACAAGAATGATCAGTGATCATTAGGGCGATTTTTTTACATGTCAAAAAACGTCAAAAATGTGTCAAAATTGTAGCGTAAGATCAAAAAATGTTAAAATTGTAGCATAAGGTCGAAAAATGTCAAAATTGTTTACAAAGTCAAATTTATTTTGCAACCTGCATTTTGTTTGCATCGCAGATTTTGCACTGTCGGTGAACTTATCATTTGACAATTTATAGCTTGTAGACTTCTTTATAGCATTATAGGCCTACCGTTGTGGACGGATCATCATTGGTTTATTAGCAATTTTTATAAGTTCAATACACCACAAAATGCGATACACTGAAAAGATAGGAAGGTGTCGAAGCGACTTGGAGCAGTCTATGGGATCAAACCCCCACTTTGGCCTAGGCCAGTGGTTCCCAACGTGGGCGATATCGCCCCCCAGGGGACGATTTGTCGGTCCAGGGGGGCGAAAATAGCCAAGGGGGCGATAGGGGGGCGAAAACGGACGAAGGGGACGATAGGGGGGCGACGGCGCGTTGAAATGGCTATATTGGCGTCCATGACCATGACTGCCACACCCAAACCCTCAATTGGGATGGGGGCTCGAGCTCGAAGGGGGCCCACAAATTTTTCGTGAATTAACATTAATTATAGAGTATTATTTTGGAAATTTAGGCAACTTTTTCAAAAAAAATCGCGGTCACGATTTCTTGCTTATTGGATACCCTTCATTCAAGAAATAATACGCATGAGTTATAGAAATGGGCATGTCGGCGTCAGCCATCATCACACCATGACATATGAAGTTTCAGGTCATGTAACATGCGACTGCGAGAAGTGTGCCAGAACGAGAAAACCTTGGCAGAAAAGGACTGCCTTTATGCTGACTGACTTCGATATATATACGATATACATATATATTTAATTGTCCATAGGGGCCTAAATGGCTGGAGCCAAATGTTCCTTACCTGGCAATCAGAACCCCACAAAAATGCCATCTCGCAGAGAAAAATTAATTGCCAGTGCAGAAATACCAATTTGAAATCGTGTGCGTCTTTTAGTTTGGTACGTATGGGCGATTTGAATATCTTTTGACATAGCAGACAGGCCACGAAACGTCATTACGTAACGAAGTCATTACACCCACGGGTCCGCTCGAATATGTTCTATTATTGTTTACGGGCCCTTTTACAAGACACCTCACTCAGCTTTACCGGTAAATCTGAATACATGAGCAGAGAGAGAGAATAAAAAATTGACAGCATTATATATGCAATTCCCGATCATATTGACCGATTCAAAAATGAATGATAGAAAATTTTCGTAAAGAGTCCAACAATTTGCGCTGAGAAGTAGCGGTAAAGAGGTATCGGGGTAGTTTTGTCTGCGGGGTGCAGAAGTTTTCTTTATCGCCCTATGGAGGGGGGGGGGTCAAGACCAACGTATTTGGGGGGGGGCTGACGACGTGATGTTACGGTCCTTTTGGAATCAAGTCGGAGATCTCACCTTTTTTGTTAGTCAACTCACCAAAATTTAGCTGGAAAAGTGAAATTTCGAGGTCGAGCCGAAAAGTTGACCTTTTCTTTTAGTCAACTCGCCGGTGATTTCAGTTTGTATGCCCATTTTTTGGTTCCCAATATTTGGGGGGGGGGCGATGATCTGTGTGGAGTAGGGCTGTTCAAAAATAGCTTTTTTTCCTGAATCTTGCAGGTTACGTGATTAAATCGTTGGGTTGCCTTAAAAAACGACGCACACCAAATTTTAATTCATTCCAACCAATAATCGCGGATTTCGTACAGTTTGAAAATTTTGAATTTACCCAACGATGCAAAAAAAATTTTTTGTCGAATTTTTCCGTCAACCCCATGAAATTGTTGCGCTGTCTTCAAAGACGATGAAAAACAAATTTGACTCAATTCCAACCCGTAAAAGCGGAGGTATTTGAGTTTTTCGATGATAATTCTTGGATTATTCACCGATCAAGGATAATCCCCGAATTATCGAAGAAAAACTCAAATACCTCCGCTTCTACGGGTTGGAATTGAGTCAAATTTGTTTTGCATCGTCTTTGAAGACAGCGCAACAATTTCATGGGGTTGACGGAAAAATTTGACAAAAAATTTTTTTGCATCTTTGGGTGATTCAAAATTTTCAAACTGTACGAAATCCGCGATTATTGGTTGGAATGAATTAAAATTTGGTGTGCGTCGTTTTTTAAGGCAACCTAACGATTTAATCACGTAACCTGCAAGATTCAGGAAAAAAAGTTTTTTTTGAACAGCCCTAGTGTGGAGTTTGAAAAGGGGGCGATGAGTCGAAAAAGGTTGGGAACCACTGGCCTAGGCGATGTAATGAGGAGGCATGCACACTGAATGAAAAGTAAATGAAGATAGTATAGGAAAAAGCAAGCGACAAAAATAGGGTGGCATGTCATGGAAGAGGAGATGGATAGGTCAGGTCGTGGTCCCGTAATGTTGAGGACGGACTAGTATTTATTTAGTACTAATTGCTTGTATTTCGACTACAATTCTAACACTATATGTGGGAAAACACCTAATTTGCATACGTTAGGTCAAAATTGGGTCAAAATCAAGTTTTTTAAGGTTAGAAAATGTCAAAATATTCCTATTTATAGGTCAATCGCCCTACTGATCATGCTCGAAGCATTTTCCTTGTTGACACACATACATACATATTCAAACTTTTTCTTAAAAGATATATTATGTGGTGCTGGACTGAAATACTCGACATCGAATCAGCCATTTAGTCCAACCCTAGACACAAGCACCAAAAGTGCAGTTATTCTGATTGTAGTGTCCTGGGCTCTGCTTACACCAATGGTTCTAATGACTTGGCTAGGGCTCTAGTCGCGATTTTTTGGTGACTCGAGTCATGTTTTCAAATGCGTGAAATGACTCGACCCGAGTCAGATTTTGCAATGACTCGACTTGTACTCGAGCCAAGACAGACACTTCATTGTAACTTCGAAGAATTGCAAAGCTACCACATTATTGGATTTCGTCTATCAGTCTTGATACTTGGGAAACAGGGCGAGAAACTGTTAAGACTGACAAAACGACTATATTATAAATGCGAGCCATCCTATGTCACTCCAGCAGAGTTGAAAAAGTGGGTAAAACCATATTGAACAGAAAACTGACCAGTGAACGTAATGGCTTGGATCAGGACTCGAGGCAAAAGACTATGACTCTGAATAGACCCTCTACTATAGCTGACTTGGACTCGATGGTGAATTGAAAACGACTTGAGTAACTCGATTCAAAACTACGAAATCGATATTGACCTGTGACTCGGAACCTTTTGACTTGGTTACAACCCTGGTTCACACCCTCAGCTAACCTGGCGAACGCTTACGCTAACTTGCAAGATCCGCCTAGTCGCAACATTCATCTAATCGGTTGTGCGTCTTAACCTTCAATGACTTCTTTACCTCGGAATCAAAAGCGCACAATTAGAACACACGCGCGTCCACGTCGTACAAATATCATATGATCGACCGAAAAGATCATCACTCTATAAAATATGCCGGACCTGATGTGTAGAACAGTATCCCACAGGCTATCCGACAGTCGACGACGAGTATGTCCACATTCAAGTCGAAATACAAGCAATTACTACTAAATAAATACAGTCCATCCTCAAGATTACCGGATCATGACTGACCTATCGATCTCGCTTCCCATGACATGCCGCCCTATTCTTGTCGCATTCTTTTCCTATACTGTCTTTACTTTCATTCAGTGTGCATGCCTCCTCTTTACATCGCCTAGGCCAAGGTGGGTGTCTGATTCCATAGACAAATCCCAAGTCGCTTCGACAGCTTCCTGTCTATTCATTGTATCGCATTTTTTGTGGTGTATTGAACTGATAAAATTGCTAATAAACCAATGATGATGATGATGAACCTCGAGCGAATCCGTGATACTGAGACAGCGAACCGTCGACTTACACCAGTTATATTTGCAATGGCTGCCTCTCTCCAACGCATTAATACCGGCGGTCATCAAGACTCATATTATCAGACGGTGAGTTTATTAAACGTTGCGGGTTTGAACGGCAAAAAAGATAACTCACAAAAAGAGCTTAGGATCAGTACCAGAGACACATAATTGACACAGCACGAAACTCACATCACACGACAGAAATCGAAGCCGCATATTGACACGTACTGTGACTACGTGGGGCTGTTTTGATGGATTAGCATGCGCAGAATTTCACCCAAGAGCGGACGCTGAAAACTGACAACACCAACCCTGCGAGAGGTTCACCAAAACATTGTTCTAACACGTAAAACACTCGAAAGGCAACTGTATGAAAGCAAAACTCACAATCTTGGTATAGTATCAAAAATTTGGTCTAAAAACTGAAAATCAGTCTCTATTCTTTAGTCACAATCGATGAGATAAACCACTGGTGCATAACGCTGGCAATCACAATGTCACGAAAATGCTATAGTTCGTAAACAATCTAAAATTTGGGGCGGCAAGCCCATAAAAAGCTAGGTAACGCGACCAAGTTTAGTTACCTTATTCCCAAATCGTCTCTATGCTGTTAAATGAATCGTGCCTTCACCAGATATCCACCATAGCGTGATACCAAACAAGCTGTACTTTCTGGTACCAAATTTTGCTTCTACACCCCTTCTAATGGAAAAAACAGCCACTCTGGAACTAAAAACAGCCTACGGGATGATTCACACGCCATGGTCAAATCTGGTAAATGCACAACCTATGTATTTGCACTGTATAGTGTCTGTACGGTGAGAAAACAGACAATAACCTGGAAATATGATGTTAGATTACATATAGCCGTAAAAGATTTCGGGGTTTGAAGAGCGGGAATCGCGTAAAAATTGGCGTCAGAGACGGATTGTCCAGTCCGCTACTAAACCACTTGAATTCAACCAGTGCACAAGATAAAATGTGGGCGGCCGTGCATATACAGATCAAAGGAATACTTCGGTATAATGGTAGCACCAATGGTTATGAAACTCCATCTCAGAAAACAGAAATGGCACAGAAAACGCATTTTCACAAGAAATTGACAGTGCCTGCTTACTAGTCATTGCATTTAACAGCTTTCCTTTGATCTCAAGACCTGGGCCGGACGATTGTGTGCATTGACAAAATACAAAAACTCGAAAAAAAGGTGTGTTTACATCGTGAGTGTAGCGGCAAAGCTAATCGATCACCAGTGTTAACCCTTTCTAAACCGAGACAACAAAAAAACGCATTTTACACAAAATCTGCGTTTTACAGAACGATTGTGCCTTGGAGTTGTTAGCGCCGCGAAGTAATTAATAAATATACTGGCGACGAGTGCGAAAAACAGCGTAAAACAGAAGAAACCCAATAGAAAAAATACAGAAAAAGATAAAAACTGCAGCACCATAGACGAAATACAGTAAAACGAAAAGATGATAGTTAACATGATTCGTGTACGACCGTACTATATAGAGGAGCTACTGATCCGCGAAATCCCAGCCGACCTCGTAGCAAAACCTGTATTGCTCCTGAAAGAAAAAAGTTAGATTATAAAAATGTGGGCTATGATATTTAGGAAGTGCTCGAAAGTTAATTCTTCAAACTTGCGAAAAAATGACGATATGCTTCTTACAAACCACAAAACTTATAATATCGGACGAGCAAACGGATAATTTTAAAATTGTGTCGACTAAAAGAGGTTGAAGTGCCAAAAAAGAGGACATTTGGGTGTCCTCGGGGGGACATTTTTGATTTCTTGAAAAAGGAGGACGTATGGTAACCCCACTTAAGAACCAGGTGAAGTAGCCCAGTGTCACGGAAACTGAATATACATTCAAAGATTATAGTTATATGTAGTGTTATTAGTAGCGAGATTTTTATAACATGTCAAAAAGAAATTGTCAAAATTGTGATGTATATAACATTGTCAGATTGAAGCAACACGGTTTGTCCCCAGCAGTGTATGCACAAATTCAGTGTTGCCAGCCAACAACTGCTGCTGTTGAACATCCTTGGCAAGTTACTTAGCATGGGCAGACACTTTCTACCCGACAATGTAGGAAAGTATCTCTCGTTGTACCACAACAAATTCTCAATATTTCCACCATAATGCGTGTTATGTAACTACTGGAATTTTTCATGGGTCCAGAATTCGTTAAAATAACTGTTTTTCATGTCCACGTTTGTCAGTTTTCAAGTCAAAAAAGTGTTTTCAAGGCTAACTTCTTTGTGAGTATGGTCATTTCCAACCAGAAACGAAAATAAGTAGTGCAAAAACACCTAATTTACATACATGAGGGCAAAATTTGGTCAAAATTGAGTTTTGTAAGGTAAAACAATGTCAAAATTTCGATTTTTTAGATCAAAATCTTCCCTTTTTATAGGTAAAAAAATAAACGCCCTGGTTATTAGTTATCTTGCGTTAGATACAGCTCTCAATTTCCAGAGTATGGCACTCCTTGACCGGCAATTGACAGCGAAATTCCAGACGTACGGCCAATACTTTTGCGTGCGGCACACCGAAACGCAAGATATCGCCGCAATACTCACGAGAGTCTCGACAAGTTGCGGACGGACATTCCTCAGCCTTTGCACAATGTTAAAGACGTCCACCACGGCCTCGCGCCTGAGTTGCATACAAAGATTATAACAAGCCGCAAACGTACCGCTCCTGCCCGCGCCGGCGCTGGAAAATCAACGGTACTTGACACGGTTGTATTGACTCGACTCGAGTCACGATTTTCTGACGACTCGACTTGACTCGAGTCATTTTCTCAAAATACAGAAAGGACTCGACTTTGAGTCTAGTCATTGCGTATGACTCGAACCAAGTCACACGGCTCGAGCCTCAGACAGCCAAGACCGACATTTCATCGTAATTTTGAAGAATAGTAAAGTAACCACACTATTTGGATTTCGTTACTTGTAATTGAAAATATGGCCAGAAAATGTCAAAAAGTGAGGAAAATTAGTATATTATAAATGCGAACCATTCGATATCACCAAATAGAGTTATAAAAAGTGGGTTTTACAAGACCCTAACTGGAAACTGAGCAGTCAACACAATGAATTGGACTTGGACTCGAGTCATAATACCATGACTCGGACCCGACCCTCTGCTCGCTGACTTGGACTTGACTCGGTAGTGAATTGAAAATGACTCGACTTTACTCGAGTCAAAACTATAAAAGTGAGATTGACTTGGGACTTGGTTACAGCCCTGCCTACTAGTTACAAGAAATATATAGGTATTCCAAGTCAAGCTGTTGTTCACTGACTCCCGCCACCATATTTTTTCACCTCTAATGGCCAATACCAATTTTACTATTCGATAACACATTATTATGAGTCATTTACATCGATTATAGCAATGTCATTGTTTTAATCGAAATAGGAGTTAAAATTTGGCGGCATTCCCCAAGACAACAGCTGTAAATTAGTAATTCACAACTTTATCAATTCACGCCATAAGGTAAATGACCACTTGTCATGACTGCTCAAATAAAAGCAGCAATAACAACAGTCGTTAACTAATATGCAACGTGCATGAATCATCGGCCCACGCGCGATTAAAGTTAAATTAAATAGTCAAGTGCACTCGAAACGGTGCTCGACATTTGCCACAAGTCTCATAATATATCATAGACGTGTTACAGATGAAAATACGAAACTGCGACTAATTCGGTTGATATCAACGGCTGGTCAAAATCAACAGCCGGTGAGTCTAATAATTTCTAGTTTTATTCTCAATGAAACAATGTAAGATGTCAAACGCTTATCTCTTAATGACAGAAACGAAAAATCAAATTTTTACTGATTCAGAAATTTAAAAGGTAATTTAGAACGCTTTTCCGACACGATATTGTCACGGGGAATCAAAATGGCGTATGCGCATTTTTCAAACTCACAGAAAATCAAGTTTTTATAACATTTTAATTTTTCTGATGTTTGTCACATTCAAAGTTAATCAGGGCCAATTTATAGCGAAAGAAAAGAAAATCTATACAAAAACTTGGATTTTCTGTAAACGCGTAAAATCGACGCGAGCTACTTTGATTTGACCATCAAATAACCGGATTGGTAGTTTTTACAGTGGGGCTGTTGAAAAAACTTATTTTTTCAACATTTATATCAATTTCGGAATTAACGAATAGAACTAAGTATGAAGATTTTTCTTATTTAACTGGCTACGAAGTGAAATTGTTGGGTTGTCTGAAAAAAAACGATGCACTACAAATTCGAGTCGATTCCAACCCAGTAGAAGCGGACTATGATGTTCAAAATTTAGGATATCAAATCATAGTATATTTGCCAGAGTAAATACTATATTTTCTAAACCAAAAATTTTGCACTCTAACAACATTGCTTCAACTGGTTATGAGCCAAAATTGTTATTTAGGTATTTTAGGTAACCTGACAATTTTATCAAGTTGCCGGCAAAATTTGAAAAAAAGCTCATTTTGAACAGCCTTGTCATAGAATTCCGACTTACACGCAGTGTATGAGCGCCCGTCCGTCGTTTGCGTTTTCGTTCTGCCACTTTGTGACGAGCTGTATCACCCTCAGCACCGCGTTCCTTGTGTACGGCACTGGCTGCGTGGCGGGCCAGTTCGTCAGTTGAAATTGCTGGACCAGGCGGTAGCCTTCGGCAGGCTGAAAGTATACAATACACGAGTCACACACAGCCATGAAACACACTCGTGGTTAAGTACATGTAATTCATTTGCGTGGTACCCTTGGAACTGACTAACAGGTTTTGAATTGCTTACATTCAATTGTAACTTCGAAGAATAGTAAAGTCACCATATGATCGGTATTTCGTCTATCAGTCCTGATTTCATATGAGCTGGGATCGATTAGATGTACAAGTCTTCGCGAATTCAGTAATTCTAATTCTAATCTAATTTGGAAAGCCGAAAAGTTTCTAGTTTTCAAAGTCACACACATACTATTGCAAAATATGACGCATCTCATACGTAGAAATGTAGTTTGCACCATTGCGGGACAAATTATTCCAGAACATTTACGGTTTACAGACGAATATATACTCTTGAAAAACTTTATCAGACTTAAAGCAACCTACCCTTCTGTTGTTGTGCACTTTAAAGACCCTGGTGACAACATCGACCTCGTCCTCTTTTCCGACAATTTCAACGTCGAACGGCCCGAAATTGGCGGTGCCGCTGTCAGGCCAGTACACGCAACACGTCTGCAGGAACGAAGAAATAAATATTACATGAAGAAAATAAAAAAAATTTGGAAACGCACCTGGTCATGTTCTGTCGAGTCATTCATCATCACAATGGCAGTGCAGTTGTAGTCGTAGACAAGTCGCCAGAAATCGACCACCGTGTTTGGTAACGGCATTTGCGTTACGACAAACGCGTCTCGCTTTGCGTAGCTCTGAACCACAAATTGACAAGTTGTGTTTGGTCAAGTTGTTAAAGAAAACGCACAGCCGTGAACATACTGTACAATTGAATATAATATATTCTTATTGAACTGCACCCGAATATTTTCGGGTGACACTTGCCGGGGGTAATTGTCAGCAACTGGTGGCGAATTGGAAATAATTTTGTATGAATATTTTCTTTTCACTTTAAAGACCCTGGTGACAACATCGACCTCGTCCTCTTTTCCGACAATTTCAAATGAAACAAATAGGTTGACATGGTGTTATGTTCAACGAACCGCAATATCCCAACTGAAGCAAGACTGCGTGGACATTGGTTCTTATATCAAGAAGCGCATGACAAAAAATTGTGATTTAGACAACATTGTCAGCCAACAGCTGGTGCTGTTGTACGTTCTTTCTCCATTCTTGGCGAGCTACTTTGTAAGGACTTTCTACCCGAGAATGTAGGAAAGTATCTTTCGTTGTACTACAAAATTTTCTCATTACTTCCACCAGGGCTGTGGAGTCGGAGTCGGCGGAGTCGGAGTCTGGGTAATTTTCGCTTGATGGAGTCGGAGTCGTGAAAACTATAATAGCTGGAGTCGGGGTCGGAGTCGAGGAAAAAATACTGACTGGAGTCGGAGTTTGTGAAAATGACCCTGACTTCGACTCCGACCCCAACTTCTCTATCATGATAACATTTGCTTTCAAAGAATTTTCGAAATAATTTTTATGTACCACCAATCACTATTATTAATAACCATACAGATCAGGTCCGGCCAGCCCGTGGCACGCAGGCCAAATTTGGCACACGAGAAGGTTATGTGTGGCCTGCGAGGTAATTCTCGAAATTATTTATGACATCAGGTACAATTGCAAAGCCAACCAAAATTTGACTAGCATGACCGCGAAATTTGATGACCAAAACAACAGTTCCGACGCATTGACGTATCCAGGGGCCAGCCACATTTATCCCAGATCTTTGTATATGACCATAAAGTAGAATATTTCATAGCAGATTTATTTGACTTGAAATTTTTCTCGGTACTTCGCATGATTCATTGTCACTAGATTTCTTGCATTCAGTATTTGAGCCCACTTCTGAAAATTATAAATACATATTATTCACAGAATTGAGTCTAACTATATTCGCAATTAGGAGATAATGCGGCTTCGCTTGTGCACTCGCAGCGAAATCGTCGACAAAACATTTACACAAAATGATAGAGGCGTGTTCACTAGGGCTGTTCAAAAATAACTTTTTTTGATAAATCTTCTGGGTTACGTGATTAAATCGTTAGGTTGCCTTAAAAAACGACGCACACCAAATTTGAATCCATTCCAACCAATAATCGCGGATTTCGTGGAGTTCGAAAATTTCGAATTTGCCTATGATTAAGAAAGACTGCAAGTCCCAATCCTTGAATACTTGATTAAGTACATGTAGACTAGACATAGGCTATGGTCTTTGACTACTTAACTAAATTCCATTTATGACCAATGTCTATTAGTAGTAAGAATGTATATGCTTGTAATCAGGACAGTGTGCAATGACAAAATTAGTAAGTTCAATCTCTTTATTAGTTGCTGACTCATACACAGGACCGTAACTGCCGCAACCCAAACCCCCCAATTGGGGGGGGCGAGCTCGACGGGGGTCCAAAATTGTTTCGTGAATTAGCATAAATTAGGAGTATTTTTTGAAAATTTATGCAACTATTTTGAAACTTTTTCGCGCTGCGCGCGATTTCAAGCAGCGAAATATCTTGACTATTGGGTACTCTTCCCCCAAGAAAAAATACGCAAGATTTATGGAAATGGGCATGTCAGCGTTGATCATTACCGCGCCACGACGCATCAAGACATATAAAGTTTTAGGCCATGCAACATGCGACTCCAAGAAGTGTGACAGAACGATCGGCAGCGAGAAAACCTTGGCCGTAAAGGACTGCCCTTATGCCCTTATATGTACAAAACACATATATAGGTTTAATTGTCCATATAGGCGTTTCAATGACTGGCGCCGAATGTTCCTGTCTTGGCAATCTGAACCTCACAAGACAAATACCATCCCACAGGAAAAAATTATATGCCAGTGAAGAAATACCAATCCGAAATCGTGTGATCTTTCAGTGTAGTGCGTTTGGGCGATTCTATATTTTTTGATATAGCAGACAGGAGGTCGCAAAATAACATCATGTAACGAAGTCATACCAACGGGTCCGCCCGCCCGAAGATGTTCAATTATTATTTACGAGCTGTACAGTTACAAAGACACCTCACTCAGCTCTACCGGTAAATCTGATTACGTGAGCAGAGAGGACAAGACATTGATAGCAATATTTATGAAATTCTCGATGTTATTGACCGATTTTATCATGGATTATCGAAAATTTTCGCGCTTCGCGCTAGCTCGCTAAACAGTTCAACTACAATTTCGGGGCAAAAGCGAACAACGTGATGGGAGTCAGTTTATCACCCTATGGGAGCCCAAGACTCAAGTTTTTTTTTTTTGGGGGGGGCAGACGAAGTGCTGCTGTTTCGTTCCTGCCAACGGGTATACACCATGGATTATTTTTGAGGGGTCCTACCTTTTCCAACACTCCTCACTCAGCTTACCGGTAAGTCAGATTACGTGAGCAGAGAGAGGAGAAAAATTGACAGCAATATATATGCAATTCCCGATGATATTGGCCGATTCAGTCATGATTTAGCGAAATTTCTCGCGCTTCGCGCGTCTAAGCGAGGGAAGCAGACACATTCTACGCAAACCAATGTAGCGGCAAGAATGGTATAGCCTGAGGGGGGTCTATTACCATATGGGGGCCCAGGACCAACGTTTTGGGGGGGGGCTGACAAAGTGCTGTTACGGCCCTGCTCATACACAAAAGCTACACTTGGATTTTTTACCTACATTTTTATTATACAGGATTGGATATCTGCCATATTTGAATGATTCATACATTTCAGGATGTTAGAGAGTCCATGTTATAAAAACTTGAAAAAGGAAGGATATTTAGCAAATCTTACTTTCATGTTAATTGCATAGTGGATAATTCGAGCTGTGTCACAATGAAACAATTTAGCAAGCCACCGTTAATCATATGTTTGCATATGTTTAATGGTTGTATGATAGTCATTCAACCGACAATGTGGCATATAATTTTCGAAGTAAATTGGTAATAATGCTGGAGTCGGAGTCGGGAGTCGGAGTCGGTACGTTAAAAAACCCAGGAGTCAGAGTCGGAGTCGGAGTGGTACGTTTAAAGACTCAGGAGTCGGAGTGGTGGTAAAATTTACCGACTCCACAGCCCTGACTTCCGCCATAATGAGTAATGTAACTACTGGAATTCTGCACAGGGCCAGATTTCGTTAAAATAAAAGTTTATTCATGTAAAAATTTGTCCGTTTTTAAGCCAAAAAAGTTTTTTTCAGGCCAAACTACTTCGTAAGGGTAAGTAGTAACATTCTAACATTATGTGGAAAAACACCTAATTTGCATACGTTGGTCAAATTTGGTCAAAAGGAAGATTTTTAAGGTCAAAAAACGTCAAAATTTTCATTTTTTAGGTCAAAATCTTCCGTTTTTTAGGTAAAAAAAAATCGCCCTAGTGATATGATATATATACTTGTCACGATTGCGCATTTGAAACCGAGACAAACCCGATATCCGGCCCGCGTCAAGTAACGAACAACGTAAAAATACTCACGTCTGCGAAAATTGCGTTTATGTAATTGGATTCCGGGTCGTTCGGATGAGGGGTGACGAGGTAGGGCATTTTTTTATCGCGAGGTAGCACGTCCATGAATCGGTTGCGCTGACGGTTTCTGGGCAGCTTGGCGACCGCGCAATCTTCGTCTGAAAGCTTTGGCGTCATCAGGTCCAACGTCTGTCGAAAATGAATAAATAAATAAAAATAAATAAATATCAATTAAATTAAATAAAATTTATTCATACTGAAATCAACCCAAACATTTTCAATTGTATATTGAAGTACTGTATCTTCAAGAGTGTTTCAAAATTTTCACAAAATCATCAAAACCTCAAATTCTACCTGGAAAATCGGATGTCATACCCCAAATTCTCCCTTGGAAATTGCTACTTGAGTGTCTCTTATCCAGGGTTGTAATGACTCGAGTCACGATTTTCTGATGACTCGACTTGACTCGAGTCATTTTCTCAGAATACGGAAATGACTCGACTTGGACTCGAGTCATTGGGCATGACTCGAACCAAGTCATATGACTCGAGACTCAGACGGCCAAGACCGACGTTTCATTGTAATTTCGAAGAATAGTAAAGTAACCACCCTATTGATATATCATCTATTACTTGAAAACGCAGCCAGAAACTACTAAAAGTGAGGAAAATTAGTACATTATAAATGCGAACCATTCAATATCACCAAACAGAGTTATAAAAAGTGAGTTTAACAAGATTTTAACTGGAAACTGAGCAGTCAACACATTGACTTGGACTCGAGTCATAATACCATGACTCGGACTCGACCCTCTGCTCGCTGACTTAGAATCGGATTCGACTCGGTGATGAGTTGAAAATGACTCGATTTGACTCGAGTCAAAACTATAAAAGTGAGATTGACTTGTGACTCGGAGCCTCGTGTCTTGGTTACAACCCTGCTCTCATCATTTCGCTACATCAACTCAAAATTGTCAAGAACAGAGTCAAAAATTTTCACCAAATTATTAAAATCCGACATTTTACCTCGAATTCTTCCTGCACCGGGGCGATTTGCGTCTGCTCGTCCACGGTAATAAGATCGTCGTAATGCTGTCTCAAATCCACGGCCGCAACCAACGTGTCTCCGCACAGCAAAACCTCTAATACCGCCTCGTGCACAAACACATACTGTTCCTCGGTCTGGACCATGTTGACCCGGCGGTTTCGCAGGTCCGTCACCGTGTTGTAAATGTCTATGACGCCCTCCTCTCTGGCCATGTCAAGCATCATGTCGATCACAATGTAGCAGCCTGTCCGGCCGCAGCCAGCGCTACAATGCACCAGAGTAGAGCCTTGGCCTGAAATGGAAACAATTAGGTAATATATACACATTGAAAGAAACATGCATATTTTCGGCTGACACTCGTCAGGGGTAATAGTCAGCAACTAAAGATTCCAGGCATTCCTAAAAGAACACTGCGCAACAAATTTGGCTAGATTCCAACCAATGTATGTGAACGCGCAGGAGTTTGAAAATTTTGAATTCATTATAAAAAAAGTGGAAATTTTCACATTTTACAATCATTCCCATGGAATTGTTGAGTTTTCTATCAAAACCTTGATGCAATTCCAACCCGTAGAAGCGTAGTTATTAGAGTTTTACGTTATCAATTCTAGGATTACCCACCGTCCAGGCTATTTTTGCGTATCCAAAATTTTCAACTGCAATAACTTCGCTTCCAATGGTTGGCAGCGAGCAAAAATTGTTAAAAGCATCATTCTTTTAGACAACTTAACAATATAATCGAGTTGACAATTTTTTTAAGCATTGTTTTTAGACAACGAAATAGTTTTATGGGCTAATAAAACTGGAAATAAAAATATAAGACAAAAAGTTTTATTTCTTTTAAACAAACCCAATTTTTTAGACCACAGAACGATTTCACGGAGCAGTCAGTAAAATTTGAAGTTTTCATTTTTTAAATGTGTCTTAATAAAGTTATTTTTGAACAAACCTAACCCACGTGAACATCCCCCACCAGCGATTTAAAATAAGCAGTCCGAGACGTACTAACCGGGTGGCTCGTAAGATTTCACTCTGCGTATGAACGATAATATACCGGTCGGATGCTCTGGGACCCCGTGGTCCGGCCAGGCCGTGTAGTGAAACTGCTTGACCTCTCGTACATCGTAACCTCCGTCCTGAAACAAAGCGAAAGGAGCCTTAATCAGTGGTGTACCATATCATATATATCACACGTCATACTATATTCTCTGACCTATGTATCGCCGAGTTGTTCTGTGGCTCTATTCATAACTGTTGCTCATTTGAATAGTATATTCATATTGAAATGAACCCGAATATTTTCGGCTGACACTCGTCAGGGGTATTCGTCAGCAACTAGCAAAGATTTCAAAGGAAATTTGTACGATATGACGTCACTGGCATAAAAAAATCTAGTAATTAAGCCATCTGTCGGCTTCAGTTATTTTGTATGCCATATTTGGTGGTACGGATGTTGATATACCAAGTTCTTTGTATTCTCTACTAGTAGCTGACGATTGCCGAACGAAAGTATTCGCGTTTACTTCAATACGGATCAATCATTGAATTACACATGCAAAAATTCCGAATACAATTACAAATTACTGCCAACTAGGGTGGAGTGAAAATTTGAATGTCAAAAAGTGCCTTTGACAGTTGCTCCCAAATCTCGTATGTATTACTCCTATCATCATTTCAGGTTCCTGCACACTCTAGTGGCTGTGCAACTTCACCGAACGAGCTTCGTCTTGAAAAAGCACAAAAAAATGTTACAAGCAAATTATTGTTTTTAATGGTGGTCTAAAAATCCATAATTTGCTTGTAACTTTTTTCCTGTACATTTTCAAGACAAATATCTATGGAAGTGAGATAGAAACACGTAGCTTCCGCAGCTTTTGAGCCCAAAACTAGCTTTCTAGCATAAGCGGGTATCAAAATATGGAAAAATTAGCTATTTTAGGCTCGTTCGGTGAAGTTGCACCGCCACTAGAGGGTGCAGGAACCTGAAATGATGATAGAAGTAATACATTCGAGATTTGGGAGCAAATGTCAAAGGCACTTTTGGAAACCCAAATTTTTCTTCTTTCACTCCACCCTACTGCCAACCCCCCCCCCCCTATGTCTAGTGTGAACGGTATAGAGCTGTGGTTCGTAAAGTGTGCGATATCTCTCTCCTGGGGCAATTTTGAGGAAACACGGGTCAAAACAAGGAAGGGACGATTGTGCGGCGAAAATCTTGAAACGTTCCGTCAATTATATTGCTAGAAACGCGACTCAATGCTTGACTAATGCCAGCCCGGTAATGGGAGTGAGGCAGGGTTACCATATTTCAGCAACCCAAATTCGGGACACTCTTTAGCGCCCACTAGTGGATTTCAAATTGGAGTATGACGTCACACTAGCAACGCTTTGCTCATAGACCCGAGGTTGTCACGGTCCGGTTCAGGAGTATGTGGCTGTGCGTTGTGTAACGGGGACTGAAAGAACATGTTTTAGCCCCCCCGCCCAAATAAACAATGATTTTGAGCCCACACTATGGGGTCATCGATGCAACTTCTGGGCGAGTCCGCCTCCAATTTGAAAACGTTCCGTGGCCCAGATCAGAATTTTACAATATTAAGCTGCCGAAGGCAGCATAGCGAGAAAAACTAATAGCTACGCCCGTAAGGGCATAGTACAGAGTTTCCACAATGGATCCACCACAGTTCTTGTTCAGATTTAAGACATGATATAATATATACATTTAAGATATATATATTGGTAGCTACGCCCGTAAGGGCATAGTACAGAGTTTCCACAATGGATCCACCACAGTTCTTGTTCGGATTTAAGACATGATATAATATATACATTTAAGATATATATATTGGTAGGAATTTAGTGAGCAAGACATTCTGGTGTTTTAGGCAAAGGATCTTCATCCGTAATTTGTCATAGGCGGGCTTGACCCTACCGACAAGAATTCAAAGCATGGGTGTTTTGGGTAGATATTATGTAACATAAAATCTGGGAGTATATAGGATAAAGAGTTCTTATGGGAAGATAAAGTATAAATAAAGGTAAAGTCATAATAACGAAACAAGATTAACAAAATAATTTATAGTATAAGCAGAGGGTAATAATATAGTAGCATAAATATGACTCAGTCCAAAGCAACTCTACCATAGCATCTCACGTCGTCAGGGGTGGTAAAGATGTAGGTAGGGCGTATTAGCTTCTCCTTTTCTGTAGCAAATACCGGTAATGCTTACGGCAGAGGGATTATAACAATTTTGAGTGAGTTCAAATAAATGAACTTGTATGGGGTGTGAATTTCTACGAAAATGGTTGATTTCAAATCGTATTTTAACATACTTCTAATTCGAAATCAGACAAAAGCAATACATTTTTGAAAAGAACTAGTTTCATACTTTAGGATTCTGCAATAAAAAAATTGGAAAATGTTGTTAGTTCAGCAGTCCCTAACGTCCTTAAAAAGCGGGACGTTTGGCTGACTGGTCGGGACAAGACGTTAAAAAGCGGGACTGTCCCGCCTAAAACGGGACGTATGGTAAGCCTAGAGTGAGGAAACCCTTATTCTAAAAAAAATCGTCCATACCACTTGAATGATGAACGTCCTTATCGTATAGTCGCTCAGTTCCTCCGTGTCTGTCAGCATGACTTTGATGGCGCCGTACCGCTCGCTGTCGTCTGGCCAGTACTTGTGGCACTTCCTCTTGCCCAGCTCCACCAAATTTGTAACCTAAAATTGCAAAGAAAGATGAGTGAGGTCCAGTTCTAGCACACGAGATCAACTGCGCAAATGGTTCTCAAGCTTTTTTTGCCTTCGCTAACCCATTTGGACCGGCGCGGACCCCCCAAAATTGTTTACAAAGTCAAAATTTCGTTAGAATAAATGTAAAAATTTGTCAGTTTTCAAGTCAGAAAAGTTTTTCAGTCCAAAATACCTCGTAAGGACAGACAGTTCCAACCGGAAATGAAGATAAGTATTACAATTCTAACATTATGTGCGAAAACACCTAATTTACATACACGAGGGCAAAATTTTGTCAAAATCAAGTTTTTTAAGGTAAAAAAATGTCGAAAACTAGATTTTTTAGGTCAGAATCTTCCATTTTTTAGGTTAAAAAAATCGCCCTAGTTATCAGTCATATTGCAAACTTGGAGGTTCCGCAGACCCCCTGAAAATACTTCCCTGCTGAGAACCGCTGGACCACGCAGTCTGTACTATGCCTTAGAAGAGGAAAAAATATAAGACTTGGGAGGCTGGAAAGTGGCCCGCGACCCGTTTCAAGTTGACCTGATGTAGACATCGGTTTTGGTATTAGTCTACATCAATTTTTAGAGTGAAATAGCCCTCGTGTCCCAGTAACTGAATATATTTTCGAAGATTACACTTATTTGTGCACGACATTCACCGTGAATACCTACCATGACGATGACGGGGGTGCTCTCCTGCCAGACCATTAGCCAGAAATCGTCCGTGGTTTCCTCGGTCGGCGCTTGCGTCGAAATATACATCGCCGGAGACTTGTAGCCCTGTACCAAAAGAAAAATGCTTTTAAACCAGAAAGCATAAATATCAGAAGGTGTCGAATTTCTGAAAATTTCTACCACTGTTATTTCTACTTTACAAATTATTAGGCAAAACTATTGAATTTTTACACTCCCACTTTATGCAGTTTTGACGCCTTGAAAATTGATACTCGAGAGTATAAAGTCAGAAAATTCTACTTTCATTTCTAATTTTGAGATTTTTAGGTAAAACTACTCGCTTTTCACACCTCTGAAAACTGACGTGAAGAAACATAAATAAGGATTTCACGGGATCCTCACCAAAATGTAGTTTGCGTTAATATAGTCGCTGTCTGTATCGTCTTCTTGGCCCTTCATATTTTGCAAAATCACCCTGCTGTGATCGTAAGCCAGTATGTTGCCGTAGCGGTTCTTGTTCTGAAAAAATAAAGGAAGACTCGATTGAAACTTATAATTTTTGCGGTTTTTACTGCAAATATTCGAATACATAGCGAAATCAATCGGGTTCGATTCAATTGTATGTTGAAGTTTTTCAAAAGTAAACTCACTCTATTTTCGTCCTTTTTACCGACGTCCCAGGCCGCGGCCTGCCCCGTCCTGAACGACGAAAACTCCTCGTGAAACCCAAAATTATTCTGCGTCTTCATGTCGTTGACGTGAATGTGAAAATCGTCAACTCTCAAAACGGGCCGGTCCTCCACCATAGGCGTCGAAACGGATCGGTACGTGCCGCTGACCCGGGTACCGCTGGCGTCTAGGGTTTTCTCCATGAAATCTACGATGCATACAGGTAGAATAACAAAGGGGTATGCAACATGTACTTCGATCATTGGTGCACACTTGCTCCGTATACCAATTACCGTATTTTCAAACTGCATAACTAGAACTAGAACCGGAACTACCCACTTTTCCAAACCCGCAACTAGAACTACTACTTATACGTTAGTACTATACACTTTTTAAAACATGCAACTAGAACTAATACTAGTACTATACGTTTTTCAAACTTGCAACTAGAGCTAGACCTATTATTTTTCAAAAACCACAACTAGAACCAATGCAAGTACTATTCACTTTCAAAATCCGTAATTAGAATTAGAAAAGCCTCTAAGAATACAGTATATCGATAGTTATGTATTGATATTAATTCGTTAAAACGATGTGGCATTTAGATATGATTATTTCATGAGTGAATTCATACCAAGCCATTCTGTGGCACAATGGTCATTTTTTCAATGCTAAAGTAGAAGCCTCGTAATATTTAAAAGCAATAGACTCATGTCCCAGTAGACTATCTTACAGTCGCTCCCACTTTTCACCATTTGAACATACCGTGATTTTCAAAGTCCACAACGTCTGGCATCATGAGCGCTTGACGGTCTGGACTTCCGAAGGAACGTGTCATGGAGTGGGTGTTAGCGGTCCCCATCATGTCTGACATCATCATCCGCACTTCAAACGGATTCACCACTTCGTCTTTAGGCCTCATCTGGCTCTTGCTGAGATTAGAAATCAAGAATTACCAGGGTTGTAATGACTCGAGTCATTTTTTTAAATGCGAGAAATGACTCGACACTAGGATGGCCAAGACAGTCATTTCATTATTCCTTCGAAGAATAGTTAAATCACCGCATTATTGCTTTTCGTCTATCAGTCCTCATACTTGGAAAATAGGTCCAGAAAGTATTAAGACTGAGGAAAATTACGATATGATGAATTCGCGCCATTCTATATCACTCGAGTTGAACTGAAAACCGGACAGTGAGCATAATGACTTGGACTCGGACTTGACTCGGCGGTGAATTGAAAATGACTCGACTTGACTCGAGTCAAAAGTATAAAAGTGAAACTGACTTGCGACTCGGAACCTGGGCTGCCGTGATGAAAGAATGATGGTATTTTCAGGACATAAACTAACAGAAATAAAAGCCAATAATTCGCCACAAAGTAAAACATATGCCGTACCACAAAGACTCACCGCGCTTTGACGAAAATGATAATAATCACAACGACAAGCAGTATGAAAAACACAGCAGCACCAACGCCCGCGTACAGAACCAAGTTGTCACTCTCGATTTGCTCAGCTTCGTTGCCGACAGTAATCTCGTCTCCGCCAGAAGCCGGCGGTATAACAGTAAAGGCTGATACGGGAAATACATGTTAAAAAAAATTACGATTTTCAGAGACCAACGCGGCAGACGTACTTGTTAAATCTGTCGTCGCGACCGGGGCAACGATAGGCACGGTGGTCGTGGTTGGCATTGGGGTCGTAGTGGGGGGTGCGCTCGCTGAAATATGAGATCGTGTTATAAAACATAGAATCACGCTGGCATATAGGAAGGGTTGCCACAGCAGGGTTGTAATGACTCGACTCACGATTTTCTGATGACACGAGTCAATCTGTGTATTGACTCGCACCAAGTCATATGACTCGAGACTCAGACGGCCAAGACCGACATTTCATTGTAATTTTGAAGAATAGTAAAGTATTAACCACACTATTGGGATTTCGTCTGTTAGTACCGGTACTTGAAAATGCGACCAGAAACTGCTAAAAGTGAGGAAAATGAGTATATTATAAATGCGAACCGTTCGATATCACCAAACAGACTTATAAAAAGTGGGTTTAACAACACTTTTACTGGAAACTGAGCAGTCAGCAAAATGACTTGGACTCGACTCGAGTCATAATACCATGACTCGGACTCGATCCTCTGCTCGCTGACTTGGACTTGACTCGGTGGTGAATTGAAAATGACTCAACTCGAGTCAAAACTATAAAAGTGATATTGAATTGTGACTCGGAGCCTTGTGACTTGGTTGCAACCCTGTGTCATAGCGACCTTGTTGGTCAGATTTATTCTTATTTGAAGGTTGATGTCTTATAAAACTACATTGTACGTACATATTTCTAAGATTTGTCGCTATGTAATGTTTCAATGGCATGGATCAGGGGTTAATAACCAGGCGTCCGTAGCCTAGTTTTATAGCACCCATGAAACGCCAATGTTGAAACTACAACTATAAAAACAGACACTTTGAAAGAAATATTGGTATTGGCCATGAGAGGTAAAAAATATCAGTCCTTCTCGCGATGTCACAACATGGTAGTGTGGAGACAGTAAACAATAGGTGACAACAGGTGACTTGGAACATCTATGTATTTCCTGTAACTTGTAGGTGTCCAGATGGAGCCTTTCCAGCTCATTTTGTGTCAAAGCATTGCAATGGCTATAAAGCTTTTCAAATAAATGCTCTGAAGTTTTGGAAATGAGCCATAAAGCTAGATGCCAGATCTTCTGAATATTGACCAAATATACCAACTCAAAAATCCGATACAGGAAGGGCTTTAGCTGCGAGAGCTCTCGAGTCTCCAGTTTAAGTCAAAAGCCTATTTCACGTTACGACAACTTATGATCCTTTTGGAAGCCCGCAAAATACATCCAGCATAAATAGGACAGTAGTTGAAACACCGATTCGGTTTCGAAACCTGGCTAATGTTCCTTACGTTTGATAGCGACCAGCGCACAATTCACTTTCGTATCACCGCCCATGTTACTGTCTGCGCGCAGATAGACGTTGTACGTCTTGGTGGGATCGAGGGGCGGGTTTTCAAAGCCACCCCTGCTGCCGCCCTCGCCCACGACAAACGTGATTCCCTGGAAAACAGACGTAGCTCTGGTGAACGCATACTATTTACAACTGTGTGGTCGGCATAAAAGAGGTTGAAAGACAAATTTGAAAAATAAAATTCCAATTTTTAAACAAATTCCAAATTTCCAAACTCGTGTGCGTTCACATCAGGGTTGTTATGACTCGAGTCATTTTTTCAAATGCGTAAAACGATTCGACATATGACTCGGCACTGACGGCCAAGACAGACATTTCATTGGAACTTCGAAGAATAGTAAAGTCACCGCATTATTGGTATTTCGTCTATCAGTCCTGATACTTGGTAAATAGGGCCAGAAACTGTTAAGACTGAAGAAAATTACGATATTTTGAATGCGAGCCATTCTATATCACTCGAGCAGAGTTGAAAATGTGGGTTGAAACGAATTGGACAGAAAACCGAGCAGTGAACATTACCACTTGGACTTGAGTCAAAACACTATGACTCGGACTCGGCCCTCTACTCACTGACTTGGACTCGGACTTGACTCGAGTCATAACTACAAAAGTGAGAATGACAAATTTGATGTGCCTCGTTGTTTTTTAGGTAACCTAACAATTTAATCAGTGAATACCCGGAATCTGGATTAAAAAAGTGATTTTTGAACAACCCAAGGCACATTGCTCACTCACTGTCCAAAATCAGAAATTCTACTCGAAATTTGTTGCTACCTCGTTAACTTCCTCCGGCGTTAATTTCCCTCCGAAATAAAACGATTTATTCCCGTTCTTCGCGTCTTCGTAACCGATCGGGTCCGCGTAACACGGGCTGTCCTTCTCTTTCGTAGTCACCGCCGTCTGTCTTTTGACTCGCGTAAAACTAAACGCGCTTCTTTTCTGACGTTTACGTTTCTTTTTCCTTTTGCGGCCCGGTTTCGCGTTCATTTCTGCCCGAATTTTGGTAGTTTTTAGGGGTACGATACTATAATGTGTATTTCAAGTTATTCATGTTGAAAATATATGAAAAGGAAAAGTTCTTTGAGCTGACACTATTCGGGGGAATTCGTCAGAATGTGAGGAACTATAAAAGCAAGAGTGCAGTGCAGGCAGGCCTTACTTCAATATACAACTCAATAATATATTAATATTGAAATCAGCCTGAATATTTCAGCTGAAAATTGTCAGGGGTAGAGAATTCCAGAGAACATATCAACTACATATCAACAATTATGACATCACAAGCATGAAAATCCAAATCATCGCGGATGGCTTGAGTTTAATGTACTATTTTTGATTTTTCAAGACAGATAATTTGATTTTTCATGCCCGTGAAGTCGTATCAATACACAGTTGAATAGTATATTCATATTGAAATGAGCCCGAAAATTTTCGCCTGACACTCGTCAGGGGTAACCGTCACCAACTAGTAGAGAATTGGAAAGAACATTGCACATCAACAATCGTATTGCAAAATATGACGTAGTCGGCATGAAATTTTGAATACTCAAAACATTAAAGTAGCATGTCCTCTTTGTAGTTTAGAACAAAATTATATTCAGTTATTAATGCTAGATTGTTCCTATTCATATTAATATTGAATTACTATTCCATGAACATATGCATAGCACGCAATCTTTTCACAGCAATAACTACGTTCTACAAATGAATTGCGTGCCGGAAGATTTCGAAAAAAACAACATCAAAGGCAGGTTTACCGCGTGCACATCAACATAAAAGATCTCACCGCTTTTGGGATTGCTGCGTCTTTTGGCGTTTCCGTCAACTTCATTCTAAAGAGATAAACCAAGCATTACGTCATACCAAGACAATCAGAAATTTCTATATTTTCTGAACTAGATTAGTATTTGAATTGTAGCTACCCAGTTTTTTTCCAAATTAGACTAGTACCAGAATTGTAGCTACACATCGTTTTGCAAAGAATGTTAGCAACACAGGCATTTTCCAAATAAGATTAGAACTAGAATTGCTGAATTCGCAAAATCTGGTAATTGAATGAAGTGCAGTTGACATCATTCCAGAGTTCATTCTTACAAGCACGAGAACGGAAAATGTCTGTACACTATACAGTTCCCCTGTAGCATTTTCGGGGAAGAGCAGAAATTAGATTCGACTTTGTACTTGACACCGGTTGAAATCAGCTGCAACTTACTTGATTGGCATCGACCTCTTCGACTACGATGTAGTAAAACGATACGGGCGCGCCGTTGGCTTCCGCGGGCAAGATATTCACGTCGATCGTTGTGGGTGTGCTTGATGTTCCGTTGTCGGGGGTAGGAGATGGGTAAACGCTCATTTTCGGGGCTGCGGAATAAACGCCAACGTCACATAAAAGTATCGGTATACCAGGGTTGTAACGACTCGAGTCACGAATGTTAGGTGACTCGAGTCATTTTTTCAAATGTGTAAAATGACTCGACTCGAGTCAATTTTTGTATTGACTGGGCTTGTACTAGAGGCATTGTGCATGACTCGAACCAAGTAATATGAATTTTTCAGCATCGTTATTTCAGACAACTCGTCTCGAGTCGAGTCATCAAAAAATCCCGACTCGCGTCGTTACAACCCTGGTAAAAAAATCTCCAGTGACAAGAGACTATAGTGACTCACCAGCAATACTCGTGACGCCCTCAATCTCAGTCGCGTTCCCGAAACCTGCCCCCGTTCTTGCTTTGATGCTAAAGATGTAAGTAGTCCCAGAATGCAGGCCGTTAATGGTCAGATTGTGAACGTTATCCGTGGTGTATAGTCCGCTGTCCAGCTGCGGCGCGAAGCTAGGCTGCGTGGACTTGAGTCCGCGATAAATAATCTAAATAGGAAGCGAGTATGAGACTTTGAGTTGGGTTTTCTAGTAGCAGCAGTGAAAAATTTTAGATTCGCAAAACGGTTTATCCCAGAATTATTGATAAAAAGCACGAATAGCTTCGCTTCTACGGGTTGAAATCGCGTCAAATTTGTTTTGCATCTTTTTTGTAGACAGATCGGCACTTCTTCGATAGTAGGAAGACATTGTTAGGGTTGGGGGAGGATATTAGGGTTGTGGAAAGGGATATTAGCATTGGACGTGGGGGATATGTGGGTTGGAGTTGGGTTAGGGTCAAATTAGTGTTAGGGTATCTGAAGATTAGGGTTGGAGGAGGGGGGATATTAGCGTTGGAGGTGGGGGGATATTAAGGTTGGAGGTGGGTTAGGGTCAAAGTTGGGGTTAGGGTATCCCTAGATTAGATTTGGGGTGAGGGCACGGCATCCAACCCTAATATCCCTCCCTAATGTTGGGATACCCTAACCCAGTGGTTCTCAACCTTTTTGGACACGCGCCCCCCTTGGAGATGGTCAAAAAAGTCGCGCCCCCCTGACCCCCCTTGCATTTATCGTCATGTCAAAAAGAGCACATCATCTAATACAGAGGTGGGCAACGATTTTGATAATCATGGCCGCATTTCGATTGCTTATGTAGCGTAAGGCCGCATTCCAGGGCATAGCCGCAATGAACGATCTGGACGCAAAATTCCTATGGTAAACTGTCCATATCCATTCCCGGTGAACTCCGGACTATTATACTTTTCACAATGGCCTATTGTATACACCGAAATCGCGAGTGGCAATGTTATGAATAGTTGCAGGGAGGTGCAAATTGTCGCGCGGAGCGCGAAAATTTTTCAGGGCCGCGAACGAATTGTTATTTCTTGCCAATTCCCATTTCGGCTCAGATTAAGAAGGGCGCTACTGCATTAAAATCGAAAAATGAAGTCTAGTTGAATTGCGCGGAGGGCGAAGAAAATTTCAAGATTAATTAAAATCTCTCGAAAATGCGGGAGTGAATTCGTAATTGCAATTTGCATGTCTACGGCCGCCAACACATACTAATTGAATTAGGCGTCGACGGCCGCTCAAATTCCCTTTTACGGCCGCAGGCTGCCCACCCTTGATCTAATAGTATACCGTAAACCGGGGTAACTTTGGACTTAAGGGTAACTTTGGACACTAAGCAGTAAAAGATTTAAATGGTTATTGATGGAAAAGGGTTGCCGCTGGATGTCCAATTCTTTTTTGTGTGGCAACAGTACCACAAGTAGTCTCAATAGAAGGTGGATTCATTTCACTACCAGATAAACTTGACCCAACATTGATAAATTAATGGCGGGGGTCAATTTCATCAAAATTGATGGCCATTAAACTTCTTACAACCAAACATAGTTAGCATGTGATTCATAGATTCAAAACTTGGCAGCAGATACCTCTAAGCAGTCTTAATCCATGGCAAAAATCTCAGTGGGCTCACCCTTAGATCAATACAAGAAAATGTGATGTCCAAAGTTACCCCGTCAAATTTTATCAGAACGGGGTAACTTTGGACAGTGTAAAATGTCATATTTAGAGCTCTGGAAAGTGGCTGCTTCATCTGTGTCAAAGTGTATGGTCAACTATATTCCTTATTACCGGCCTGATGGCTTTTCAAAATGGAATGAGAAGGTTAATAAATTAGAGTTTGCCAAAATATGAAAAAATGGGTAGGCAATGAGCTGAGAGATTGTAATTGGGTGTAAGCTACTTCAAAAACTTATCACATACTCCTAAAGATGCGCCTGCTGAATACGGGATATCGTAAATTACGACAAATATATCAATCAGAGGAGTTAGGAAAGGGAAAGTCTATCTTTTGAAGAACAGTAATATATTTGAAATCGGCAATAAATCACGTTAACATGTTGAACGTTTGCTGACACTGCCAGTGGGATATCCCGTATCACCATACGTTATTTATATGTCCCAATTGGCGGAGGCATGAGGGAAAATTGAGATAAGAGATGAATAAGGGCCCATTAGCCTTCATAAACTACCAATTTTTTTGTTTTTTTTTTTGGGGGGGGGGGATTAGGTAAAAATCATGCAATAGGCCAGACATATACTATTTTGTTTCAGTTTTAGCCCCTGCTCTCATCAACTCTTACCAAATAAGCCTCATTTACGAGGTTTCATAAACAATTGAGTGTAAAGGCATACAAAAAACTACATTGTCCAAAGTTACCCCACATGCAGGGATAACTTTGGACACGGATACTTTACAAAAATAAGGTACTTATTTATGACCATGAAGATTTTGGATTAGGTAATTCTAATCTATGCTGCATGACCCCTAAAAAACAAAAGACTTGCCTCCCCTGCACCCCAGCATTTCCGAGATACAAAGCGGAATTGTTGAAAATTGTCCAAAGTTACCCCGGTTTACGGTACATAATGTATATCTTACGCCAATTTTGAATCTGCATTCCAGTTGTTGAGTCTTTTACATTGCTGACAAATTTCTCCAAACTTGTTTGAAAATAACAAAAAAACATTGAACAAGACATCCATTAATTAATTTCAAGGTAGGTCACCCTGAGACTAATCCTGATGCTGGTAGTGAGTACAGAGAGCAAGGCGTCGTTCTGTCCTGCCAGGCTAAATTTGATCAGTTTTGGAAATTAATTAAATTGTGTTGATTTATAGCCTAATTGAGGGCGAAACCGGGCAACCTATGTTGCATCTAAGTCTGTCTTAGGCAGTGCAGTTCGCAAGCTACTAACAAGAGCTGCCCAGCGCGACAAGCTTTAGGCTACTGTCAAAGCTATGTAGCAATGAATGACTTACACGTGGGAATTGCTCTCTATATCTCCAAATAATTTCAAAAATTTGCTCAAATGAAGTTGAAATCAGACTATACTCCGTTGAGCGCGGTTGCTAGAGTTTCTATTTTGCAAGCTTTCTTGAATATGGAATAAATTTCATCTTCATTAATCGTCTTCTCATAATGGATGTGAAACACATGTTCAGACACGTACAATTTATACTGACTTCGTCAATTTCTCGCGCCCCCCCTGAGAGCCTCCCGCGCCCCCCAGGTTGAGAACCCCTGCCCTAACCCAACTCCAACCCTAATATCCCAATCTTGGGATAACTCAACCCCAACTTTGAGCCTAACCCTCTCTCAACCCAAATATCCGTCACTCCAAAGGCGGAAAACAATTTATTTTAACGTTTATAAAGTTTGACGTGTTCACGAGAAACATTCGTTGGTGATCACGGTGAACATTGTTCGATGCCTTCCTACTCGACAGTTTTGTGGGCTTGACAGTAAAATTCGAAATTTATTTTCAATTTTTTTATAATAAATCCAAAATTAAAAAAAAAACGTTCAAGAGTAGGCATTATGACACAAAACCGAATAAATAACGTACCTGGTATGCCACGATTTCACCGTTAAGCACCAGAGGCTCCTCCCATCGTAACGTTACCGCGGTTTCATTTGCGTCGACCACTTCGAAAGATTCCGCAGGTATAGGCCCGGGAGCTGCAAATGATATCGACCGTAATCTAACATAAGCGTGGCAAAAGTGCTCAAATTAATGTTCAAAAATTACTTTTTTCTCAAATTGTACTGGCTACTTGATAAAATTCTTAGGTTTCCTAATTTAAGCATACACACCGAATTTGGTTCAATTCCAGCCAGTAGCCGCATTGTTACAGGAGAAGAAAGTTTCTATTTACTATATAAAAATAAATAATATAAAAATTGAAAAGTTTCTGTTCACCCCAGTGTTAGGTTGTCTATAGAAACGATGTTCACCAAATTTGGTTCAATTCCAACCAGTGGAAGCGGAGTTATTGCCGTCGAAAAATTTGGATTTCAATAAAATAGTATTTACGGTGGGCACACCTATGATAAATAATTAAAGAATTGGTCACCGTAAATACTACTTTATTGATAATCCAAATTTTTCGACGGCAATAACTCCGCTTCCACTGGTTGGAATTGAACCAAATTTGGTGTGTAGGCTTAAATTAGGTAACCTAACAATTTTATCAAGTAGCCAGTACGATTTGAGAAAAAAAGTCATTTTTGAACACCCCTATTGTACACACACCATTTGAGATGACAAGTCTTTGCGAAAGATTTGCCCGAATAAAAAAACTTTCGGATTCTAGGCATACCCAACATTTATTCCGTTGCAAGTCAACGTATATTAGCGACTTATTATCGGTATCATGACTGTAACCAGGGCACAAGGTTCGGAGTCACGAGTCAATAAAACTTCAACAGTTCTGACTCGAGTCAAGTCAAGTCATTTAACCCACCACTGAGTCAGTTCCGAGTCCAAGTCATAGAATTCATTGTGAATATTGAGTTCAAGTCACTTTTTTCAAACGCTTGGGCCCTAGCATTCGCAGCATACTCATTTTTCTCACTTGTAATCTTTATTCACACAAATATAACACAATTCTAGGGCTATTTTCCAAGTATCAGTCCTGATACACAGGACTCGAATGAATCATAACGGCGTGTCTCGAGTACAAGTCGAGTCGATACACAGAGTGACTCAAGTCGAGTCCAAGTAATTGTCCAAATTTAAAAAAACGACTCAAATCGAGTCAACATAAAATTGCGACTCGAGTCATTACGACCCTGTTATAAAGTGCACTCACCGGCTTGTCCTGTTGTAGCTTGCAAACTGCGCGTTTCTATAGCCCCCCTTGAGTTGTCAAGCACAATTTTAACTTCGTATCTTGTGTAGGGCGAAAGGTTGTAGATGATTGCAAAATCGGTGTCCTGTAAAGTATAAAATTAGCAAAACTGCGGTAAAACATAGTTTAACACGGAAGGAAAAACCAATAGGGCTATTACATTATCAATATTCTTTTTGAAGAGCTTTTTTGAGGTACAGAACTTCACTATAGAACCAAATAATACATTCACATTGACATGCACTCAAAATATTCGGCTGACACTCGTCAGGGGTAACCGTCAGCAACTAATAGACAGTTCAAAAGAACATATTCACATATGCTGATATACTCGGGTTCATTTCAATATCGCTATATTGCACAATTAAGGAGGATATTGCTGATAATAGGCTAATGTATTGTTGGATTATCAGACACACCTAATCTTCAAGTGGATGATAATTGGCCTAATTAGAGCGAAACGGGGGTAATCTAATTCGTGAAATGTTTCTGCACCCCAATCTTAATTCTAATCCAATTTCTGCTATTTCTTGAAAACGATACAGAACTGAATTGTGCGAAATAAGCCAAGCTTGGTCTGCAGACATGCTTACGATAACGACTTACATCTTGGATGAGCTGTGATTTGATGATACAAACTGAAATTCACTAAATTTCCAAGATTTTACGAATTCAGTAATTCTAATCTAATTTGGAAAAAAAGTGTGTAGCTGTAATTCCAATTTTAATCTGATTTGGGAAAAAATGTAGCCCTAATTCCAATTTTAATCTGATTTGGAAAAGAGAGTGTAGTCACAATTATAATTTTAATCTAATTTGAAAAAATGTGTGAAGCCAATAGCCATAATTATAACTCAAGTCTAATTTGGAAAAAACTGTGTAGCTATAATTCCAATTTTAATCTAATTTGGACAAAGTGTGTAGTAACAATTATAATTCTAGTCTAATTTGGAAAAAAACTGTGTAGCTGTAATTCCAATTTTAATCTACATCATTTGAAAAAAAACTGTGTAGTCACAATTTAAATTATAGTCTAATTTGGAAAAAAAAGTTATAGTTATAATTACAATTTTAATTCAATTTGGAAAAAAGTGTGTAGCCAATAGCTACAATTCTAATTCTAGTATAACTTGCTTGCTGTAATTCTGATTTTAATCTACATAATTTGAAAAAAACTGTGTAGTCACAATTTAAATTATAGACAAATTTGGAAAAAAAAGTTATAGTTATAATTACAATTTTAATTCAATTTGGAAAAAAGTGTGTAGCCAATAGCTACAATTCTAATTCTAGTATAACTTGCTTGCTGTAATTCTGATTTTAATCTAATTTGGAAAAAAGTGTGTACGGCAGTCACAATCATAATAGTAGTCTAATTTGGAAAAAAAGATGTAGCTATAATTCTAATTTTAATCTAATTTGGAAAAAAGGTATAGCCATAATTCTAATTCTAGTATAATTTGAATAAAAAAACTGTAGCTAGACGGTAATTCTAATTCTAATCACACAATAACCAAATGTTTTAACCCTTTCTGATCGGCCGGCCTACTGACCAAAATTTTACTGCATCCACAATAAAGACGATAAAATGTCATCCATATGGCTTAAATCGACGCCCAATATATTGCAGTTAAGCTGGAGTAGCCGCCCAGCGGTCTGAGATACTCTTACGGCTCAGACGCCAGAGGGAATAGCGGTGTGCGAGAAAATGTTCTCGATTTCTTGAAAATAAAATACAATTTTGTTCTTGTATATCTCCTGACGTCATACTTAGGCCCTTTCTTGGTATATAACCACCTGATTGCGTTTCGCATGAATCTCTACGTTCCAACGAGACATTACACGCTACTATAGCGCTTCATAGCCCAGCGCTACGATCTTGGAAAGGTAGACATGATAAGCCAAATCACGCGGCCTCCGCCGATGAGTAATCGATTACGTAATCGTGTAATCTCTCTGAAGGCGATTCACTTCCAATTCTACATAACATAGTAACTATTTTATATATCTCCATGCTATTGAAGTGGTATCAACCCCAATGACTTGTTATATGTAACTTGCCACTGCATAACGGATTCGTAAGTATACACATATTGGCTTATTCGACACTGCCCAGTGCCCATATACGCTCGAGAAGTCATTTCATGTGATACATTATTGCTTTATTTCACATCAATTTGAACTGTATTCTACACGGCTAATGTTCCATGTATGATCAACAGTAGTCATAGAAGCCAACAGTAACTACGTGTGCCTTCTAAACCGATATATAACTGCCTCTATATGATGTTGTTATTACAGGCTCTGGTACCAAAATAGCCAAACTCTCACGCTTATTGTGTAGTGTTCGGGCTGGTGTCGGCTTTCTTATACAATACTAAACCCCATGATAGGGATATTGATGAATATGTCAGGATAATGGCCAACTATATGTACAATTTGCAATTGCCTGAAGCAATTGTACACCTGTTTGAATCCGCAACGAGTCGGATGAACTTACGCAGCCATGATTTTTACGTAATAAGGTATTGCTTTCTTTCACGTCGATTTGAAACATCTCTACGTGCTAATCTTCGATATAAGGACTTTCATAGAATAGTATGACCAACAACAAGTCATAGAAGATAACTGTAATTGATTATATGACGTCTAGAACGGAAGATACAATGGTTTATATTCCAGGTGTTCATTCACGCGAACATCATTACAAAATTACTTTTGCGGGAAACGTTTTTGCGTGTTCAATCTGCATTTCAAGCAGGATATACATTGATATAATAGGTTGAACATGGTCTTATGTATGCGTATTCATAATAACTATCCATATAAATCGATTGTTACAGTTTAGAAAGTAATGCAGGTCGAGCTATCTTAGAATAAATAACGACTCCTCCGTGTTAAACGATCGCGGACCAGTATACTGGTCCGCCGGTTGCAAAGGGTTAATACATAAATTGCAATCATAACCAAGATACGGATATATTTGTGATGCCATGAACGAAAGAAACCTCAGACTTACCATGTCGACATGAATTCTCTTGAATTTGGTCCTTTCTCCTGAATCGGCTGCGACGTCTCTGCGATACTTGACGATGTACGAGTGGTAATGACACTGGGTGATGCTGAAGTCTGGGACCTTGGTACAAATATGATACTACCATTACAGAACAACAGCAATTATGACCAGCAAAACACCAAACGTGTACAATCTATATAAGTTGTTCTTTCTTGAATTCTGATTTGCTTTTCAAAAAAATTTCAAAAAATTTTCAGCGGTTCAAAAAGTTGTTGCGATTTAAATTTCTCTTGTCACTAGATGGCGTGACAATAGCCTGGACGGTGTGTAATCACAGAATTATGAATGAAAAACTCAAATAACTTTGCTTCAACGGCTTGGAATTGTGTCAAATTTGTTTTGCATCATTTTTGTAGACAACATAACATTTTCATGAGGTTGTCATTAAAATTTGAAAATAACTTTCAACGTTTTTCATAATAAATTCAAAATTTTCACATCTACCGGTTGGCTAATTCCATTATAACTTAGCAAGGGCTGTAATGCATACCCTCAGAACTGTCCAATATTTACAAGTTTTTTTTTTTCAATTCTGGGTACATTTAAAAAATTTAATCGAAAAATTTCCGGCGGTTCAAAAGATAACACAATTCAAAATTCTCTTGTCAATAGGTGGCGCTGCAGGTAAAAATCTTCAAAATCCGTCTTTTCTGCTTCAACGATGGGGGAGAATCAATTAAAATGTCTAATAATCCAATTCTGGGGCCAAGGAACTGAAAAAGATCAACTTTTTCGCTCTAAACTCGAAGGAAAAGAAGTTTCGGACAAAAAAAATTGTAAAATGTAGGCCTACTTTGAAGCAGTATGATTGATAAAAAATCGGATTTTTAAATTAATCTCTATTCCACAACGAAATCGCAAAAAAAATTTCTTTTGCGTTCCGTAATTGGTTATAATAGTGGTTACGGTGCGCAGCGTTTTTTTTTAGCCAATTCAATCAGTGAATCCCCGGAATCCGGGAAAAAAGGTAATTTTTGAACAACCCTAACGCGCAATAATTCTGATTCTAGTCTTATTTGGAAAAAACTGTGTACCTGTAATTGCAATTTTAATCTAATAATGTGGAAAATGTGGGTAGCCATAATTCTGATTGCAGTCTGAGTTGAAATATAAAAAAAAAAACTGTAGCTACAATTCCAATTTTTATCCAATTTGGAAAAGTGTGTAGCCATAATACTAATGCTAGTGTGATTTGGAAAAAAACTATAATTCTAATTCTAATCTAGGTTGGAAAAGCTGGAGGTTTTCTAGTCTTCCAAAAATCGAAGCCAACATAATAGTGAGTACCAGTCGAGTCAATAAACAAATCAACTTGAGTCGAGTCAAGTCATTAGAATCGAGTAAACCACAATAAATTCAGATCGACGATAACTGCAATACGATTCATACGGGAACAAACTGAATTCCGTGAAATGAAATAATAAAAGCATAAAACGAAAAACCATACCTTCCACATGACTTTCAGTTCATTTGACGCCATGGCCTGAATCTGAACATCGCCGACCGGTTTCAGCGGCACACCGCACATCGTCGTCACGTTTCGGGCCGGCCCGGGCACTCCGCGCCCCCCTTTGCCAGGACGGGCCAGCGTCACTCTTAGTTCGTAGGTCGTGTCGGGCCGCAAATGCCATATGTGATAAAATTTCGTGGAGATCTCGTGTGCGTCTGTAAATGAGTATGAATAGTATGCTCGTATTGAAATGAGCCCGAATATTTTCGGCTGACTCTCGTCAGGAGCAATCGTCAGCAACTAGCAGAGAATTTGAAAGTATATTGTTTATCAACAATCTCTACTAGTTGCTGACGAGTGTCAGTCGAAATAATTCATTATTTGTTATACTTTTTAAATTTATGATTACATGTTATAGAGAATAATACATCTTATTGAGAATAGTACGTTACCGGCAGGGTTGCAATGACTCGAGTCGATGACTTGACTGGGACAGAGTAATGTGACTCGAGTCTCAGACGGTTAAAACCAACGTCTCATTGAAATTTCGAAGAATAGTAAAGTAACAACACTTTCAGTATTTCAGCTATTGGTACTGGTACTTGAAAATGCGACCAGAAACTGCTAAAAGTGAGGAAAATTAGTATATTATTTTGAATGCGAACCATTCGATATCAGCAAACAGAGTTATAAAAAGTAGTTGAACAAGACTTCAACTGGAAACTGAGCAGTAAACGCAATGACTCGGACTCGAGTCACAATACCATGACTCGGGCATCTGCTTGCTGACTTGGACTCGGACTTGACTCGGCGGCGAACTAAAAGTGACTCGACTTCACTCGAGTCAAAACTATAAAAGTGAGATTGACTTGTGACTTGGAGCCTCGCGACTTGGTTACAACCCTGCTTATAGTTACCAGTATGTGTACAGTGCAATGCAGTGGCACTTACCTGACCATAACCCTTGAAGAGGTCTGTAGCTGAGCACATTTTGTATGATAGGCGGGTCACCCTGGAACTTATCGCTGTTCAGCGAAACGTTTAAGTACGTAGATCCGATGGCGTAGACGTTAGGAGGATATTGGGGTACCGGAGGCACTGTGAAATAAAGGTATCGCGTAAGAATCGAGTGGCAAATTAAACACAAAGTCAAGGTTTCCGCATGAATCTGATAGTGAACTGTCATCGTTCTCAATACTGCATAGGCTATCATATCAAATCAAATCACAAACTAGCTAAGATCTTTTGGGGTTAAAATTCAGACTTGTACAAAGTAACGGGTGCTTGAAATGTACAACTAGAACTAGAACTACTCACTTTTCAATACTCGCAACTAGAACTAGAACTAAACACTTTTAAAAACTCGCAACTAGAACTAGAACTACTCACTTTTCAATACTTGCAACTAGAACTAGAACTACTCACTTTTCAATACTTGCAACTAGAACTAGAACTACTCACTTTTCAATACAACTAGAACTAGAACTACTCACTTTTCAATACTCGCAACTAGAACTAGAACTACACACTTTTAAAAACTCGCAACTAGAACTAGAACTACTCACTTTTCAATACTTGCAACTAGAACTAGAACTACACACTTTTAAAAACTCGCAACTAGAACTAGAACTACTCACTTTTCAATACTTGCAACTAGAACTAGAACTACACACTTTTAAAAACTCGCAACTAGAACTAGAACTACTCACTTTTCAATACTTGCAACTAGAACTAGAACTACTCACTTTTAAAAACTCGCAACTAGAACTAGAACTACTCACTTTTCAATACTTGCAACTAGAACTAGAACTACTCACTTTTCAATACTCGCAACTAGAAATAGAACTACTCACTTTTCAATACTTGCAACTAGAACTAGAACTACACACTTTTAAAAACTCGCAACTAGAACTAGAACTACTCACTTTTCAATACTTGCAACTAGAACTAGAACTACACACTTTTAAAAACTCGCAACTAGAACTAGAACTACTCCCTTTTCAATACTTGCAACTAGAACTAGAACTACTCACTTTTAAAAACTCGCAACTAGAACTAGAACTACTCACTTTTCAATACTTGCAACTAGAACTAGAACTACTCACTTTTCAATATTTGCAACTAGAACTAGAACTACTCACTTTTCAACACAACTAGAACTAGAACTACTCACTTTTCAATACTCGCAACTAGAACTAGAACTACTCACTTTTCAATACTTGCAACTCGAACTACTGGTACAACACTCACTTTTTAATACTAGCAACTAGAAATAGAACTACTCACTTTTCAATACTATCAACTAGAACTACTCAATTCTCGATACTTGCAACTAGAACTGGAGCTACTCTTTTCAATTCCGACCAGTACAAGCGAAGTTATTGTAGTACAAAAGTTGGGATCTGGGAAAAATAGTATTTAAGGCAGTAAATTCTTTGCTTCTTTAGGCCTAATATAGATATACCCACCGTAAATACTATGATTTCAAAAACTAAATTTTGAACATCAGCAAATTCTACGGGTTGGAATGGAGACAAATTTGTTGTGCATCGTTTATTTCAGACAACCTAACAATTTTATGAGGTAGCCAGCAAAATTTGAAAAAATTATATTTATTTTTATTGAACAAATCGAAAACTTTCGACTATAATAACTCCGCTTCCGCTGGTTTGAATTGAGCCAAAATCGGTGGGCAGCATATTTTTTAGATAACCTAACAATTTATCAAGTAGCCAGAGAAATGTAAAAAAAAAGTTCTTTTCGAACAGCCCTATTGTAAATGTACAAGTCTGCAAGGGGCTGTACTAAAATCAGTACCAGGGCTGAAAGACTGCAACATCCCTCTCAACAATGTCAAAATCTCGGTTTATACTTGAAGCCTAGTCTTTAGTCACCCTATTAAGGAATATCAATCACAATCACTGAAAACAAAAAACAGCACAACCAGCCAATAACGCCAGCCGTAGTAACGCCTCGAGGCAAAGTGGAAAATTAATCCGGAATTCAGGTAGCCACAATTAAAACGTGACAAGATCCGCCCGCCTAGACGCTAAGCCAAAAACAAACCTCAAAACGGGTGTTAAAAGCCTATTACAAGGAAAAAGGTAAGATCACGCTACATATCCTTTGTTAGCAAATGTAAAAAGGTGCTTATTACGTGCCATTATGGTAATTGTCATAATTCCAAAACGCTGTCAAGAGGTTAGCACTAAGGAGCGATTCTTGAGGTCCGTAAGCCTACTTGTGTCAATCAATACCTAACCAGAGTGAGTATGAATGGGGGAAATTGTCAACACATCGATTGAATGCTTGGCATGACAATGAAAACTACACAAGATTAACTCAGAGCGTATGTACTTCAAGGTTTTCACAAACACTGGTATTTCATATGAGAATGTTAGAAAGAGATACAGAACTTAGTATAAAATTGAATAATATATTCATTAGGGGTGTTCAAAAATGACTTGTTTTCTCAAATTGTACCAGTAAAATTGTTAGGTTACCTAATTTAAGCCTACACATCAAATTTGGTTCAATTCCAGCCAGTAGCCGCATTGCTACAAGAGAAGAAAGTTTCTAGTTATAAATAAACCAAAAATTTTCTGTTCACCTCATGAAAGTGTTAGGTTGTCTATAGAGACGATGTCCACCAAATTTGGCTCAATACCAACCAGTGGAAGCGGAGTTATTGCCGACGAAAAATTTGGATTCGAATAAAATAGTATTTACGGTGCGCACAATTACAATAAATAATTAAAGAATTGGTCAGCGTATGCGTAAATGCTATTTTATTGATAATCCAAATTTTTCGACGGCAGTAACTCCGCTTCCTCCGGTTGAATTGAACCAAATTTGGTGGACATCGTTTCTATAGACAACCTAACACTTTGAGGCGAACAGAAAATTTTGAAATTTTTGTTTATTTATTTTTATATAATAAATAGAAACTTTCTTCTCCTGTAGCAATGCGGCTACTGGCTGGAATTGAACCAAATTTGATGTGTAGGCTTAAATTAGGTAACCTAACAATTTTATCAAGTAGCCAGTACGATTTGAGAAAAAAAGTCATTTTTGACTACCCCTAATATTCATATTGATGTAAACCAGAATAGTTTTGGCTGACACTCGGGGGTGATCATCAGTCTTCTTTTTTCTAATAGTTTCGCTTCTGCACGTTAGAATTGAGCAAAATTTGCTGTGCAGCGTTTTTTCCACCAATTTCATCAAAATAGCCAATAAAATTTTTAAAAAAGGTTATTTTAAAAAAATCTTACCAATCATATCTGGCACTGGCATGCCATGTCGATCTCAACACAACGTTACATTGATTTGATAACTCGCACAGCAAAGGCAAACTAATACCAAACGAAAAAGCTCACAACAAATGTTCTTTTGGACGCGTCACGTGCGACCACCATTCATTGCAAAACGCCATGAAACTCCCGGCCCGTCATGTCAACAAATACAACTCGGAACAAACCGTGATTATTTACACAGAGTCGGGAGAAATTCCAAGCGGAACTATTCCCGTGAAAAGCAGCCGTCTAAAACGCTGACAACTTTTGCATGTAACGAAATTAAAATGGCTCATTCTCGAAATTTTGATTTTTCATGCAAGGAATACTAGGAATTATTTTTGAGGATGAAAATATCATGCGATCAACTCGAAAATTTGTAGGTTTACATATCTCGGGATGCTTGACAACATGAAATGCTTTTTGTTTGTATAAGGGTTTCACCCCTGTGGGTTCACTAAAGTAAAAAATATACAATTTTTCCAATTTCTCAGAAAAATGAATTTTTTTTTGTTGGAATAAATAACATTTCAGCTTTTTCTTTAGAATGATCTGAATCCTGAAGACAGTACAGAGCATTCAGAAAAAAAATTCAATGAAAAGTTGCGCCATGAAAATTTTTTCGAAAAGTTGCAGAAAAATCACAAGATCCAATGAAAGTCGAAAAAACCTTGACCGTTTACGACCAAATTTTGATCGAAGTCGGGATGAGTCCGGATTTCAGAAAGATTGCTAGATTAGTTTTGGAGTTATGGGTGTCTATAGTGAATCAGCCAATCTCAACGATTCGAAATTTCATGCCGGTGACGTCATATTTTGGGATACAATGCTCTTTCCCATCCTCTAATAGTTGCTGACGATTACCCCTGACGAGTGTCAGCCGAAAATTCGTTTTTTTTTTTCAATATGAGTATATTATATTACCTTTAACGGACACATTCGCAAAGTTCGATATTCCGGCCGACGTAGCGTTACGCGAAACACACCGATACAGTCCTTGAACTCTATCTCTATCGACAGAAGGAAACCTAGGAAATAAATAGAAAAAATTAGCCCGAACACATCACGCCAAATATAAACAGTCACAGGATGTAGGAAACTCAAATCCAGAGACAATCATCATATTAAATCGTCAGAAACCACAGCGTTCTATAGTAAAACAACCCAGTGTCGGTGACTCATAACAAAATAAAGCTCGTTACAGGCAACACAAGTCCGTAAATTTTCACTGTGAAAGATAATAACATAATGAGACGCGACAATATTGTTGGATCATAATCCACCAAGAGTTAATACCGTACACTCACATGCAGACATGGAGAATTAGATAATTTTAGCTGGCTAATCAGACTTGTTACAGTAGAATGCCGATAATATAGTTCTAATCTAATTTGTTAAATGTTTCTTATCTAATTTAGAAAAGCAAAAAAATTTCTAGTTGTCTTTGTCTGCTCACAGATTGTGATCCTATTTTCAGTAGACATTCAGACGTGCGTGTCTGCACAATTGAATTTCATATCCATGTTTTGGATGGACTAGAAATTGGTATGATAGAATGAGATAACACAATACAATACAATTCAAGCTGTATTTATAAACGGTGATTTCAGCTTGTGTATCACCGTCAAAATACCTCTACAAATGACACCTTCCACGCTATGCTATAGCTACAGTGCGTCTGCATCTCCCATTGCAAACCAACCATTATGAGATTCGTTGCGTACACAGATATGTCATTAGATGTATTTTTGCGATGGGAGACTAGCTATTTCAAATACAAAATTCAAAACTATCAATTCAAAATTAGATACGTCACGCTTCAAACTACGACTAAATGGGAAAGGTCTGTCACCTTGATATATACGGTAGTGGAAATAATTTAGATAACGCCATGAATAACGGGCTAATTGGGCTATTTAAATATGGAAATCCATCATTTTCCATAAGTACTCCAATCAGAACCGTTTTTCATCTGAAAAAGTTAATCCATTGAGAATTAGCAGACCGGTACCATCGATTGAACGTTGAGAAATCCGATTTTACAAGAAATTAGATTTTCAATTGCAAATTGAGTAGCAGACAGCCTCTTGGAGGTGCTAACTCCAGTACGCAATATCTTCATATTGACGTAAACCCAGACGTATTATTGGCTGACACTATGTTCCAATTCTCTACTAGTTGCTGACAATTACAACTGACGAGTGTCGGCCGAAAACTATTTTGAATTATTTTAAAATTAACACATTACAACCCAGGAAAGTTCAAAACTTTGGATACAAGGTGGATATTAGGGGTATTAAAAAATCACTTTTTCTCTCTCAAATTGCACTGGCTACTTGATAAAATTGTTAGATTAGGCCTACCTAATTTAAGCCTACACACCGAATTAGGTTCAATTCCAGCGAGTAGCCTCATTGCTACATGAGAAGAAAGTTTGTTTATTATATGAAAATAAACAACAACAAAAATTTGGATTTGAATAAAATAGTATTTACGGTGGGCACATCTATAATAAATAACTAGAGAGTTGGCCACCGTAAATACTATTTTATTGATAATACAAATTTTTCGACAGCAACAACTCCGCTTCCACTGGATGGAATTGAACCAAATTTGGTGAACATCGTTTCTATAGACAATCTCACACTTTCATGGGGTGAACAGAAAATTTTGAAATTATTTTGCAATTATTTTTATACAATAAATAGAAACTTTCTACTCCTGTAGCAATACGGCTACTCGCTAAAATTGAACCAAATTTGGTGTGTAGGCTTAAATTAGGTAACCTAACAATTTTATCAAGTAGCCAGTACAATTTGAGAAGAAAAGTGATTTTTGAACACCCCTAGTGGATATACTGGCACCGTAGCATAAGTGTTTTGGACGCTGCAATATCCTCCCCCAGTATAATCCATTGTGGATAAAAAGTCTGAAGATATCGCTATGGTGTGAGATATCAAAAGAAACATACGTAAAATTCACGCTCAAGTGGTCTTTGTAGCTCTTCTGAGTCGTGGGCGTGAATTCGTCGCCGGTGAATTTTTGTAAAATAACAGTCTGGTTTGCTCTTCTGAAAACAAAAATCACCCGGCCGTGAAACGTCAGGAAATCAATAGTAATAAGCCGTTTAAACACGAGAGAATAAGCGGAAAAAGCTCACCTTTCCCCATCCCCGAGATTGTGTCCCCACAACAAGCACTGCACTGTGACGTCTTGTCTTTGGTTCACTTCTTTGTCGCTCACTCGCAGAAAGTGAGGGGTGGCGTCTGTGACAATAGGATAAAAGGGACAATGGAACAATACAGCGCAAAGTACGTTAACCTCATTTCAACCAATTCTTACACGAGATTTTGGTAGGTTAACGACTTTTTCTTGTATTATAAAATGGAATTCAACACAATGATATCAAGTAATATTAACTATTCCTTTCCAGTGTCCACTCCGTAAACAGATACTAACTAGGTTAATGTTGAAGAAATGTTACCATTAAACTAAAATAGTAACATACTAAAACATTACTAGTAAAATACAATGTATTTGAAGCAGATTTGGAGAACTAGAAAGTTTTCATCTTTTTTTTAAATTTGATTATATTATAGCTACACAGATTTTTCCAAATTAGACTAGAATTAGAATTATAGCAACACCGTATTTCCGAATTATATTACGATTACGGACTTGGAATTTGAACCAATTTCACTTCGCATCGATTCACAAGCACGACAATGGCAAACGTCTGTACACCAAGATAGGCTCGTTTGGCACTGTACATAATTTTTGCCAATGAGACTAGAATTAGAATTATAAGTAGAAAGTTTTTGCAAATTAGATTAGAATTGAAATTACAGAATTCGCGAAAACTTGGGAATGGAATCAAGCTCACATCAGAGTTCATTTAATTTGTCTAATTGAACAACTAGAATTATCTAGTCGCCCATTGTCCAAAACTGATCTGAAGAAACTCTCGAACGTGAAGTCATAATTGGTGATTTGTTGGTATATACAAAGACAAAGTTCTTTGGAATTGTCTACTAGTTGCTGACGATTATATATTATTCAATTGTATAGTAATACACAATGATCACCATTATATGGCATGCATACACAAGTACAGGCCTATTCACAGTGAGTTATTTTTTCTTAAAAACAGTCTAAATGTAAGCATGGCACAACGAAATTGGTAGTTCTCAAAATTATCTGTAATGCGCGCAAAGATATTTGTGAAGCACGCTAAGAATGTGCTAACAGATTACAAACGTGATAAATTCCGTGCAGGAATTTTCCAGTGATTTGTCAGAGGCCAGTTAAGTAAATCATGATATCATCATCAAAATTCAGTTTGATACTTTCCAGTAATAGTAGTAGTATAGTAACATACTAACATTCCAAGACTGATATCAAAAAGAATTGCGGAATTGGGACATTACAGTACGGTATAGTAGCCGATGGCACCTTGCTCGAAGATATCGAAAATATCACATCATCAACTAGCATCTCTTAAGAAGGCAATATAATTGAGTAGAAATATGATTCTCCAATAGTCCAACTATCTCAAATTCATCTGAATGAATACATTCAGGCAACATAATTCAGAGATATCAAATCCGATAATTCCACTGCACTTTGTTACTCTAAGCGTCTTGATAACATAAACATTAGTAGCATTTACTCACACCCTAGAACTGATAACACATACTGCGAATGCGATACCAGCACACTGAGCACAGCCATACAGATATAAACTAAGAATAGATCTCAACTAGACAAGCCATCTTTAAAGAACAATGATAGGGACACAAATCAGGACGAGGTAGACATGAAATTTCCGTATAAAATTTAACAATAATCAGGAAGTGGTGGTTAGATGACAATTTTGATAACTGGTTTTCGATGGGTTAATCGAGGATAATTAACTGAATTTTAATAAGAACAGCAAAATCCTTTGGAAAATCATAAACTTGTGATGAGATTTACCAATGATCAATAGCTACATTTCAAATTGCGCCTCCCACATTGTAACTGGTTTATGATAACCAGCTAATGATAATTGATGTTAATAGTCTAATAAATAAAATAATTGAAATGAACGGGAAAATTGTATTTGTATATCATTTTACGTTACCTTTTAATTTATGTTTAGGTATTGAGTTAATAAATGATTTTTCAGTGATTTTATTGTCCCTGTTGAATTTTACCATTTAATGGCATTTAATGACATAGGAAATACCTTGAAATTCAACAGATCAGTAGCCTAATCAAAAATTGGAGATATTACAATATGATTAAAATACACATGACGTGCAAATGATTTGTAACACTGTAATAGCGCTTTACCAGATCAGCTGTTCCCAACGTGGGCGATGCCCCCCTCCCCAGTGGTTGGTTTTGAGAAACGGGGCCGAAAATGACAAAGAGGACGGGGATTGGGGGGCGACAACGTCCGAAGAGGGCGATAGGGGGGGGGGCGAGATATCAACACGCATGTAATGTACAACTTAAATATCTAATCAAAAAAGTTCTTTGACTACTTCTATGTAGAAACAAGCCGGGCCTACAACTAGGCCTACATCACATCACAGGAAGAGAAAGGGAGAAAATGATCATCGCATAAACAATGTTGTTTCTCTTTGATAGTCACAAGATTAGACACGAAAATTCCCTAATTCATTAGTCTACCTGAAATCCTCAACAGACAGTCTGAATTAACCCGTGAAATCATAGTGCTAAATCTGAGATTTATTAGTTTAGAGATGCTCCGTTACCCACTTGAATGTATCGATCATTTAGCCTTGTTTTAGACAGAGGCGTACAAAATGTTTGTTTGTTGTTGGCCTAACAGTTATCACTTACCAGTAGAGTGTTGAGGAGAAAAGGCAAACAGCCTGACTTCGTGAATGAAGTAATATAACAAGCAGATAATATTTAGGTACAAGCCTCATTTCTTCTTTATCAAGATCAATCTTTACAGATGACTACCCAAGATACGGCTCAGAAGCATAATAGTCAAATAACAAATTTTTAACTTCGTTTAAACAGTTTGAAGGCAGCATCACCGCTAAATAACTGCTGTCACACTCATTAGTCATGTTACATAGAAACTATGTATGTCACATAAGTACGAATAAAAATATATTGAAATTCAGCCAAAAACATTTCGATTTATCTCAATATGAATACATCACTATACTCAATTCTATACTGAAGTTCCGTACCTTAATAATTTTCTGTTGTAATAGGCTATCAACTGATATTTTCATCAAAGCAGGATTTTTTCAAGTTACAAATTATACTTGGTTATTATCTGGTTCTAATCTAATTTTTAAGAAATGCTTATTTGCTCGAATTCTAATTCCAATCTAATTTGTGAAATATTTCTATTTCCTAATCTTAATTCAATTTTACGCGAATTCGGTAATTTCAATTCAAATCAAATTTGTAAAAAACTGTCTACTTATAATTTTAATCCTAGTCTAATTTGGAAAATTGTGTAGCCAGCCGATAATTATAATTCTAGTTTCATTGGAAAAAAAAAATGTAGGCCTACAGTGTACATCACGAAACGAGCCAAGCTTGGTGTACAGACATCTTGGAATTGTTTACTTATGAGAGTAAGCACTGATTTGTTGCGGACTGAAATTGATTCAAATTCGAAAACACAGTATAGCTGTAATTCTAATTATATTCTAATTTCGAAAATAACTGTGTGGCTATAATTCTAATTCCAATTTAATTAGAAAAAGCTGAAAATTCTCTTGTGGTCCAAAACTCTGCACACCGAAGCAGACAGCACCTACTTACCGCAAGCTGTATTGTCAATGACGATATTATCCAGAGCAATAACTCCAGGCGTCGACTGCGCAATGTTAGCTTCAAACACCACTTGATACTGTCTTGGGTTCAACGCCAACTGCACTTTCGTCCAGCCTCTCTGGCGAGTCTCCGACGAAGACTGCCACACTGGTAATTCGTGCTTGGCGTTCTCGTGGTCCAACACGTACACATTCAGGGAATTGGCGGGTTCAGTGTCGTTCCCGGTGAGGCCGCCTTCGATGTGATATTCAAAAGAGTAACAGTGGGTGTCCTGTAAAATATGGATTTACATTTTAATGATACATTCATTACGTAAATACATTAAAACCAGAATCGTAACCAAGTCAAAAGTCAATGTCACTAACATAGTTTTGACTCGAGTCAAGTCGAGTCATTTATAATTTACTGCTAAGTTTGAGTCCGAGAGCAAAGGACGAGTCCAAGTCATTGTGTTCACTGTTGAGTTTCAAGCTCGAGAAATGTTCAACCCACTTTTTACACCGTTACATGGTCAATATCGAATACCTTGCGTTCATAATAAACCAATGTTACTCACTCTTAACAGTTTCTGGGCCTATTTTTCAAGTAACAGTTACTGATAGACGACACACCAATAATATGGTAACTTTACTGTCCTTCGAAGTTGAAATGAAATGCCTGTCTTGGTAGTCAGAGTCTCGAGTCATACAAAAATTGACTTGAGTCGAGTCATTTTCTGACAGTCATGTGAAGTCAACAAAAAAATTCGCAACTTGATTCATTACAAAACTGATTAAAACCGAAATCTTTTCGAGCTCTTCTCTTAAAAATGTGGATTTCAATCGATATACCAACTATCTTGAAATTGGATCAATAGTAATGTTCTCAAAAGGGGACTAATAGATTGCAATTACTAATTGCATGGTGGAGAATGAGCATCCAATCAGCAATTTGCAAGGGTTTGAAAGAAGACATCCGATATTTTTATTTCAATTCAATTGAACATGAAAATTCTCATCACCAAACTTTGATTAAAATACTTATATTATCCCATTCCATTTCTTTAGACTAAGACACGATACATGCTATCAATGAAGCTTGAAAATTAGCTACATCGACCGCGAATGGCAGAAGTCTACTGTTGTCAAAAGGTTCAAAATAAGCATCTATCGCGATCGCAGATAAAGGTCCAACAGAGCCGAGACAATTAACAAGTCAATAGGCAGTAAAGGAAATGACGATAATGTCATATTGTACCGAAATTGCCAATACAAATTTCCTCAGTCTAGTTTGACCACTGAAAGTAGTGGTGTACCGTGATTGAAATAGGCTAGCCAGCGAGGAAACATAATAGATCCCGCTGTGAACTTTGAAGAAATCAAACATAAATCAGATAAGCCTAGAATATGTTTACACAACAATATAAATTGGACGAATAGTGTTGACAACAGTAGATTTGACGTGAATCAGATAGTCTAAGTTTTGTGAGGAAGTCATACTCCTCATACTATCAAAAAAACCATTGTTCCCATTTGATGGATAAATTGGATAATTGGTTCTGTTGAATGAATCAACGGCGTGAACACATTAATGACAAGAATTAGGTTGAAGACAGTAAAGAATCAGGACAACATGATATGGTAGTCAAGATCTAGATATCATCAGATGATATCAATTTATACATCATAACCCATGACTACAGAATCAGGACCTACACTGTCGATAACATGAATGTGCTGTAGCTTCACAAAATATTCAATCATATAATCAAACACTGCTTAGTGAGCTTTGCATCATCACTACCTGGTACAGAGATTTACACACGGATATTCAACCAAAAATGTTTTATTATTATGTATATAAGAGAGGAATAAACTATTTACGAATAGGCAGTCAATTCCCTTAGCAGCTATAAACTCTCCCCTAATTGTGTCTGATACAGCTACTCATAAACCATAACTCACATAATTCTATGTTGGTTGTAGTTGAATAACACGTATCTATGTGTAACAATCGTCAATTCAATTTTTTTCACTATTTAAAAGCACGCCTATACCATACTAAAAGTCATACCCGAATTACATATTGCTGGATTTGTTGACTCAACTCTCTAAAACAAGGATAGTTCCAATACCTCCGCACCGTGTGGGTGGGAATGATCACACAAAATAAATATCATGTAGAAGCAACACTGTAATCATGTACCATTATGCTAATAGACTAATCTCTCTATATAGCAAAGCGCTGTTGAAAAACAGTCACATGGTTGAATTTAATTTTAACAATGTAGTGTATTGAAAATTTGATGTCATTGTAATGCATCTTTGGCCTAAGATTGACTGACGAGAGATTAAAAAGCTTGTAGCCACCGTTTCTCAATGTAAAGTGGTGAAAATGAATGATAAATTTGTAACTTTGGTGTATAGAAAAAATACATTCACAGGACAATTATATTCTTTGAAATTTGTTTGGTCCGAAAAATCGTAAATAGAACATGATCAGAAACTCTATCGTTCACCGAGTCATTCATATACACTTGAAACAAAACTAGAAAAATCAATTCAATTCAATCGGCAAGACAAACAGCAACTAATTTTCGGATCAAAATACAGTCAAATTTCCGATCTATTCACACCATCTGTGGTTAAGAAAGGTGTCAAGCATTTCTACTCTGCAATTACATGGTTAAACCTCACACAATATACTACTCCACCAAAACCATTTTGGTGAAAACACAAAACACACTCATTAGGTGGAGTGTACAGGATCACAGCACTCTAGTCATGATGTAATCTCAAATAAACTTTAACGTCTGATGAAATTTTTACTGCTGTTCGAATGTCGTGGCTCTCTGAGGAAAACGGGTGCTGCCAAATTGTTTTTCGCACCTTCAACTTGAAATTAAGACCACATCATATTCAGAGTACAGTGCCCCAATAATTTATGACTGAGACTGTGAGCTCCACCAGGCGGACTTTCACAGCTAGCAAATTTTCAGTTTCTTTCTAAATTTGACTAGAATTAGAATTATAGCTACACCGGTTTTTCTGAATTAAAATCACTGAATTCGCAAAAAATTCGTAATTAAATCAAGTTCAGTTTATGTCAAACGGCAAACGCCTGCTTGTTTCGCACAATATAGTTCTCCTGTAGCATTGTCAGGAACCCAGGAATTATATCAGAATTAAAGCACAAGAACATTTCACATATCGTGGTATGCATATTGCATATTTACGTACAGATTGTGTGTATGTACATCACGAATCGGTGTACATAAAGGACAAAATATACAACGTCCTGTTATTAATTAGATTACAATTGGAGTTAGAGCAAAGAAACATTTCACAAATTATATTAGAATTAGAGAATTTGAGCCATAACTCCTCACCTTGAAGCTGGGAAGGGCGTGCTTTGAGTGACTATTTAGCAAACAGAAATTGAGTGTATATTACATTTCCATATGAATCAGTACAATCAAGCTATAACACACTGTTGACATACCCGCTGACGCATCTTTACGCTGTAAAGCCGTGCTTTTTGACCAGGTTCATGCATCTCGGTTTTCACACTCATATAATGCTCTCCGTCATTATCTTCCAACGTCCAGTCAAAGAAATCATCGTTTTCCTTGCGTCCGAGAGTATATCCACACATTTTGTTTCCACTATCAGCGCTTGTCACTTCAAAATCGCATGATCCTGAAATAGAAGGTTAAATTGTTTTATTAACTCGTACATGGATGATTATGAGATATTTCTCCACCACAATATTGAAATGGAATGAATAACACTGGGCAACAGTTTTGAACGTTTTATACAATAACCACAAAATATTAAAAGCAACTGGACATGTTACAGCTTTCGTGTACTGGATACATTCTAACAAATTTCTGACGTTATAACGTTGTCAGTAATTGAATTTCTAATGACCTATGGTCGAATGAAGACTCATCTTGGTAAATTTGAAGAATCGTGGGCAGACATCTAACCTATTAACTACAAAGTAGCAATCTAGTTAGTCAGTTGACTACTGGTATTTCGGGCAGCTGTAATGTAGGCCTAAATCTTGAAAAGCGAGTAGCTCTAGTTGTGGTTTGAGTAAAATTAGTTGTGGAACAACTACAAAACATGCGTCACGTGTGTTCTTGGAGCTATACCTAGCTTGAAGTCATCACTACTAACAATGGCGTGACCAAGGGGCGGGTTCAACCCCCTCCCCCCATTTACAAGTCGAAATGTCGATTTCTTGGCTAATTTGCAGTTCCGTTATATGTATAATCCATCATTAGTTAGTTGTGTTTCAGTTATTTAGTTGCGGATTATCAGAGGTTCTAGTTCTTCTAGTTCTCATTTCGAAAATCCAGTGTGCTTATAAGTCTGATAAGTCTGGATACCAATTCAAGCGTCTCTAGAACTTTTAATGTCTTTGCCATTTTTGGAAAGGAAAGGACATAGTTTATTTTTGTCCTTGATGTTTTTGCGGCATATACACCAACTCATGATACACATGCACACGATCTGCGCATATGCATACCATGAGTGCATGATGTGCATATGCCGCTGGAAAAGGAAGGTACAGATATAGCCTTGTATGGCTTTCTAAGTCTTGCACCACCCCTCCATACTTTCCCATTAATGCATGAGCGCCATGCGGGGAAGTCATGGATACCAGTGTTACTAATCAGGTCTTTGGTCTGACCCGGCTGGGGATCGAACCCACGACCTACCGATCAACAAGTCGGACACTTTACCATTACGCTGTGAGTTTCAGGATAACAATATCAGTGTGAAGATTTTTGTGATGTCACACATAGGCCTGCATGGTCTTTAATCGTTTGTTTGCAGTCAACAATTTTGAGCCAATATACAGGATAGTTATTTATTACCTATATGTTGCCAGGTAGGGTGAATAAGTCAATCCAATTACCATACATGACATAGGCCTACCATATGCAATGAAAACATTGCAGTCTCGTGTCACAGGGTCAGTGAATGTTTTGTCAAGGAAGGTTGGTGTTGCAGGTCGCGTAAGCTACGACAGGTAAGAACTCAACATGTAGCCTAATACAAGAAAGTCACGTCGTTTTAGATAGTCCGGTAGGGTTGTTGCTCTTTGTGAGCTACTGGGTTCTTGCCAATTGTTACACCGCTTGTCCCCTATAGCAATTTTGCATACTTAATGCCACTACACCCCAAAGACCTAATTGTTAATCTTACTGTTTTGTAAATGGTAAGTAACTCATCAGTGAACTCAGATTGTATACCTACCAATATCTAGCACCATTGCAGTAGCATGGAGTGGAACATACAGCATCAACGTGATAATGACGCGGGTCGTCTTCCAGATGATACGTCCCATATTAATAATTCACTTCAGGTGCGGTCCAGACAAAACGCGACACGGGATGACAAATACACAACAAAAATTGACTATGGCTTCAGTCAGTCTTTCACTCCATGGTCACACGATCAGATTCGATCACGATCAGTTTAAAATATAAAACAAATCTGAATAAATATGTCAGTCAACGTGATCGAAGAAAACGCCGTGAACGCATCGTGGCTATTTAGCGCGTACGTTTGACGGACATAGACCAAACGCGATATCATGCAACGATTTGATAACCTTCTATAATCCCTCACGTATGACATACATACGAGGTACCTTATATCACACTTGAATCAGATCTACTCGCAGAAAATACCAGTCAAACCACGACATCTTACTAACTCAGCATGTAAGCCGCGCTTTCACTCTGGTAACAAACCTGGTCTTAAACGAACGTTTCTAAATAATTCTCAGCCGTGCGCTAAGAAATAAATAAATCATACTTCCTAGTGGTGGACACAGAAACAATACTGACAAAATACTACGCGTAACAACGACAATAGTAGCCTTCGGCCACACGAGCTTACGACTTTGATTTCGTGTCATAAACGAAGCTCAGCGAGTGTGGGATAAGTTACGTTTAAAAGCGAGACGGTCCATTAGCTCTTTGTTAACATCTAGCGAAATGTTCGTGTTCAGGTGTTTAGGTACTAGGTAATTTCTTCGGATCAATACATCACAAGATTGCGATACAATGGATATCAGTATCAGTTTATTGAGAATTCTTATCATTTCAAAACACCACAAGACTGCGATACCATGAAAAGATAGAAAGGTGTCGAAACGACTTGAAGTAGTCTTTGAAATCATACACCCACCTGGGCCTAGGATATGTAGAGGATGCATGCATTGTATTTACACAGAATGAAGAGCAAAACAAAAGAATATAAAAACGGCAAAATGAGGTGACATGTTACGGAAGGCGCGATCCATTACTTCGTTTCCATGCTCGGCCGATGGGCCCATTTTCGAGAGACTCGGCCGACGAACGAGAGAATTTTGTTGCGCATTTACAGTGATGCACACCCACGTCGGCCGACTCGTCGGCCATCGAGTGAATCCTTCGGCTTAGCCCTTCGGCCATGCTTGCGCTGTGTCTTCGATTAGCGAATTGGTATTCGCTACTTACAATACACTTTTCGTATCAAATTAACCATGGCTGCACTCCGGGCGGTTCTTGGACGCCTTGAGAAACCAAGAATTATGATCGCAACGGAATTTAGTAGTACCGGTACCGCTACGAATTACCCGTAGGCTACCGAAATCTTCGCGATCTGATCACATACGCTGCTGCCACAATTCGAGGGTTTGTGTTCTGGTGCATGGATACATTACAAACTATACCGTTTGACCACAAACTAGGTAAACTTATTCACATTCCCCTGGTAAGCAAATCATCGACACGACACTGGACGTTTATGTCTGAATCATGACGACGAAACAGTAGTACCGGTAGACTACTGGAGAAGTTACTATTCTGTGCTCAAAATTATTGGACCACGATATCCCATATCTATATCTCCCACATGCTGAGATATGCCACCAATTTTCATCTTTTATCCATCTTATTTTATCTTCTGTTAGTTTTAAGCAATTGGTTCATCGTGACTATTTTACATGTTGGGTGAATTTCGTGTTCAAGGTCACAGCGTGTTGTTCGATTGAATGACCGCTACAAGTCATCTCGGCTCATTCCTTCCGAGTCATTTTATCGCAATCCTGTGATTATTATGAAATTATTACTGAGTAAGCAAGCCCAAAACTTTACCGCGAACGCTTCGTCCACCTAGTTCGGCCAAGTCACGGTCGGATTACGCCTGGTCATGGAAACACGGCCGACATGTACAACGCATGCGTCATGGCCTTTCGGCCGACTGTCGGCCGAGCATGGAAACGAAGTAAATGTCAGGTCGTGGTGCGGTAAATTTGAGGGCCGACTAGTATGGATGTCGATGTCGAAACGAATCATCATCATCATCATCATTGGTTTATTAGCAATTTTATCAGTTCAATACACCACAAAAATGCGATACAATGAAAAGACAGGAAGATGTCGAAGCGACAAGGAGTAGTCTATGGAATCTGACACCCACCTTGGCCTAGGCGATGTAAAGAGGAGGCATGCACACTGAATGAAAGTAAAGAAGATAGTATAGAAGAAGAATGCGACAAGAAATAGGGCGGCATGTCATGGCGGGAAGCAAGATCGATAGGTCAGTCGTGGTCCGGTAATCTTGAATTGGAGTAGTTCTTGTTTGTGCTATTCATGGTATTTGTCGACTACTATGGTCATATTTTGGCTACGCCAGGCCAATTTTCTTCATTTTTATTCCGTAGATAACGGCTTGTAGTATGGCCCACTTCTAGGCATATATAAGACACTGCTTACGCTTACACGGGTGAGATGACGAGGAGGAGCATAGATAAACTTCACTTAGGTAGGAATTCTGGAGTCGACCTCAGTCGGACTCGAACCCGCAACCCATTGGTGTTCCAGTACGCTACCTCGCCTATCTTAGGGTTACCATATTTTTGTGAAGCAAATTCCGGACACTCCTTAGCGCCCACTAGCGGATTTAAAAATGAGGTATAACCACTGAGCTCTATAAACATATAACACATTGTCTGTCAATATGACGTCACACTAGCAAAGCATTGCCCAATGCCCATCGACTGCATACAGCATTGGTACGCGAAGGTCTTCCAGGTGGTACTCGATTAGAATCTGTTTTTTTTTACCGTGGGTAGTTATTAGTTCAGGAAGAATCATGATTTTCAGTTTGGAGAATTCGCCGTCGTCGTGGTAAGGTCTTCGTCGTGGGTAGGGGCAATCCCACCAATGACGGCCTACGGAGAAGAGATTTAATCGTAAAGCATTGGAATTCTTACGTAACCAAATTCCGTTTTAATATATTTGACCACTAGAATTCCAAATGGATCCACGCCTTAAAATGGGCAGTTTATTTTTTGTTTCGCTGCCTTCGGCAGCACAACGCGGTGGGAGCATTTTGACCGCCTTCGACGTGCTTACCTTATGTAGGTGGTACGCGAGCACTGCATAAAACCTCGAAATGGTACGTGGGTGAAAAAAGGTTGGTAACCACTGGTATACATGAATGGAGTGGGACATTAGGTCACGAATTGGGCCATCTGTAACGTGAGCTCTGGTGATTGCTACTTGGTAGGAGGATCTACAATAAATTTCTCCACGGGCCGAATGAAATCGTCTGACGGGCCGTGTCTGGCCTGTCGGGATTGTGTTTGACAGCTCTGCTATACTGTTAGGTCTGATTATGTGTTTTAATCAGGTCCGAAACAACATTTTTCTGCCCCCTTCCGCCCAAAAAAGAACTGAATTTGGGCCCACCACAGGGTAGTCGATGTAACTTCTTGGGCACTTACTATATGCATTTGGCTGTTAAATTTTATGAATGAATTCTGTCAATTATATTGATTCTTCCATATATTAGGCAGAGGTGGTCAAAGTAGTCACCGTCGCTACTCAAGTAGAAGTAGAAATAACGCCGGAATTTCTACTCAAGTAGAAGTAGGAGTGGGGGTTCACAAGTAAGTAAGTAAGTAGGTATTGCACGCTTATTTATGCCTACAAAACAGAAAACGGTCAAGTAGAAGTACAAGTAGTCTAAAATCATAACTACTTAAAAAGTAGTGTGAGTAGGCAAAATCTACTTCAAGTAGTTCAAAAAGTAGAAGTACTTCGTTGCTGACCACCTCTGATATTAGGCTACTATAAAATGCACCATCAGGTTGCACATCCGATGATTTTCAACCTTTTATGGTTGCGACCTCATTTCCAACTTGAAAATATTCCGTGGCCCAGCTCAAAACTTGAGAAGCTGATTACTAACAAAAAATCAGCTTGCCCAAACTTACTCACTGCCTAGGAAGTTGATTATGTCCAACATCGTCGCGATCTCCAGATAAAGGCAAACGACCCCAAGATTCCGAACGACTGTCTGTGACTGAAGCATCTAATCGACCTTAACCAACTATAGGAATATACCGTTAGCTTTTAACTGCGATTACAATCAGACTTAGTTCAGTAATGATAGTTATTTAAATTTATTTTCATTATTTTAGGCCGGGGGTTACTGGTGCCCATAATAATATCAAAATACGTTGCATTAACTCGCGCGTGGCGCGAAGAAGAATATTGAATAGCATAAATCTGCTTGAAAATAATATTGTTTATGTTGATTTACGAAAAACTTTTGAACCTGCTTCAAGCCTTCAAAATTCTGGACATTTAGGCATATTTTAGCAGGGTTGTAACCAAGTCACAAGGCTCCGAGTCACAAGTCAATCTCAGTTTTATAGTTTTGACTCGAGTCAAGTCGAGTCATTTTCAATTCACCACCGAGTCAAGTCCGAGTCCAAGTCACCGAGCAGAGGGTCGAGTCCAAGTCATTGTGTTGACTGCCCAGTTTCCAGTTAAAGGCTTGTTAAATCGACTTTTTATAACTCTGTTTGGTGATATCGAATGGTTCGCATTTATAATATTCTAATTTTCGTCATTTCTAGCAGTTTCTGGACGCATTTTCAAGTACCAGTACCAATAGACGAAATCCCAATAGTGTGATTACTTTACTATTCCTCGAAATTACAATGAAACGTCGGTCTTGGCCTTCTGAGTCTCGAGTCATATGACTTGGTTCGAGTCATGCGCAATGACTCGAGTCCAAGTCGAGTCAATACACAAATTGACTCGAGTCGAGTCGAGTCATTTCTGTATTTTGAGAAAATGACTCGAGTCAAGTCGACTCATCTGAAAAACGTGACTCGAGTCGGACTCGAGTCGAGTCATGACTCGAGTCATTACAACCCTGTTAGAAATTCCTCCCGGACGCAGATTTTTCAGTGAAATTCCGGACGTATGGCAACCCTAGCCTATCTAGAATTTGAAAACAGACAACTGCACCTGGTTCTTCTAAGCCTAGGTATCGGACAGTAGTGGTCAGCTCGGCGTATTTGAAGAGGTAAAGTCGCTAAACTGCAATCCATTCCGTATCTGCCGGGCCCAAACCACATATTCGGGGTGGTCCGGTTCAGTGGTGACACTCGGTCAGTGGTCACTTCATATGTCAATGATATTCTTGGTTCCTCCCAATTCAGTACCACAGTCTCTGCAGACGACATTCACCTTCTCACCCACGAACAACAGCCCAGAGTACATGTGTGGTCTGCTGAAAGCAGACTTTGTGTCAAGCTAAAAATTTCGTCATCCATGCGGCGGATGTCCCATAGTAGCCTTCGGGTTAACGCTGCGAAATCCCAATTATTGGTCGTGAATTCCTGCGATATCCTAACCGTTGACATCGCTGGCCAACCAATTTCCAACACTAAAAATGCCAAATACCTTCGTGTTTTACTGGATTCGGACATGTCCTGACAGAGTCACATACAATTACTCAAGCCACAACTATCGAAGGTATGTGGTATATTTCGTTGCCTTAGCTACACTCTGCCAGTCAGCGTGCTCTTGATACTCTTCAACACCTTATTCCTATCAAAGTTACAATACGGAATTCTTTGTTGGGGTGCTGCCTGCAAGAATACAATTGACCCACTGCAAAAACTTCAACATCGGATCATCCGTATCATTACCAAAGCCCCCCAGGGGCCTGGATATGCAACTGATAAATCGCTTCTCAAAAGATTTGGTGTTCTAAACTTAGAAGATATGAGTAAGCTAGAAATTGCCAAGTTTATGCATCAGTTCCATTGCGGTCAATGTCCCTCAAATTTCAACGACCACTTCACCATGGAGACAAAAGTGCACCCAGTAGGCCTACAGCACACGCGCGTCAACGAAGAACAACTACCATATGATCAGGATTGAATACAAGAGAACGCATTGCTGTATCAAGTTTACCAGACCCTAATTGTGAACAGCATCTCACCGGCTAGCCGTCAGTCGTCGAGCATGCGATGAAAATATGATAAACCTGATTGATTGATTGATACAGAAGCAGTTAGAAGACATTCGGATGGAGAGACCGGAGAACGAGTCGTGTGCGAACAAAAGCAAGCTTACGAAAACCCGGCCACATCCGTCTGAGCGGTGGTTCTAGGAATATAGACTGAACTATATACTGTACAAGTGTACAGTACATGTACGCAAAGTGTCTATTCTTTTCATTCGCAAAGCAGTTGTTGGATATAAGACGCCCATGACCAGTGGCATAGGAACATATGCTGCCGACCCTGGCTTTCGTCGAAAATGCTGCCCTAAGTAGACTGCAGCAAATTTTGAAATAGTCGTCGAAGCAATCTTTTCAATGGAAATACTATTGCTCGAGAAAGAAGCCTCACTGTCTCAGTGTTAAGGCCAAAAATAAGACACAAAATGGAGAACAGGTGTATTAAGCAAATAGAAGCTCAATAACCCTCTTTGAATTCAACTTTTCGAGCTTCTACAATTAAACGCCCGAAGACTTGTACAATGTACACCTTCAACTTTTCTTGGTCTGCGGGACCAAATCGTTATCTGACGCAGAGCCATAACTACCAAGTGGGTGCTACCAGTGGCGGCTCGTGACAATATCGGGTGGTGGGGCAAGGGCTGCGAGCGACTTTTATCAACATGACGTCACAATGGCGTTTTCCAACGTAAAAAAGTAACTTTATGATGCTCACATGAATTTCCCGACAACAGTGATTTTAACGTAGGTGCCGCGAGAGGTTTGCCGGTGAGCCGTGACTTGAAGTGTGGTAACAAATGTTTTATTCATTTATTTTTTAACAAAGGATTATTTTACAAAATGTACGTGAACTAAGAATCGTCCCTATGCCACGAATCAAGTATCAGGTCATCCTTAGTAGCATGCGTTATGATTTCATGGTATAGTTATAGATTACGCAAATCGATAGACCCTAATTTTTCTAAGCCCGTCCGAAAGTGTTTCGTACACGATCCTGGTGTGTTACGACCACTGAGCTGGTGGTTACGACCAGAGATGGGCGGATTCCAAAATTTCGGGATCCGAATCTATCCGGATCCGGCTGGCAATTGGAAATTCATAGTCCAAAGAAATCCGGCTGGTGAATGTCCAGTTCGGAATCCGAAAAAATCCTGCCAGAACAATGCTAATTAATCATATCACAGCAAAAAAATCGGGCTAAAATCCGACCGTCACCCCAAATTCAAAATCCGGATCCAGTCCGGCCAGGTAAAAAAAACATTGAAATCCTGCTCCGGCTCCTGAACCGGACTGTGGCCATCTCTGGTTACGACCAGGTGATAATAGGCAACCAAAACGTAGGCACCCGGCGTACGATTGGATCAATAGACTGGACAACTTCTAGACCTCTCATTTTCGCTCTAAAGACAACTGCGTAAACTACGTACGGAGCAAAGATTCAATACGATTCATGTTCGCACTTGACTTGACCTGACTCATTCCAATGACTAGAACTCGAGAGATTGCGTAAGCCTAACTGAAAAGGTCAACGAGTTCGGACACATACGCAATTGTTATCTCATAGATTGGGCCTGTCATATTGAATCCAGAACATCAATTTGAATGGTCTTTGAAGAACTAAGGACAGCAGCCTCGGAACTTCGGTCTCGGAACATCATAGGACATTTTGGCCTTGAAACTGGAGACTGTGACACAACACATACGGCTTACAGTCTATAAGTCTGCTGCGAAATCGCCGTTGGAAAATATACTAATCAATAAATACATGAATAAAAGCCGTAACTTAGTATACTGTTACAAGAAATCATCGAGAAGTAGCATACGCAATCTCATAACCCATTCCGGTATGGTACACTGTCAAAATCAATACAAACAGACGAACACCGAACTTTGAGTAAAATAGATCGAGGAATAGGCTGATCGAATGATCAGCTGTTAGCCGACATCGAAAATGAAATAGCTATCGCATTTGACAGGGGATTGTAAGCAAATGGTTTGAAGGCCACAATTTCACAGTGAAATGGACATTGGCGAACATAAAATTATGTGAATATTTGAATGCAAACCGAGAATCTTGGTCAGCTGTTTCATGCGATCATCGAGATATACCATTGGAAATATCATCACCGATCTCGTTATGGAACGCAGACTATAGATTAGCACAGACCGACACCGGCTATTGCGTGAGATCCGCAATGACGTAGGTAGGCTAAGTATCAGATCAGCGCGCATCTCTACCATACTCGACCTCGAAAACGAAATAACTGCCTCAATCATTGAGTGTCAACTTTAAGACTTGGCACCGTGTTCGATACTAAAATCCAGACATACCGTGCGAAAGCTCATGACAGATCTAGGTATGGAACATCGTTGAAATCAATAGAGACCAGTAACGGCTTTTGCGTAAATTTGTTGGCGATAAATGAAGAGTCAGCTCTTACTCGACTTTGGAAACGAAATTACCACCCACATAGTTCAGTGACAAACTTAAAACTTGTTACAGCGGTCGATACTAACACTTATCGTGCCAAATGTCATGACCGATCTCGGTATAGAACATCGTCAAAATCAATGGAGACCAATACCGGCTTTTGAGTAAAATCTGTTTGCTTTACTATGTACATGATAGATCAGCACACACTGAACTTCGGAAACGGAATTACTACCATTATCTTTAAGTAGCAAGCCTGAAACTTGGAGCAGTGTTAAATACTACCTTCACGACATATCATACCAAGTTTCAAGAAATATCATGGTGCGAAACACCGTCAAAATCGACCTATTCCAGCAAAGGTCGACTCAACGCATATTACGGTAACCGAGTTCAGATATAGATACGATTGTTACATCACACCTTAGGGGCGAGCAAGCATATTTGCCCCGGTTGCTCGGCCATTTTACGAATAGGAGAGATATTCATATTGAAATGAACCCGAATATTTTCGGCTGACACTCGTCAGGGGTAATCGTCAGCAACTAGTAGAGAATTGGAAAGAACATTGTATATCAACAATCGTATCACAAAATATGACGTCACCAGCATGAAATTTCGAATGAGAGAGCGTTCAATGTACTATTTTTAGGTGATACACGAACTCCTTTTGTTGACAGAGTTTTGGTTGGTGTATTTTGATAAAAGTTGATTCCAAGGCACACAAATGGAATTGTGAACGGCCTCGACCTACGATTCGAGGCCGTTCACAATTCCATTTGTGTGCCTTGGAATCAACTTTTATCAAAATACACCAACCAAAACTCTGTCAACAAAAGGAGTTCGTGTATCACCTAAAAATAGTACATTGAACGCTCTCTCATTCGAAATTTCATGCTGGTGACGTCATATTTTGTGATACGATTGTTGATATACAATGTTCTTTCCAATTCTCTACTAGTTGCTGACGATTACCCCTGACGAGTGTCAGCCGAAAATATTCGGGTTCATTTCAATATGAATATACTATTTAATTGTATATTGAAGTTCTGTACCTCCAAGAAGCTCTTCGAATAGGAGAGAGTAAATCACCGTTTCTTTATTGTGCGCGGCTTTGAGAGAATAGATAGTGAAAGCTTGTTATGAGCGCTACCGGGGCAAGCCCCGGCTAGGCATTCACAAAGCGAAAACACAGAAGAGAATTCGATTTTCGCAGAGACTTCGCTATGTATGGGCGTTTGCAAGCGAAAGCACAAGAAGAACGCGGGTTTCGCTGTGATCTCGGTATATATTGATTGCTGTGCGTCTATAAATGGTTAAATTGTTATTGAACAGAATTTTAGGTGGGGCAATGCCCCAGTTGCCCTATAGGACGAGCCGCCACTGGGTGCTACGGTTGTGGCCATGACGCTTCACATAATTAGCCCAACTAAATCCCAAGATATTATAACTCCGAGTATTCTACCTGTGAACTAAATTTCATTCAACAACGTAGCAAAAGGAAACAATGTATTGACGGATTCAAAATTCCAGCAGTAATAGTTCCATAATCGACAAGCCAGCTGTGCCAAAGTACAAAATACGCATGATAAGCACGATAAGGTATCATCGATCACGCAGACTGCAATAATTTTTCGTCTCGTGACAGAACGACCACCCACAACTACGTATGAAATTGCACAATTCAAACAAATTAGTAAGAAACCACCGATCTACTCAACACCGATGCAACAACAACCCGGAATCGTAAAAACTCGATATTTTCACTCAAATACCAACTATCATATATAGATCATTTGATATGATCTGCATTAAAATATCGGGGTAAAATCACGAATTCAAAACGAGGAAAGGTGATTTTGTGTCATTTCAACAAAAGTATCAAAATACGATATAAGAGTAAAAATCAGCTGTAACCGCACCAATTAGAGAGTCGGGTTGAGCAAAATCGAGTGCACGAGAGAGCTGACTCTGAGTCGAGTATTATGCTTTGAGTCGAGCCGAGTATTAAAGTATCAACCATTATGATACCCATAACAGTATGTATGATGTGGAGAGTACCTTTATGCGACCAAAAAAAAACAATGCTGGTTCTCCATCACAATGATAATTTGGTATTTTTCGACCGTTCCTATTTCATTCTACTGTGTGACAATGCTTTGGGTTGATCGCGACTTCATTGTTATGTCATTTCAACTAATGTGTATATGGGGGTTGTTCAAAAACAATTTTTATGAAGGGGATCCCATGGATTCACTGAATAGGTCGCCTAAAAAAACGCTGCACCCCAAATTTGGCTCGATTCCAACCAGTATATGCCGATGCATGGTCAATTGTAATTTTTGATTTAAATATAAAAAATGAATAAAATTTTTCTTCAAATTTTACAGTCAACCCCATGAAATTGTTAATCTGTCTACGGAAACGATGCAAAACAAATTTGACGCGATTCCAAGCCATAGAAGCGAAGATATTTGAGTTCTTCGTTCATAATTTTGGGATTTTCTATTGGTATTTTTGAAAATCCAAAATTTCAAACTGCAACAACTTCGCTTCTACGGGATGGAATTCCTTCAAATTTGTTTTGCAATGTTTTTGTAGACAGCTTAATAATTTCGTGGGGTTGACTGTAAAATTCGAAGATTTTTTTTCATTTCGTATAATAAATTCAAAAATTTCAATTGCTTCTGCGTCGGCGTTTACGGTTGGAATTCCGTCAAATTTGTTTTGCATCGTTTTTGTAGACAGCTCAATAATTTCGTGGGGTTGACTGTAAAATTCGAAGATTTTTTTTCATTTCGTATAATAAATTCAAAAATTTCAATTGCTTCTGCGTCGGCGTTTACTGGTTGGAATTCCGTCAAATTTGTTTTGCATCGTTTTTGTAGACAGCTAAACAGTTTTACGGGGTTTAAGGTACAATTTAAAAAACTCATTTTTTTCTTCTATAATACATTGAAAAATTTCAATTGGCTCTTACTTACTCTCACTGGAATAGAGCTTATGATTTCAGTATTGGTAAAAATCATCTTTCTCGACTCTAATCATTACAATGCTCGATTCAGATCGGAGTACACGGTCCATTGTGCTCAGCCCGGGTCGGTGGCGCAAGCTATTTACAAAAATATCCCTAAGAAACAAAATCGAAATGCATTCTCACGGAGAATGATTGGTGGGCGAAGTTTTCTCCGTGCAGCTCCTGCTTTTGGGTTGAAAAGCGTTCAAGAGTTCGCGTAAGCGCGCCGGCGTGGGGCCCCACTTTTCGAAACCGGCGTCGTTTTGAAGGAAAAACAGCAGTGTTCCGTGCACCGACTTGTGATATACCTCGCTCCTGCGAAAGAAAAAAAATGACGGCGTCAATGCGGAGATAGAGAATGAATGTTAATTACAACTAGGAATAGGACGTTGTATATTTTTGTCCTTGATGTTTTGCAGCATATACTAGGGTTACCATAGACCATAGGATTTACTCTTTTTTGAAAGTGTCCTCGGAGGACGCCCCAATGTCCTCTTTTTTGAGATTTTGTCCTCTTTTTTCAGAATTTCCGTCAAATTTACGGCAAAATTCGACTGAAATACCATAAACGAGCGCCGAAGTAACGCTCCGGCGGGCATTTCGAGAGCTGATCTCGAAAGTTGACCTTTTTTTTTGTTTTTTATAGTCAACCACCTGATAATGTGAAAAAAACTGTATTTTGGGCGCTTAGCGAGAAAATTGACCTTTTTCTTCTTTTTAGTCGACCGACCACGACGTGGAAAAAATTGACCATTTTTTCAGTTTTTTCCCCCGGATTCGCCAGTTTCAAAATTATGAAAAAGTGTCCTCTTTTCAGATTTCCAAAATATGGTAACTCCCGCATACACACCGACTCGTGATATGCAGTGTACATACCGATACACACGGTAACATAACAATTCTATCAAGAAGCCAGTAAAATTTGAAAAAAAAAATTTTTTAATACCCCTAATATGCATACTAAGAGTGCATGATGTGCATACGCCGAAACAACCACTCGAGTAAGTTTTACAATCAGGCAAAAACCAACTCCAAAATGAAAGAAGTGCTTCTCGGTCCGTTACCGACCACTTCAAGCATCCACAAAGCAGACAAACGACCCAACTCACTCTGGCGCTATATGCTGCAGCCCGCTACGGTACTCGTGCTCGAAAGCCGGAATGAGCACTTGCTTCCTCTTAAACTTGCTGTTCTCCATGTGCAGCGTAGCCACCGGGGTGGGGTCTCTCCATTCGGGCACAAAAACGATGAAGGAGAGAGGCTTGTCGGACTGCGCCAGCAGCCTCTCGAAATGGTCCACCATCGCTTCCATGAGCTCTTCGGCGAAAGGGGCGTTGGCCTCGAACGAGCCACTCACGGGGAAGAACTGCAGAATGGGCCTGCAGAATTTCGATAATATTAATAAATAATATGAGACTCTCGAAGGTATTAGACTTCAATGCCTAATCCAACAATATATCATATTGAAATAAACCCGAATATTTTAGTTTGACACTTGTCAGGGGTAATCCTTGGCTACTAGTAGACATTATAGTAGTGATTTGGCTGTTGATATATCATGTCCTTTTGAAATCTCTACCAGTTGCTGACAAATTAACCCGAAAAAGTAAGGGTTTATTTCAATACGAATATATTAGTCCATTGAAAATATATAATAACAAATGTAAGTACGTGAAGTAGTACGCGTATGTCTTCCACTTCTATTCGAGTACGTGTCTTTGAATACTGCATTGTAGACACACTCCTACTTCTATTTGAGTACCGTAAACCGTGGTTACTTTGGACACTAAAGTAAAACATTTAAATGGTTATTGATGAAAAACTGCAGCCGTTGAAGGTCCAATTCTTTTCTATAGTCTCGCTAAAATGTGGATTCATTTCTCTACCACCACATAAACTTGATCCATCATTGATAAATTAACGGCGGGGGTAAATTTCATCAAAATTGATGGTTGCTAACCTTCTTACAACCAAACATTGATAGCGTGTGAGCCATGGATTGAAAAGTTGACAGCAGACGCCTCTAAGTATTCTTAATCCATGGCAGAAATCTCAGCAGGCTCTACCTCAGATAAATATGAGAAAATGCCATGCGTGAAGTAACCCATTCCTATTTTATTAGAAAAAGGTAACTTTGAACAAAGCGATTAAGTGAATTCAATAAAATATGGTCTTTATTTATGACAATGAAGATTTTGGATTACTCAATTTTATTCTTTGCTCAATTACCCTAAAAAACAGGAAACTTACTTCCCCAAAATAAAATGAAAAATTGTATAAAATTGTCTGAAGTAACCTCGGTTTACGGCAGGCGTTTCTGAATAGCTAGCAACTCACACTATGTGTAAATTCAAGGCCCTAATTCTCCTTCTACTCCTACTCAAGAACACAGTACTTCTACTTGAGAAACCGCAGTGACCTACGGAGAATCTTATTCTTATAAAATTCAATTATCAAACCAAGACACAATGGCAATATTGACTCACCCGCTCGAACCGAAGTAAGCGTCCGTGTCCACAGAGGCGGAGCAGTAATGCTTGAAGTAACAATTTAGCGGAGAAGCGAAACACTCCATCGTCACGCCAAACACTTCGTTAAGACATTTGAACACTGGAACAGGCAACGCGCCTTGTAGCACCACGCCCTCGTACTGATTTGGACCGAATATGGTCTACAAAAACAGAGTAGGATTAGTACATTCGACGCTGATCAGCAAATACATCTACTGAACACGAGAAAAGTCCTCGGTATGCAAAGATAGGCTGCTAGCAGCATTTGGCGTGTAGGTATGTATACTACATACACAAAATTCCATGCGATTTTTAGAGTTGTGATCACTCGAGACATTTTCTCAAAATACGGAAATGACTCGACTCGAGTCAATCTGTGTATTGACTTGGACCAGACTTGTACAAACTACACTGGACTTTCAAAAAGCGCAACTACAACTACAACTAGAGCTACCCAATTTTCAAAATCCACAACTAGAACTAGAACTAGAACTACTTCATTTTCAAAATCCGCAACTAGAACTAGAACTATTCAATTCTCAAAATCAGTAACTAGAACTAGAACTACTAACAAATAATTGTTAGTTAGTTGACCATCAACTAACTAAATGTTTAGTTTGTACAAGTCTGACTTGGACTCGAGTCATTGTCATATGACTCGAGACTGAGAAAGCCAAGACCGACATTTCATTGTAATTTCGTAGAATAGTTAAGTAACAGCACTGTTGGTATTTCGCATATTGGTACTGGTACTTGAAAATGCGACCAGAAACTGCTGTAAGTGAGGAAAATTAGTGTGCCCGTACTATAAATGCGAACCATTCGATATCACCAAACAGAGCTATAAAAAGTGGGTTCAAGAAGACTTTAACTGGCAACACAATGACTTGGACAATGACTAGAGCAGTGGTCGGGAACCTATGGCTCGCGAGCCATATATGGCTCTTTTGGGTATTAGATATGGCTCTTTGCCAAATATTTATTTTTGTATTGAATTGATCAAATTTGCAACGACTTGTTGGTAAATTTTCATCACGGCCAAAATAATTATTCTCGTGGCAGTGTAAACATGTCATCAAGAGGTAGAGCCAATATCGCCTTCAGGATTAAGGGCTCGGATCCCCTCTTTTCAAAATCATCAAATTTAGGTTACTGTCACGCCGGCGGCCAATATCACTCGCGAATTCTATGTACCCGACTCGAAATCTCGAATTGTGCGATACGTTTATTAATCAAAGAGCATAGCAGACACGGCGCAGCCCATTTCAAAACGCAGTTTTCAAATACGCATTGTCTTCCTGATCTACGTCGCGAAATGAACTGTTGTGAATGTGACAATTACAAACTCGAATTACAAACAACGGCACAGCTATCCACGTTCTTGATCAGTAAGCATAGCTCTGTGTAGTACCGGCGATAGAATGTAGGCGTGTAGCGCAATGTTATGTTACCGCCTAATACTTTGAGAAGTCGATAAGTATTTAGATATTCGTAATCAGTGTGACAGTGACATTCGATTAATATCAGTTATATTGAATTCTTAGCTACTTATGAATTGCGTTATCAAGGGTGAGGCTTGGTCCGTCTGTTCTATACCTCTCGTTTCGACCCATATTTCCGAACAACAAATACCAGATTTTACAGAGAAAATATGGCGCACACGAGGATCCCCATGTAGTGAGTTCGGATTAGTGCTACCATGACGTCATGAATTTTCAATTGTGACGTTACAGTTGATTGGCATGTATGGCTCTTTGGGAGTTGAGATGGAAAAAATTGGGCCAATATGGCTCTTCGGACAAAAAAGGTTCCCGACCACTGGACTAGAGTCACAATACCATGACACGGACTCGACCCTCTGTTCGTTGACTTGGACTCGGACTTGACTCGGTGGTGAATTGAAAATGACTCGACTTGACTCAAGTCAAAACTATAAAAGTGAGATTGAATCGTGACTCAGAGCCTTGTGACTTGGTTACAACCCTGACAATAATGTTGCCAGATGGTTCAGTATCAAGCACATATCAACGATCCAACGCCTCTAAGGTACCCCACAGAGAATTATTTCCAATAGAATCACGCTTTTGAATTGTCTGAGTTCTGCAAATGAGTTTTTCAATGATTCTGATCTGATACATTTCAGCTTGGGGTAAGAGAACGGCCAAAAGCTCACTGAACTCGGTACAATACACAACAGCTGACTGTATATGTGAATATTTTGACAAAATTTATAAATGATTAGAAAACCCACGCCTGCGCTAGGAGCAACATCGCTCTAGGAGCAACATCGCTCGGGGTGATTCTGCATGAGTTCCAATCTTAACGCACCTGATATCTCCTTAAAAGGCACCAGACACGCGGCAGGAAGTTTGTCAGCGTTGGATCATCGTGGCAACCGTACCGATACAGAGATTCCTACAACATAAAGGGTAACCTTATGTCACTTACATACAATGAACGCATCTTGAGATTCGAAATTATTCTGTCAACCCCATAAAATTGTTAGGCCATCAGTAGAGATGATGCACACCAAATGTGGCTCAATTCCAACCACTAGAAGCGGAGTTATTGCGGTGGAAAAATTTGGATTAGAATAAAATGGATTTACGGTGGCTAACTCTTCGATTATTTATTATAAAATCGTGGAATTGGAAATTTTTCTACTGCAATAACCTCGCTTCTAGTGGTTGGAATTGAGCCACATTTGGTGTGCATCATCTCTACTGACAGCCTAAAAATTTTTATGGGGTTGGCAGAAAAATTTTGAAAATATATTTTTTGGTTTTCTAATGATAAATTCAAAGCTTTCTACTGCAAGGAAATCGCTTCTACTGGTTTGAATGAAGCCGAAGTTAATGTGCAGCGTTGTTTTCACCAACCTAACAATTTTATCAAGTAGCCAGTGAAATCTGAAGAAAAAGTTTTTACTGAACAGACCTTGCTACAGATATTTGAGAAAAATTTACATCAGTAGAGTGTTCTCACCAATTTTTCCATGAATCTCTTATTTATTCGCAGAAGCTCGTTTTTATAAGTCAAGTTGACGTGGGTTTTGTCGATATCTTGTGTGACTCCCGATAACGGGGGTGACGGAGTTATCATGGCGCAGGGGGCCCCCGGAACCAAATTTGCGGTGGGTTTCGGTTGGGGCGGTATGTCTGAAATAGGATGACATGAAAAGGATTACAATAGTCGGTAATGAGTCAAATCATTTATATAGCTCAATAATATAAACACTATATCAACCAATAAGAACAGGGTCTATTCAGCAACTGATAAATAGACTCACAAGTGAAGTGGTCAAAGAGGTCAGCTTTGCTATCAAAGTAATATGCTTTAAATTTACACTCGGCTACATGTCCTGAAAAGCGCATTACCAGCAGGGCTGTAATGATTAGAGTAGCAATTTTTCGTTGACTCAATTTGCGTATTGACTTGACTTGTAGCATACTTGAGTCATAAGACTCGAGAAATTTTGTATTACTGGACCGATAATTGACGAATAGGCACAATAAATCAGGGTTGTAATGACTCAAATTTTTGGCGACTCGGCTTGACTCGAGTCATATTTTCAAATGCGTAAAATGACTCGACTCGAGTGGTGAATTGAAATTGACTTGATTTGACTCAAGTCAAAACTATCAAAGTAAGGTCGACTCGTGACCTTGTGACTTGGTTACAACCCTGGCACTTCGTTACTGACCAGTGACCACCTCTGGTATTGGACAAGTTTCAAGTTTCAATTTGAATTGTATAAGATTAAAGTCACGAAAGCCTGCCTACCTATCCGATGCTCACGCAGCGTCGCCGTGGCTTTATCGTATATCTTTTTCGAATACTCCCTGGCCATGTGATACATTTTGGCGCAGATCGACTCCACCGAGCTTTTGGCCGTTTGTGCCAGGTGCGGACCGCACTGACGTCGTAGGTGGCTCAGTCTGTCCTGTAAAAGAATGACGATACACTAACCGGGGGTCAGGACAGTGGTTAGCGGCCATTGACCGACTACATGGGTGATGATCAGATTATGAATTGAGTCTGACACTAGAGGGCGATTATTTTTTACATGTCAAAAAAGTCTAAATTAGGTCAAATTTGTAGCGTCAGGTTAAAAAATGTCAAAATTGTTTACAAAGTTAAAACTTTTTTGCAACCTGCATTTCGTTTGTATCGTGGATTTTGCACTGTCGGTGAACTTATCATTTGACATTTTACAGCTAGTAGCCTACTTTATAGGCCTAGCGTTGTAGACGGCCCATTGTCTGCTCATTGTGAATCATAAACATTCAAATGAAACAAATAGGTTGACATGGTGTTTTGCTCAACGTACCGCTATTTCCCAACTGAAGCAAGGCTGCATGGGCATTGCAAGGTTCCTATATCAAGAAGCGCATGATGAAAAATTGTGATGTAGACAACATTTCCAGAATGAAACAACACGGTTTGTCGCCAGCAGTGTACGCACAACTTCTTCCTCCATTCTTGGCAAGCTACTTAGTAATGACAGACACTTTCTACCCGAGAATGTAGGAAAGTATCTTTCGATGTACTACAAATTTTTTAAATTATTTCTACCATAATGTGTAATGTAACTACTGAAATTCTTCATAGGGCCAGATTTCGTTGAAATAAGGTTTTTTCATGTAAAAATCTTTCAGTTTTTGAGGTAAAGAAGTTTTTTGAGGTCAAACTACTTCGTAAGGACACACAGTTCCAATCAGAAATGACCATAAGTAGTACAATTCTAAAATTATGGGGGAAAACACCTAATTTGCATACGTCAGGCCAAATTTGGTCAAATTTAGGATTTTTAGGGTGAAAAAATGTCACAATTTTGATTTTTTAGCACAAAATCTTCCGTTTTTTAGGTAAAAAAATCGACCTATTCATGATAATCAGCTCTTAGTGGAAAAGTGTGTACAATTTCAATACTAGCCTCTCGCTGATCAACCCGAATTATTACAATTAATCCTAGATTCAGATTCGCGTACTCCGATCATTGCACTTGGTAGGCCCTACTAGTCATAAGGCCCGGTAGCAGATTGCAAATTGAAGCGCGGCCAAATATTTGCTCAAAGGTTTCCGACCGGTCAGTGTGTTTGCATTGCGTGATCACTTTCCGACGCACGTGGCTCATCGTACATCAATTAGCGGCATTCCAACTGGGCGGCACAATGCTGCTAAATAACGCCTTGCGATAGACACATCTTCACATCGTACACGACAAATTATATTGCAACAGATAATTTTTGTTACAAAATTTTATCAATACCACATATGATCGAAAAATACCATTATTCGCACCGTTATGATGTCATAATAAGTGATGCTTATATGCTTTGCTCTAACTAAGCCTATCACTCGATTCAGAATTTTGCTCAGCCCTACTAGCATCAGGAATTTGAAATTAAATGTTCGAACCGGACGTCCGCACTGCAAATGACAACTAGCCTACATTTTAGACATCCCCATGGCAACATATCCTGTAAAGCTGGTAATGTTCACAAGGACCAGATATCCCAAGTTTAACCATTACAATGGGTCGCGCTACTTGAATAGCTCTCAGCAGACTTGGACAACTAGAAAATTTGTGGTATTTCCAAATTAAATTAGAATGATATGAACACTAGGGCCCTTCAAAAATGACTTTTTTTCTCAAATCGTACTGGCTATTGATAAAATTGTTAGGTTACCTAATTTAAGCCTAGGCCTACACACAAAATTTGGTTCAATTCCAGCCAGTAACCGCATTGCTACAGGAGAAGAAAGTGTCTATTTATTATATAAAAATAAATAATAAAAAATTTGAAAATTTTCTGTTCACCCCATGAAAGTGTTAGGCTGTCTATAGAAACGACGCTCACCAAATTTGGTTCAATTCCAACAAGTGGAAGCGGAGTTATTGCAGTCGAAAGATTTGGATTTGAATAAAATAGTATTTACGGTGAGCACAACTGTAATAAATAAACAAAGAATCGGGCACCGTAAATACTATTTTATAAAAATCCAAATTTTTCGACTGAGATAACTTTTTATTTATTTTTACATAATAAATAGAAACTTTCTTCTCCTGTAGCAATGCGGCTACTGGCTGGAATTGAACCAAATTTTGTGTGTAGGCTTAAATTAGGTAACCTAACAATTTTATCAAGTAGCCAGTACGATTTGAGAGAAAAAGTCATTTTTGAAGAGCCCTAATGTACACACGTTTTTACAAATTAGATCAAAATTACACCTACATATTTTTCTGAATTAGATTAGAATTACAATTAGTGAATTCGCTAAAACTTCAGATCATATCAAACCAGAGTTCATCCTCATCAGTATGAGAACGGAAAATGTCTGCGCGGCAAGCTGATCTCTTTTCGCGCCATACACTAAAATGCAATAAAAACAAGCAGTATTCACGCAAACTAACCAAGTAATCCTCTAAAAGAGCGTTTTGCTCCTTACGCAACCATGAAAATGTCTCTTCAGTCTGCCATTTGACTTGCTTGCGACTTTCGGCCGTCGTGTTCCTGCGAATAACCAATTGAAAATACCGGTAACAGAAATTACTCAAAGATACTCTCGGAGGTGAAGAACTTCAATATACAATTGAATAACAGATTCGTCTTGAAACAAACCCGGGTATATTCGGCTGATACTCGTCAGGGGTAATCGTCAGGCAGTAGTAGAGAATTGGAAGGACCATTGCACATCAACAATTGTATCCCATAATATGACGTCACCAGCATGAAATTTTGAACAAAAGAGCGTTTAATGTACTATTTTTAGATTTTAATATCATAGAATTGAAAAACATATCAACATTGAAATAAACCCGAACATTTTCAGCTGACACTCGTCCGGGGTGGTCCTCAGAACCAGTAGAGAATTGAAAAGAACTTTGCACATCAACAATCGTATCACCAAATATGACATCACAGGCATAAAAATTCAAAAAACAAAGACTTTGTGAGGCAGAGATGTGTACAATGACAGATTCACAGCATTCCAATGTACATACTATTAGTTTGCAAACTGAAATGGTCTTGGCCTGTCTTGAGAGACCGTAATTATAGTTACTTTGACAGCATCTACTCCGGACAAGAGGAGACTTCCTTTTTCAAAAATGAACTCAATTCTCAGTAATGAGATTCGATGTATTCCAAGAACTGCCGTTAGGATTCAACCTTGATTTGCAGCTAAAAAAATCAACGCGAATTGAAACCAACCGACCTTGTTTCAATCATTTTCTTGGCGGCCTCCGCGTAACAGAACAGCTGCTTCCTAGCATCAGAAAGATACTTTATCCTCGACAACCTTATCGGGATATCGTGCATGATCTCACGATACATGGCAGGAGACACCTGATGAAGAAAACCATAATTCGCGCGTTGCAGTCATGACGTACAAACGGCCGGGTTAGTTGGATAAGTGCATTAGGCCACGCCAACTCCATTCAGGTATAATAGCAATTAGCAAAGAGTGATGTATATTATTGTAAAATTCTGCATGAAAATGATGGTGTCCGACTAATCATACTGTATGGATGTTATCTATCCTTACATAGGCTCACTGTAGACAGATAATCTGAAATTTCATTATTTTGGATTCGGATTTCAACCTAGTATGCATGCACATTGCACACTGCACAAGTCTTGTTGTAAAGGGCCACATTACTATCCCAGTATGCATTGAATATTGGAAGCATCGAACAATATTCTTTGTATAGGCCTAACAGCTCAGACCTCACAATGCAGACTTGGACAACTAGATAATTTCAATTACACTAATTTGAGCAAAATGCCGGCAATCTAATTCTAATCTGATTTGTTAAATTTTTCTAGGCTCCAATTTAAATTCTAATCGAGTGTCTGGTTTTCCTGAAAATGCTATAGTAGAATTGTATAACGCGAAACAAGATAACCTTGCCGTACAGTACAGACATTTGTCGTTCTCATGAATATGAGAACAAACTCTTTACTAGGAACTGAATTAATTCAATTTTCAAGTTTTCACGAATTCAGAAATTCTAATAATTTTAACCTAAATTGGAAAACTGTAGCTATAATTCTAATTGTAGTCTAATTTGGAAAACGGTCTAGCTATAATTCTAATTACAATCTAATTTGGAAAAAACTGTACCGTAGCTATAATTCTACTTCTACTCTAACTTGGAAAAAAAATGTGTAGGCTATCTATAATTCTAATTTCAGTGTAATTTGGGGAAAAACTTTAAATATCATTCTACTTCTATTCTGAATTGGAAAAAAAACTGTAGCTATGTATGATTTTAATTCTAATCTAATTTGAAAAAATACCTGTGTAGCTATAATTCTAATTTTAGGCTAGTTTGAAAAAAAAAACTGTATAGCTATACTATAATTCTAATTTTAGTCCAATTTCGAAAAAAATGTGTAGCTATGTACCATTCCAATTCTAATCTAATTCGGAAAAGCTTGAAATTTCCTAGTTGCCCGAGTCTGCCACAGTGAATCTCTTGCTGGCTACCAGTAAAAAATAACAGGATTTCCTGCTGTGTTACAGGATCCGAGTGAAGTGTTAATTATGTTACATACAGCAGATTGAAAATCTGAACGGTTACCTTGCCAGTAAGCAGGATAACCTTGGTAGAGAATATCACAATATAACTACTTGGTGTGCAACACTTGCACGGAAATTTCATCAACAAAACACAGCCCATGAAATTTGAGACGCATTAACAACAAATTCTAGGTAACACAGACGTTTACCACTACGGCGGCATTTAAAGTACCTTATTCCCATAATAAAATCGGTCCTCGAGAGGCAATCAAATGTTAACATATCGAGTGATTAAATTACAGAATTGTAGCCTACCGTTAGCGCTAAATCTAATACTAAGTTACAACAATATCTTGACCATTGTGGATCTTGTAAGAGGGTCCATAGCTTTCCTCATTAGTCTGTAATAGTTGTAAAATGGAATGTGAAAAGTGAACGCAGACTAGGCAAAGGCGCTCACTTCGTTCGGGCAGTCGGTGGGTAATATCGGATCGCAGCCGCGATCGGAAACTTTTCTCTCCAAAATCCAACGGTTGAAAGACTCGTGGGGCGCGTCAATTCCTAAATATCATAGATAGGTTTTTATCACAGACACATAACAAAATTGCAATGTAAACTAGGAGACAACGAAAGGCCAGGGTTGTAACCAAGTCACAAGGTTCCGAGTCACAAGTCAATTTCACTTTTATAGTTTTGACTCGAGTCCAGTCGAATCATTTTCAATTCACCAATGAGTGAAGACCGAGTCATACTGTTGTGACTCGAGTCCAAGTCATGATGTTCAATGTTCAGTTTTCAGTTCAAGCGATATAGAATGGGTCGCATTCGTAATATCATATTTTCCTCAGTCGCAACAGTTTCTGGCCCTATTTCCCAAGTATCAGGACTGATAGACGACATACCAATCATGTGGTGACTTTACTATTCTTCTAAGTATAACGAAATATCTGTCAGTCCTAGTCTCGAGTCATATAACTTGGTTCAAGTCATGCACATTGCCTCAAGTACAAGTCGAGTCAATACAAAAATTGACTCGAGTCACCAAAAAATCGCGACTTGAGTCGAGTCATTACAGCTCTGGTTTCTACAGTGTAAAATGCTATCGAAACTACAATATTCATTGATAATGTGTATAATTTCAGTGCTCGAGGATAACTAGAGAGATAAATAATATAAGATATCTATTTCAAAAATCAATCGTACATAATTGGCTTGAATTGATTCCAAGGAAAAACAATTTTGATGCGATTATGCAGCATAAAGGTGTCTTATTATGTACATGCATGTGTCTTCGAAAGATAGCTGCAGGACAAAACACACTAATGTCAGGAACTGGGGCTTAAAATCAGGCCATAAATGTGATTTGAAGAACATAGATGAAAAGCACTCACACTAAGAGTAAATTCTTCATGTTCAAGTAACCTATTACCTTTTGCAATGTTTGTCTACCCCTGAGTACATATGTAACAGCGATATATCAGTCAACAAAGTCACAACCACAGACTTATTTGCAGGAGCAACTACCGGTAATTTTCCCCAGACACCTTCCCGTGAGTTCAAGCCCCATATGAAATCTTGTAACCCGAGTAAATTGAACGTCTGATAGTTTGTTTCAACCTCTTTCCGTAAACTACGAATTGTGTCAAATTCACTAGCCTAGATAACTTCTTCTATGCCAGTGAACATTGAAATGACGATGTTCAAAGATTCAACAACCATTAGGCTATCTAGAATTGTGGTATTTATGCACGTGGTATTTGACGGCATATTGAGAAATAGTCAATACTGCATTATATAGTCCCTTCACGCAAGAATTTTAAACCATGAAAGTATATCCAACTTTTGATATGTAACTCTAAGCACTTTTATTCAGAAACCTGACCTATTGGAATTATACAACATTCGACTTAAAATTCAAACAATACCTAGCATGGCTTTACGGGGTCAATGAAAGGTCAATGTTCAAACTATAACTGATTGCCTCATTTTGACTTGTGTCCATATTTTGTCACATTTCCAGCGCTTCCCACAGGTCGCAATAGCCACAAACACTAATAACTATACGAGAACGTTAATTAATTATAATCTATTTTCTGGTTTTCCTGAAAATGCTACATTTTCACGCTTATGACGATGAACTCTTTTAAGTAATTCTAATGAGATTTGGAAAGAAACTTTTTAGCTATAAATCTAATTCTCAGGTCAAAAAAGCCTAAAATTTGTTAGTTTTCCAATTATCCCCAATAGGTCCACGTGACCACCTGTGTAATCTTGGGGGTCACACTATATCTTGAAATCAGGCAAAAGGAATACGCATTTGATAAAAACTAGCTTCTTACGTCACAGTTCTGCCATAAAAATTAAAAAATTTGACAAGTCTAGGTATAGCCTCCCCTCTTACCAACCCCTGGTTTCAGTGAGGAAATAGCTTCGACGTAACACTGACCTTCTCGCGAGTGACACATATCCTGATAATGCTGTCTCAGTTGGTTGATAAGGGTGGCCCTGTACCGTTCAGACTCGGGTGTGGGGGGCGGCATGTTGCACGGGGCGCTTTCCATCACAACAACGTCCGTCTTTATGTCGAAATCCCAAAAAATTCTGCAGAGGTGATGCAAGTCAAAGCAGTATTGGCACTCAGGTAGAAGTAAAAATAACATCATAAATGTCTACTCAACACAAGACCAAACTACTTGAAAGCAGAAAGCGAGTACAGGGCTGTAACCGAGTCACAAGGTTCCGAGTCACAAGTCCATCTCACTTTTATAGCTTTGACTCGAATCCAGTCGAGTTATTTTCAATTCACCGCCGACTCAAGTCCAAGTCATTATGTTCACTGTTCCGTTTTTGAGTTCAATCCGCTTCAACCCACTTTCTCAACTGTGCCCAAGTGATATAGAATGGCTCGCGTTCATAATATCGTAATCAAGTTAACCATGGACTAGATATGGATGAAAGAAAATGAGAACTTAACACAAATTGCATTTTCTCAAAATGTGTAAAATAAACAGCAGCTACCTTGATTTCGCAGCAACGACATGCCGGGTTAAACTAGGGACAAATTAAGCAACAGTGAATAATGTTTCACAATTTCATACTCTATCCGGCTGACTTTCCGAGACGCTTCAGTCCAAGGCTCGCACGAGCGTCTCCTTTTCAAAGATATTTCCTTCCGCGATTCATTTTCACTTGACGTTGATGAATGCAGTCCAAGCGGGTCGTCCTACAGCAAAGAGGAGTAGGTATCATAAGAGATTTTTGATGACACAGAGCTTCAATATAAGCCTACAATTAAATAATATATCCACATTGACATGACCCCGAGTATTTTCGGCTGACACTCGTCAGGGGTAATCGTCAGCAACTCACAATGAAAATGCAAATATTCCCGTCGTTTGCTCGCGAGGAGATCCACAGGTAACTAAATAAGCATGCTGCTCTTTCTCGACAGATACTAGCCTATTCATCCTTTGATATTTTCATCAAATCAAGGTAAACATAGATGCTTGCTTATGACTAGTACCCTCATACAACAAAGGTCAATATCAGATTTATGCCGAGATAGACTTGGAGAAATACGTAGCATATTACTTACAACCAGGGTCGTAATGACTCGAGTCACGATTTTCCGACGACTCAACTTGACTCGAGTGATTTTCTCAAAATACGGAAATGACTCGACTTGGACTCGAACCAAGTCATATGACTCGAGACTCAGACGGCCAAGACCGACATTTCCTTGTAATTTCGAAGGTAACCACACTGTTGGGATTTCATCTAATGGTACTGGTACTTGAAAATGAGACCAGAAACTGCTAAAAGTAAGGAAAATTAGCATATTGTAAATCCAAACCATTCGATATCACCAGAGTTATAAAAAGTGAATTCAACTTTAACTGGAAACTGAGAGGCCAACACCATGACTTGGACTTGGGCTCGAGTCATAATACCATGACTTGGACTCGACCGTCCGCTCGCTGACTTGGACTGGACTCGGTGGTGAATTGAAAATTATTCGATGTGACTCGAGTCAAAACTATAAAAGTGAGATTGACTTGTGACTCGGAGCCTTGTGACTTGGTTACAACCCTGCTTACAATTCAACACTGCGTCTACCCGCAACATGGAATTAACAATACAGTTCTATTGCAACATATGCAGCAAGCTTACATCAACAGTGAAATTACTTACAAACGGAGCGGCTCCCGTTGGACTTCTCGGCACAACGCCGCTGGTAGGAAGCTTGGGCATTTCCCATGAAGACTGGTTTGTGAGACTGTTGAAAAAGTAATGCCGGTTCTCTCTCTGACTCCAAAATAATCCCCATCCGGCTTGGATCAATGGCTCGGGTAAACCATTCAACACTGAAAATGTATGGCGCTACTAATAAGACTTGGACAACTCGAAAATATTCACCTTTACAAAGCTAGATCATAATTACATTACCAGCATTTCGCTTTAATTTTGCAACTAAAATTATCTCCATTCAATTTGTTCGAGTACGGTACTAAATTTATATATACTTCACTTTCGAAATAAATTTGAATAAAATAAATATGAATAAAATTTAAAATATAAATTTCTACGGTAAACGCACATCACCAGGTACTCAATTCACGTTACTAAAACTTGCACCAGGTCACTAACTAAATAAGTAGGCATAGTAGTTGGGAAATATTATAATATATAGTTATTGAGTCTTGGTCTTGCAGTGGATTACGACAGGAAGTAACGTTCTTTCTTATGCTAAATATAGCGCAAGAATACATTCACGGATGGGCGATCGCAGGATCACTGCAGTATCTTGACATGCCGCAATAGGAAATCAAGTCAAAACACACAATATCCATCACACTAGTAATCAGTCTAATCACCAAATGAAATGCGATAATTTTAATTCAATTACGATAGCCTACTTTTTATGGTAAAAACATATGTATTTCTGGGCCAGAAATGGGCCTTTCCCACCAGCAAATCATCTTCAGAAATATTTTGAAGTTACATTGTAACTAGAACATATGAAGGCATTGAAAGTTAATAAACCCCCACCACCAGCATTTTCTGGTAAAGAGCCTGTCTGCATTATATATGTATGGATGATTGCATGAATGAAATAACTACAATTGATTTGGTTACTTGAATGACATCGGATCTATTTCATATCATCATTACACAAAAGAGATCAACCAGTCTTTATGTACTAATTATTAGCCTTATATTAATGTGATTAGGCAATCGAGTATATTCATAATATGTCCTATAATTTACCAGCTGGTTCGGAAGCCCTTCGCATCAGAGCGGCAGGATTCGCATGTCGATCTTCAGTAGTGTGGTCATTATTGTTGTAAGAATTCTGAAAGAAGACTCCACAATTTATGATACAAAACTCCTTGGGATTTTATTATCAATCTCCATTTTCCAAATGCAACAACTGATGAAAAAATTATATAGTATTGTAAGATGAAATATTGCACTGCCCTGAAAACAATCAGGTAGGATCTGATCAACAGTCAACACTAATGATTTATTGCTCTGGTTTTTTACATATCATACATATTCATACAAAAAATAGTAGGCTATATCTCTACTTTCTACTTGGGGTAAGCTGGGATGCAGCACCATGAATTTGAACATGGGAATCCCTAAATAGAGAGGAAATTGACATAAATTAAATGTTTATATTACGGTACATATGCCTACTCTTATTCATTATGCAATAGCCTGCATTGTAGCGCAGTAGTATAGGCATACATTTTTCAAATAAACTCAAAAGCAAATGTTTCTGTGATTATAGGGATAATTTAGGGGCGTGATGAGAAAGTCATAGTTACAAAACAGTTGAGATGTAGAGGTATGCAAACTGCTGACTCTGTTGAACTATTTTTATCAAAATCATGCATTCCTATTCATGTCGCCGTAAGCATATGCCTTAAGCACTCCTATACGCAGAAAACGACAACAGCGTACACCGTAACACGACTCACATTGCTTTCGGACATCCCATTATATTCCTTGTTTTGACTCTCTTCCATTTCTTTCATAAATTCCTGATCCACAAAATTCTCCATTTCGGGATTAGAAGTATACCCTTCAACGTCTGACGTACATTTTTCAGAAGTTGATTCCCCTTCCATGATATATTGTGAAGCTGGTAGACGGCGTAATCTTTGTATGCGCAAGGTTGCCGCTGCTTGTGGCGCTACTCCATCTCAGATAAAATGCAAAAGATTGTAAAAAAACATAACTATCCGGTTAAGAAATCTAAGCGGACAAAATCCGGCATTCTTTTAGGACCCAGAATACAATTTGTTATACTGTATTCCGTTCGAGATAGGATCTCATCAATTTGAAACAATATTATATATTCCTTGGTAGTAGTAAAAACCGTCACATGTTCAGATAACGGGGGAGATAGCGTAATGGTGACGATAAAATTTGATTGATTGAAGCGCCTACGAATATGCGGCTCCGGTTCGATTCCCGTAGGAGGTTTATCTTTCTTAATCTAAGATCTAGGCTCCTCTTTCCCAGCCGTCGCCGAGAAAAAGACCCGACTAAAGAAAGCACTCACGAGGAATGGAAAGAACTAGAAAGTGCTGTGGCTTCGAAAAAATCAACATCGAAAAAAATCTGTGACATCGGGCACTCTAGGCCGAGGTGGATGTCAGTCAGTCTAAAAAGATCGCAACTGCATGTCATTCGATTTCCTCTTATCTGTTCATTACATCTCATTGTGTCTTATCGCATTGTGCATTGTGTGTGACTTATTCAGATAGGGTTACCATATCTTGGAAATCTGAAAAGAGGACACTTTTTCAGAATTTTCAGACCTGCAAAACCGGAGTAAATCCAGATAAAATGGTACTTTGTTCCCACTTCGTGGTCCGTTGACTGAAAAAAAGATAGACTTTCTCGCTCAGTGCCCGAAATACAGTTTTTCCTTCACATTATGAGGTGGTTGACAGAAAAAAAAGTCACTCAGCTCCGGAAAGTCCGCCGGAGCGTTACTTCGGTGCTGATTTACGGCATCTCAGTCGCATTTGGCCGTAAATTTGACCAAAATTCACAAAAAAGAGGATAAATCTCAAAATAGAGGACAAAAGGGCGTCATCCGAGGACGCTCTCAAAAAAGTCAAAAATGAGGACAAATCCTCTTATAAGAGGACGTATGGTAACCCTAGATTAGCTGAATCTCACTGTTATCTATGACACAATGACTTGCAAGCAATAAGTTCAATTACCCCCTGCAAAGCACGACCGTCCCGAACAATGTAAATAGATCGCATCATTAATTATGTCGTTTGAATCTAAGATAGTTTCACGATTCAGGCGAGACCGAATGAAAATACATTTTCAATGGGTCACCTTTTTCAGGCGATTGTTGAAGTCGCCAAGAGTGAGCTTTTCTACAACGCCTTGGGTCAAGTTTGCAGACCTAGGAGGTGTGGGGTATTTGCTCCGCATTACGTATTGGCCATCGCTACACAATTCATCAACACCGTCACTTGCCGAAATCGATAGCGTGTTTCACTGTGCTGCGATTGTCCGATTATTAACGACCAGTAAGTGAGGCGGATTCGATTCTGCCTCACCTGGCTATTGTTTCCAAGCGCTGCCCCTGTACGTAATAGAGCCAAATTTCACATTCCTATGCGATTTTGAGAGGGTTCCAGTGCTCTAAGATAGTTGATATTTATATTTTCGGAATCGGTGCGATACTAGCATTTGATAACCAGCTATTACTGTTGGATAGGGTTACCATACGTCCTCTTTTAAGAGGATTTGTCCTCTTTTTTGACTTTCTTGAAAGTGTCCTCGGAGGACGCCCTTTTGTCCTCTATTTTGAGATTTTGTCCTCTTTTTTGAAAATTTAGATTTAGAGCAAATTGCGAGTGCTATGTCGTAAATTAGCACAGAAGTGACACTCCGGCGGGTATTTCGGAGTGAAAAACGGTGATTTTAGCTCTGAGCGACGAGTTGACCTTTTTTTAGTCAACCGATCACGAAGTGGGAAAAATTCACCGGTTTTTGAGAATTCTTGTCCGGTTTTGGAAGTCTCAAATTTCTGAAAAAGTGTCCTCTTTTTAGATTTCCAAAATATGGTAAGCCTACTGTTGGAGGGAAAAAAATCAAATTTAGTTATTTATGGACAATGGACATGGACATGGGCGGAAAATATATCAATAATCCTTGAACTTTTTCACAATTTTCTGTACTCCTCCAGGCGACAGGTGAGGCAGTGCCTCACTTGCCTTCACTGACCGCACGGCACTGAGCCTCGGAGGTTAGAGTCAGGCAAGATATAGGGATGCAATGGACAAAAGGGCATTGTTTTTTATGTTGTGGTGTGGAAGGTTTTGGTCATCATTCTGGACATTGATTTTTATAATCAATAATCGTTGGGTTATAATTTTCATCTGAACAAGTCACACACAATGTACAATGCGATAAGACACAATGCGATGTAATCTTTTGATTGTATAGAGCCTGGAGAGCACTGGCGTAGCAGCATGTGCTGCCGCCCCTGGCTCTCGCTTAAAATGCCGCCCCCCCCCTAAGTAGACCGCAGCACATTTCGACATAGATTCACGTTCAAGCAATCTTGTCAATAAAAATAAATACAAATAATATGCCGCGTCTCAGCCTCACCGTCTCAACGTTAATAAGGCCAAAAATAATAAAGACAAGAAATAGCGAACGAATGTATTGTGCAAATAGAAAATCAATAGCCGCCTCAAAGAAAAATCAGCAATAATATCCTCAAATTCAAGTTTTTGAACGTAGTCTCTTTCTATAGACAGAATGGATAGAGCTGGTAGCCGATCATCATTCATGGTAGAACGTAAATAAGACTTAATCAGTTGGAGCTTTGAGAAGCTCCTCACACAGCTCGCAATTGAAACACCAATGGTCAGATAAAGTTTCAGACACGAGCATAAATAAGGTGTCGAATCAAGTAGCTTTGCATTAACTAACCATACTAAAAAACATCAAACGCTGTTGCACCACACGATCAAACGTGGTTTCACTGCTCCGCACCAACCTTTTAAACCTTTTGAAATCTCAAGTTGAACAACTTCATATGATCATAACTTAATTTGTGTTCGTCCTAGAAGTCTCATATTGGTTTGTGATTGTAGAAAAAGGTAGCAATCTTCTGATTTATATGATCCCTAATTCGAAGGTATAAGGCATGGCAATTTTCGCAGCTAACTCCAAAAAGTCCACCTCGTCGTCATAAGTGCTTCTAAAAGCGCTGGTGAATAAATTGTGACTTTCGCTTTGCAGCAGCGCGTGGGAATTCCAGAATGCAAACATATCATTTATGTGGTGTATGCCGGTACACCTAGTGTCAGCTTCAAGTTTAAATCTGTCCAAAGCTTGAAACATGCATCCTATAACTTCTTCAACAACACTGATGAGACCAGCATCTTCTGATTGTTCGTCAGACATTCTCCTTTTTCTGCGAACTCTCCGAAAAATCGGCCTTGACGGCTATTTCGGAGTGGCTCGGTCGCCATGTTAACATATTAATTCGTGTTTTTGGAATCAGCGCGACACTAGCTTTCGATTGAGACCTGTTTGATTAAATTTTAGCTCACGGGACGCCAGCTATAGGACTACCAATTACGCGTCTTTTAGCCGACTGTGCAATGTGCACAGCACACTGTGCCGAGCGAGATAGTGAAATGGTGATGCGTCCGGTTTCTTGATCGGTAGGTCGTGGTTTCGATCCCCTGCCGGGTCTGACCAAAGACTCGAAAACTGGTACCCGCGGTTATCCCGATAGGCGCTCAGCAATCACGGAGGAGAAAAAAACGGGGGTGCAGTATAGATGACCTTACTATAAAGTCCGTATCGCATCTCCGTCGTCAAAGCATCTCGATGGTGCAGGCGAAAAAGAATCACTGTGCACTGCAGTGTGCAGCCTCATTTTGCCGCCCCCTTGGAGCCTGCCGCCCCTGGCGCAGAGCCAGAACCGCCAAGTGGCTGCTACGCCAGTGCTGGAGAGTCAACTGTTGTTAAGCTATTGTAACCAACCTTGGAGATGACGTGAACTTAGTAGTAACCAGTGGTCCTATTCTGTAATTAGTACTTACTTTTGACCGTGTCTGTGGTAGACTCGGATAATAGGACGTACAGAAAACGGGGTAGTGGTCTGAATCGAGTTAGCGAGCTTCTCGACGAGCCTAGATTGGTGCTATATAACGCACAATCATTTGAGCTAGGCAACGACCAAACGTGGTACGTTATAGCATCGGGTAACACAACTGAAGTACAGCAGGCAGCAGGCCAGCAGGGTTGTCGCGGATACATTCAGGCAAGTATATAGTATTAGACAGAGGCAAATCGCACGCTCACTGCGCTTCGGTCGCAATCTATCTGACCGTGTGGCAATATGTAGGCTGGCTTATCTAGCACGGAATTTGATTAAAGCAGTATATGGAATTATGGAATCGTGACGATGTCTCTATAGAAATTAAACATGGAACGGCAACGACCGATTTTGCAGCTTCGTTCCGCTGCGCCGAGGCTGGAATGGAGAATTGTTTTGCGTAAACGACTGTAGGATTTCTGGTAATCCAAAAGCTATCTTCCCGAGCGCAGAAATTACTGAATTTAGTCTTGATCGAAAGCTACTGTTGCGCTGATTCCGAAAATGTAAATTAAAAGAATGATCAGGCACTGATCCACCTAGAATCCGTTCTCCTAGTCTGAAATATCGGCATTGTTCAGAACAATCGGGTAACCGCAACACAATGGCCATAACAATGACCCGCTGCGAATCTCCGATTGTTCGAACAATGCCGATATTTCAGACTTGGAGGACGGATTCTAGGTGGATCAGTGCCTGATCATTATTTTAATTTATAGATTCGGAATCGGTGCAACAGTAGCTTTCGATCAAGACCAGGTTCAATAATTTCTGCGCTCGGGAAGATAGCTTTTGGATTGCCAGAAATCCTACAGCCGCTTACGCAATACAATTCTCCACTCCAGCTTCGGCGAAGCGGAACGAAGCTGCAAAATCGGTCATTGCCGTTCCATGTTTAATTTCTATAATGTCTCAGTTGAGGAACAACGCAGACAGTGACGCCTGGATCGCGTTGCTGCAATTGACAATGCGCTTAATACCTTTGCACGAGCGATAAGGTCTGTGCGAAGTGTCATTGCGTCACCGAGCTATTGATGGTAGGCTACGTGTCTGTAGGTAGGCGCTTATTTAGTGCTTCGATTTAGGAGGGGTGAGGTTGCGCAAGTGCTGACATTACTAACATTTTCTTGACTGGTAAGTGTGGGAGTTGATCTTCGGAATAGAATAAGGCCCGGCCCGACGAATTACGTGACATTCTTCAGGTAATTTATTGAGAGCATTCATTGTAGCTCGCTATGAACATGTTGTAGAATGCTTGACGTGTCCAGTAGCCGGTGAGGGTATATAGCGAGTCCGTTGTTTACAGATAGCGACTTACAAATATACTTAACTGGCAGTATAGCTGAGACGAACGTGCTGACGAATGAGTTCTTGACCAGCAGTTCAGCAGACAACTATTTGCCTTTTCCAGATATATTGTACGGATAGATCGAACGGTAGGTTTTGTATTACACATGAACCTTCTATATCGGTCAATATGCAATAAGCGCTAGATTTTATACCAAGGGCGAATATAAGTCACGTGATGTGGAAATATTCCATTACGGAAAACGGATACGAGAGCGAGAGAGCCAGGGCTCTGCAATGTCTGATTGGTCTGTGGACATATGAGCAGAAGTGCTGTCAAATAGCGGGTTACTGATCTCTTGTGTACAATTAAATACGCGCGCTTATCAACGTGTATTACGTAGCCTCGGCGATGATTTGCGCAAGTCCGCAAGTTTTTATGGAACTTGTTCTAATGGCACCGATTTCAGGTGGTTCAAACCGTTTTCATTTATAACTCAAGCCTTGCCACACATCTTCTGCTGTTAAAGTATAAGCGGAAATCAATTACGCATGAACGCACGCACAATGCACAAGTTTGCGGGCATTCTATGTCATTCAGTTTCGCGGTGTCACTCTTTGATCACAATTGCTAAACAGCATGCGCTTAACGGCACTGTCTTCAAGCCATCGAGAGATAGGAGCCAAAACATGCTAGGCCCGAGACGAGATAGGCCAGCGATCATATCTTTCGTACAAGGTCTATTGTAGATGAGGTTGTTTAGGCCAGCCATTATATCGCGCGCACCAGGCCAATGCAGATGCGATTGTGAAGGCCAGCGATAGTATATTGCGCAGGCCAGCGATGGTACATTGCGCACGGGGCCTATTGCAGATACGATCTTGAAGTCAGCGGAACTAGGCTTGTTGGTGAAGCGATAAATCAGGCCAACGACGATTGCCGAGCGCGCAGCAATCAATGACCTAATTTAGCGATTCTCTCGGCGGGAGATCGCGTCGCGTTACATTGTGCACGCAGACTTGTACAAAACTACCGACTTAGGGCGGAGATAATAATGTTGGCTGATCCGGTAGAATGCTAATCATGTGATTAAAAACTGCTAATCGGGACGCATTTTAGGCGGAGATAATAAAGTTCGCTGATCCGGGAGACTGCTAATCCTGTGATCGTGCTAATCACGACGAGTAAAGTTGGAAACGTTACGCACGATGGTTAGTCGAGGTGTCCCGATTTTCAATCAAGTGGCGTTCTATGTTGCATCATAATGCGGAAACGCGTTATAGGCTATCGGTTGTCAATTTGTTGAATGAAACAGCAGCCTGCTGAAAACGATACTGCCACTGCCACTGTAATAGGTAGAATTATCATCGCGAAATGAAAGTCGTGTCCAAATTGTACGGTACAGCTAAGAAACGATTATAGAATATTGATATCGCTCCGCAATGGTGGGTACATAACTCGTTGATTGTTTAGTGAAGCCATTACCTAGGAGACATTATCGGGAATAATTGTGCATAGAAATGGTACTGAAACAAACGGTTTTCTGAGTAGCTCTACGCTCTAGATCTAGTTCTAGTTGCTGATTTTAAAAAGTGAGTATCATCATCATTCATCATCATTGGTTTATTAGCAATTTTATCAGTTCAATACACCACAAAAAATGCGATACAATGAAAAGAAAGAAAGATGTCGAAGCGACTAGGAGTTGTCTATGGAATCGGACACCCACCTTGGCCTAGGCGATGTAAAGAGGAGGCATGCACACTGAATGAAAGTAAAGAAGATAGTATAGAAAAAGGAAGCGACAAGAAATAGGGCGGCATGTCATGGGGAGCGAGATCGATAGGTCAGTCGTGGTCCGGTAATCTTGAGGATGGACTGTATCTATTTAGTAGTAATTGCTTGTATTTCGACTTGAATGTGGACATGCTCGTCGACTGCCGGATGGCCGGCGGGATACTGTTCCACACATCAGGTCCGGCATATTTGATAGAGCGATGATCTTTTCGGTAGATCATATGATATTTGGACGACGTGGACGCGCGTGGGTTGTACTTGTGCGCTTTTGATTCAGAGGTAAAGAAGTCATTGAAGTATTCGGGGCAACGACCGCAGTGAAACTGATACATATACTTGGCGATTTCGAGTTTCCGCATATCTTCTATGTTTAGCACGCCGAATCTCTTCAGCAGCGACTTATTGGATGGGCAGCCAGGCCCCTTTGGGGCCCTAGCTATGATTCGGAGTACTTCATGCTGTAGTTTCTGCAGTGGCTTGAGTGCAGTTTTACTGGCAGCCCCCCAACAGAGGATGCCATAATGTAACTTCGATTGGATTAAGGATTTAAAGAGTATCAGAAGAACCCATGCTGGCATGAAGTGCCCAAGGCTGTAGAACAGGCCGCACTTCGGTGATAATTTAGTTTCTAGGGACTGAATATGACTCTTCCAGTACTAGTTCTAGTTGCGCATTTTGAAGTGAGTACATCTAGTTCTATTTATAGTTGCAAGTTTTAAAAATTGAGTAGTTCTAGTTCTAATTCTAGTTACGCTTTTTGAAAATCCATTAGTTTGTACAAGTCTGTGTGCATGGGCGAATCTCGCTAATTGGCCGCGCGCAACACTGATCATACGACTTATTGAATTGCAACTGAATATTTGCGTCAGAATATTCATTTCATAAGGACGGGGTTTCGCGCTGCAAAAGGGAGGTTCGACCCCTGAACCCCCCTGGCTACGCGCCTGTGCAACCTGTCTGATTACGGTGCCGATTGGCATTCGACTTAGCCTAGCAAGTACTGATGGTTGATGAGAAGATTAGGTGACTGTTGCATGTTCTCATGCGGCTGTGTAGCAGAAAGAATGCGGTCGAACCCACCTATGTTTTGAACTTATGTGTCGAATTCATTATTTTAGTTTTGTGATGATTTAAAGTTAATATTATGCACCCTTTTTTCGCTATTTAGAAGTAAAATAACAGTGGCATGAAACTACTATACGGTAGACAGAACAGAAGTACCGTAATTTTCCAAGTATAGTACGCCCCCATGTATAATACGCACCCCTAAAATAGCATGTAAATTCTGGGAAAATGCCTGTACCCATGTATAGTACGCACCCTGCATTTCAGTACATGAATATTTCCGATTTCGTATACGATGTCATTCTGTTTTGCGATATCACTGTTGAACAATCATTACACGACGATCGCTAATCATTATACAATTAGCGGGATTGTCTTTAAACGATAGTAGATAGCAGCCAAAGCCTGCGAGGCGGGCGGCGCGATAGTTCAGGCTAGCGACACGACATCTTGAGCACGATGAGACCTTTTACAGATGCGATTGCTAATCATTATACAATTAACGGTATTTTCTCTAAACGATAGTAAATGGCAGCCAAAGCCTGCGAGGCCGGCGGCGAGTTAGTTTAGGCCAACGAACCGACATCTTGAGCATGATGCCTATTACAGATGCGATTGCGCCTAGGCTAACGGTTATGTCATGCGCAACAGGTCTGTCGGAGATGCGACTGATTACGCAAGCGATTATATCTTGCGCACATGGCCTCTTGTATATGCGATTGTTCGGGCCTGTCGTTGACGCGATGAATTGGCGAGAATTGCCGCGTGCGAGTGTCTATTAGTGACCTTATTTCGCTCGCGTACAAACGGCAAACCAACTCAGCAGGAGATCGCGTGATTGTGCACACGACTCTCGTTAATTAGCAACGCGCTTCCCTTAATTGGCAGCGCGTCACACTCTATATTACGAATTACTACCCGCGATGGCTGAAAGTGATGCGCGATTGGAAACAAACATTAAGAAAGGTGTGATTTCAAGTTTTTTATCGAGGGAGATTTATTTTCAAGCGTGTTGTTCCCATGTATAATACGCAGCCCCCCGATTTTAGGGCAAAAAATCGTGTAAATTTTGCGCATTATACATGGAAAATCACGGTATATGTTTACAGTAACCAGTATGTGCGGGTAATTTTCAGTAATAAGGTAGTTACATGTCAGACGAACTCCAAAAGAGTTTCAGTGGTATTAGGGCTGGGCAAAATCGAGTACCTGAGTGATTCGATTTTGAATCTCGTATTATGCTTCGAGTCGAGTTTTCGAGTATTACTCATTATGACGTAATAGCAGTATGCATGATGTCAAAGTTCAAATACGACCCTTTTAGGCGGCCACAAAGAATGTAATGCCTGCTATCCATCACATTGAAGATACTTTGATATTTTTTTGACAATACCGATTTCATTGCACTTTGTGACAATGCTGTGGATTAATCATGACTTCAGAAATATGGTATTTCCAGTAACCTTCGTATCTTTGTACTATCTGTTTTGTATGCTGCGTCACTGCCAATGAAGGTTTGAAGGCATCCACAGTGGAAAATACTATCTAAACTAAAATTTTCGTTGATAGATTAACTTTCAGTGGTGAGGAGCGTATATTTTCAGTACTTGAAAAAATCGTCTTTTACTGCTGGACTCAAATCATTAGATTTATTACTCGATTCAGACTCGAGTGCTCGAATCATTGTGCCCAGCCCTCTCATTAAAGTCTCCAAATTCGTTTAAATTTGGCTAAAACATTCTACAGTATATCTGAGTAAATTAAAATTTATATTGATGGAATTGCATAACTTGTTTCAAAGTTATTTCATGATACAAAGCAGCTTTAATCGACTGTTATGTGTTGAGTCGGGTATTACTAATGATGGCATCATAACAGTATGGAAGATGTGGAAAACCACCACAAAGTATAGAATGCTGGATAAACAGCACATTAAAGATTATTTGGCATTGTTCGTTCATACCTATTTCATTGCATTTTGTGACGATGCTGTGGGTTGATCACAGCTTCACAGATATCTCATCTCTACCAACGTGTGTTGCATTGTAATACGTGTTTTCGTATGCCGCGATACGACCAATGGATGTTTAAACGCTTCCTCATTGGAAAACACTTTCGGAAACATAATTTTCTCTCTTATTGTCAAGGAGCACATAATTTCAGTAGTTGAAAAAATTATTTCTCACTACTAGTCTCAAATGATTAAAATTAATGCTCAGATACACGTACTCGAATAATTCTGCCCCGCCCCAAAAGTGATCTATTATAACATGTAATAAATCACTGAAGCATAACAACGTTTCCGGCAGATCTCTCTTGTTGCTTTCTAATTGAAAGTTATTGTAACATAGAATGCTAAGGAAATGAGTTATTATATATTCTTTTTCTCCAAAGTTGTGAAAGCAGTGAAGGTCATTCAAAATAAGTGATTTTGCAAATAATGATACTTGAAATTCTAGTTGCTGGGTACCGTAAGGACAGATGCGAAAGTACCATAATTGCATCCCAAACAACCGAGTTTCTGTTTTCGATTCCCAAAAAGTGGAATTTGGTCATACTGGGGGATGTTTACTTCATCCCAGAATGAACTTTATTCCAGACTTGGATGAGAGTCATGCAGATATGTTCTTTTCGCATTTCATTCTATCCCATCTGAGTGCCGTTTCATTTGTAAACAAAGTCACCATTATTCTTTAGATATAGTTGAAAGAAGCAATTGAGAGTCCTACCCACTAGCGTAGTCAGGCCTACTGAAAAATGCCTGGATTAAAAAGTATTCACCGGTACGTAGAGTTGAGATTCTCTTTTAGCCAACTTTCATATAATCTGTAAATTTTCTTTAGTTGTCGTTTTTTTACAAATAGTTTGTTGTGTTGGTTCATACGGGTAAATAATTCATCTTTTAGCGTTGCTGGAGTCAGGCTGGAGAAATATATTGAATGTGTGAGCACTCGCTGATGATCAGTTCATCAGGTGATTATTCTTGGTACCGGCATCCCCTAATCATCTCTTGATTGGATTGCGTTGTCCAACAAGTGTGATACCATAATAGCAAGGCCATATTAGCTGTCATTTTATTGTTCTTCATTCATGTTGGTTGAATTTTTATTTGCAATCATAATATCAGTTTTCACTTTTTTATAGACCTAAACGCGTATGGTGTATAAAATGCTTCCAAGCTGGATCTTCATGTAGCAGTGTTGGGATGACTTGAGTCATGACTTGACTCGAGTCAACTTTTTCGTATGACTTGACTTGACTCGAGTCGCTTTGGGAAAATGACTTGTCTTGACTTGACTTGACTCGGAGCTTCAAAAATGTGCATTGACTCGTGACTCGGAGTAAAATTTAAGAGTCAATTTCAAGTGATTAAGTAAGCGGTGTCGAATAAATCACTGTATCTTGTGTATGTTCGGATTGTTCGCGATACGCCGGTGCGTAACTTGTGAGAACAACCAGTCATTCACTGATTGTGCGTTACAAGGTCCCTCCATTGTTAGATGACAAATAAATTGACCGCAAAGCAGAAAATTAATCTTAATAGCAATTTGTCTCTGTTTCTTAGACGGCTCAATGCTTATGTTGCCCAGTGCTCACATTTACCAATCCTCTTGCATGATTTAAATCAGGGCCGGCCAACCCGTGGCCCGCGGGCCACATCTGGCCCGCGAGAAGGTTTTCAGTGGCCCGCGAGGTAATTTCCGAAATTTCTAATATCATCAAAAATGGATTGCACAGATTGTAAACTTGCAAGGCCAACCAAAAATTTGATTAGTCTGGCCGCAACACTTGAGATGTGATGTCTGAAATTTCAGTTCCGACGCATTGACAGATCCATCAGCCATTCACATATTGGTAGATAGGCCATTCGTACACTACAATAAAGCAGAATAAGATGCGATAAATTTTTCAAAGTCAAAAATTTTCTACAAGCTTAGCGCAATATGTTGTCACTCGATTTCTTGTTTTTAATATTGTTGCCCTTTGCCAAAATGGAAGAACACCTAATATATCAGATTGAGTCTATTCGCGATTACGAGACAAAGTGTTGTTCAACATATGCGACCTTGCGTTTGCGCTCAAAGTAAGACTGTCGACTATGAAACCTAGGCACGATATGATTGACGCATGTTGGTCGCAGCTTTCGATATCGATATGTCCATGCGCCGAATAGCCCAGTCCTCGCAAACTTAACCCAGCGATATACAGCGGGCCCGCAACATAGTCAAGTGACAATATTATTGACCGATGAACTTCAGAAAATTTTCTCGCTTCGCGCGGATAGTGGCCCGCGCAAAAGTTCGTCAATCGAATGTGGCCCTTTGGCTAAAAAGGTTGGCTAGCCATGATTTAAATCGAACGAATATATTGTGTGCGTTGATATTCTCGCGGATGTGTAGATGGGTAGTGTAGGCTATTGTACCATAGGCCTATCAATTTGTTTCAACTTCTCGAACCTTCGTATTAGGTCCTATATTTTGGCTGATAAGAACTGATTTTAGTATGTAGCTGTACAGTTACTCACATACTTTATTAGCAGTTCTACATGTGCGTGAGGGATACACCGTCTTTTGCATGTATAGTTACCTAGATATCCGTTATTTGATTAAGATACCTTAAATGATTAATTATTCTGTCTTTCACACAGCTAGCAAAATGTAATGACTTTGCATCATCACTCGTACTTTGAAAATTCAATTTGTCTTGAATTGTGACTTGACTCGTGACTTGACTTGACTTGACTCGAGTCAAAATCTGCAATGACTCGAGATGACTCGTGACTCAAAGTTACGGACTTGATCCCAACACTGTCATATAGTGACTTGATATTATCAAGGGTGTTATAATCAAATGTTCGAAGTTGTCGACTGGCTCTACGGCGACGGTAACCAATGAGTATGTCCCTTAATTGATGACTGCTATAGCAACGTAGGCCTACGATATCGCTTTCAATCCGCATAGTCACCAAACTGCTAGGAATTGGATGCTGGATGTCGGGAAATCCAAGAAGAGCAATCACATCAGGGGTGTCAAACTCAACTTGCCTCGCGGGCCGGATTCAAACCTACAGATCACTCGCGGGCCACACCAGGCAAATTGTTCCAAAATGTTACCTCAAAATCCAAGCCCGTATATTTGCTTGAATAGTTTATCATCAAACCTGTGTACATGATAGTATATTACATCATATTACTTGTCAGAGGGATTCTATTGTAACAACACTTTTATTTACAAACAGTTGAAAAAGGAAGAGGATTGGCCAGTTGAATAGACCTACGGTACCTACAGTTATAAACCGCTGAAATGGTGACTTTAACGACGATATGAGTTGGCATATTTCTATGCTCGCTTTGTTTTCAGTCGTAATCTGGCGTTAGCCCTGGGTATGCGTTGTGAGGAACACAATTTAATCATGAACACGCACGTTAGAATTTGATTCATTAGTATTAAATCGCGATTCGGGTTTATGTCAAGGCCGGGGACCTTTTGAGTAAAAACTGATACAGTAGCACAACGGTTTCGCAATAGCCTTTTCACTTCTGTGAATAACATTCAGTATAAATGTGCTGGATAATACGAGAATTTTTCAAGTCTGCTCATAATTACTTCATGGGCCGGATGAAATGGTTTGGCGGGCCGGATGTTTGACGTCCCTGGTTGACATGCTTTTTTCGAGTCACGAAGGATCAACGATGCCAACCGAATAACTCTTTTCTATATCCTTGTTAATCCCCAATTGAGTCGTCGTTTTTCTCGATGCCATTGTTCGTCACAATGCAAAATTTGAGTCTGATTTCAGCCAGGCGTGGAATATATTCGTATTTTCATAATCAATACCGTTGTAGCTTTCGTTTTATAGCGCACATGAAGTCAATAAATAATCTCGCAATTGCCTTTGATCTGATAGAGGATATGTTGCGACCGATTCGAAGTGAGCCATGTGATTTGCTTTTGTCTAGACACGTGTATGGCACTTGACTTACAGATTCATTATATGCGGGGGGTGATTTGTTTTGTGTGTCACATATATTGATTGTTCACACATAAGACTTGGATATTTCAACATTTTCATATTCGGCGTTCCACTGGGTTCTGGCATATCTGTGGGCTTTGTCATTCAAAGGTCAAATGCGTGTGTGAAACATCACACCACTGAACCGCATCGACTCTCTTTTATAGATTTAGTTTTTGAAACGTGACCAGGAGATCCTTATAATTATGCGTGTTGGCGTGAATCATCAATGCGATATATGTGGGAAATACTTTTATCGAGCGGCATACCTTAAGCGCCATCTGGACATCCATATGAGCCTCAAGAATAAGTGCGAAATTTGCGGTAAAGAATTTGCAGGCAAGAGTACCCTCACAGGTCACGTGAATACCCATATTGGATTGAAAAATATGGGATGCAATATTTGTGGGAAAACCTTTCATCACGGAAGTAACCTGAAGAAGCATATGGTTGTGCATACTGGCAAACAAAATCATAAATGTGATATTTGTGCGATGGAATTTCATTGGAAAAGTGACATGATGAGACATATGGATATCCATACTGGCCAAAGAAATCATAAATGTGATATTTGTGGAAAAGCCTTCAATCGCAAAAGTAACCAGAAGTATCATATGGATAGACATACTGGCCAAAAAAATCATAAATGTGATATTTGTGGGAAAGCCTTCCATCACAAAGGTCACCTTAATAATCATACGAATATACATACTGGCCAAAGATATCATAAATGTGATGTTTGTGGGAAAGCCTTTCATTGCAAAAGTCACCTGGAGAAACATATGGATATCCATACCGGCCAACGAAATTACTGTTGTGATATTTGCGGGAAAGCATTTCATCAAGGAAGTGACCTGAAGAACCATATGGATATACATACCGGCCAACGAAATTACTGTTGTGATATTTGCGGGAAAGCATTTCATCAAGGAAGTGACCTGAAGAACCATATGGATATCCATACCAGCCAACGAAATTACTGTTGTGATATTTGCGGGAAAGCATTTCATCAAGTAAGTGGCCTGAAGAACCATATGGTCATGCATACTGGCCAACAAAATCATAAATGTGATATTTGTGCGTTGGAATTTCATCAGAGGAGTGCCATGAGGAGACATATGGATATCCATACTGGCCAAAGAAATCATAAATGTGATATTTGTGGGAAAGCTTTCCATCACAAAAGTTACCTGAAGTATCATATGGATATACATACTGGCCGAAGAAATCATAAATGTGATATTTGTGGGAAAGCCTTCCATCACAAAGGTCACCTTAATAATCATACGAATATACATACTGGCCAAAGATATCATAAATGTGATGTTTGTGGGAAAGCCTTTCATTGCAAAAGTCACCTGGAGAAACATATGGATATCCATACCGGCCAACGAAATTACTGTTGTGATATTTGCGGGAAAGCATTTCATCAAGGAAGTGACCTGAAGAACCATATGGATATACATACCGGCCAACGAAATTACTGTTGTGATATTTGCGGGAAAGCATTTCATCAAGGAAGTGACCTGAAGAACCATATGGATATCCATACCAGCCAACGAAATTACTGTTGTGATATTTGCGGGAAAGCATTTCATCAAGTAAGTGGCCTGAAGAACCATATGGTCATGCATACTGGCCAACAAAATCATAAATGTGATATTTGTGCGTTGGAATTTCATCAGAGGAGTGCCATGAGGAGACATATGGATATCCATACTGGCCAAAGAAATCATAAATGTGATATTTGTGGGAAAGCTTTCCATCACAAAAGTTACCTGAAGTATCATATGGATATACATACTGGCCGAAGAAATCATAAATGTGATATTTGTGGGAAAGCCTTCCATCACAAAAGTTACCTGAAGTATCATATGGATACACATACTGGCCAAAAAAGTCATAAATGTGATATTTGTGGGAAAGCCTTTCATCACGGAAGTAACCTGAAGAACCATATGGATATACATACAGGCCAAAGAAATCATAAATGTGATATTTGTGAGAAAGCCTTTCATCACAAAAGTCACCTGGAGAATCATATGGATATCCATACCGGCCAACGGAATCACTGTTGTGATATTTGTGGGAAATCATTTCATCAAGGAATTAGCCGGAAGAACCATATGGTTAAGCATACTGGCAAACAAAATCATAAATGTGATATTTGTGCGATGGAATTTCATCGGAGGAGTAACATGAGGAGACATATGGATATCCATACTGGTCAAAGAAATCATAACTGTGATATTTGTGGGAAAGCCTACCATCACAAAGGTAACCTCAACAATCATATGAATATACATACTGGCCAAAGATATCATAAATGTGATGTTTGCGGGAAAGCCTTTCATTGCAAAAGCCACCTGGAGAAACATATGGATATACATACCGGCCAATGAAATTACTGTTATAATGTTTGCGGGAAAGCATTTCATCAAGCAAGTGGCCTGAACAACCATATGGTTATGCATAATGGCCAACAAAATCACAAATGTGATATTTGTGCGATGGAATTTCATCGGAAGAGTGACATGATGAGGCATATGGATATCCATACTGGCCCAAGAAATCATAAATGTCATATTTGAGGGAAGGCCTATCATCGCAAAAGTCACCTGGAGAAACAAATGGATATCCATACCGGCCAACGAAATTACGGTTGTGATATTTGCGAGAAAGCATTTCATCAAGGAAGTGGCCTGAAAAACCATATGGCTATGCATACTGGCCAACAAAATCATAAATGTGATATTTGTGCGATGGAATTTCATCGGAAGAGTGACATGATGAGACATATGGATATCCATACTGGCCAAAGAAATCATAAATGTGATATTTGTGGGAAAGCCTTCCATCACAAAGATCACCTTAACAATCATATGAGTATACATACTGGCCAAATAAATCATAAATGTGATATTTGCGGGAAAACTTTTCATCGGAAAAGTCACCTGGAGAAACATATGGATATCCATACCGGCCAACGAAATTACTGTCGTGATATTTGCTGAAAAGCATTTCATCAAAGAAGTGGCCTGAAGAGACACATCGGTAAGCATACCGGAGAAAAAAGTTATAAGTGTGGTATTTGTTGAAAAGAGTTTCATCGAAGGAGTCACCTGAAGGGACATATCGATATACATCCTAGTCATAGAAATTAAAAATGTGCTATTTGTGGAAAAGGGTTTCGACAATTATACATACTTGCCAATGAAATCATAAATGTGATGTTTGTTCGAGCGTCACTTGAACATCCATCATATGCGTAATTGCTAGAAGGAATTTACCGGAAACATCCACCTTACGACTCAATTAATCCACGTATTTCTATATAGGAAATATATCTATACTGTTTGTGCCTAATATTTGAGGCAGACCTCGTGTCCATGGAGACTCAATTGCGAGGAAATTAACAAGCCAATATGTAAACGATTTTTGTATTTAGTATTTAGTTGGAATATGTCGTACTTTCTGTCCGGTGTCTCACCAGATGATGCGTATAACTATGAAAATATCAGGATTTTTTGCTCAAGTTCTCACTCCCGATAACCCGTTGTGTTGATGCGAAGCGACCTTCTGAATGTCTGTATTATTGTTTGGCGGTCGGATCTGATGCGACCGTTCTATTTCTCGCGATGGTTTCGTCGGTTTGAATGATAATGTCCAGTGTACGCCTTCCCGGCACTTGCATATATTTCATACATTTGTGCGAACCAGATGAAGGGACGACGACTAGGTCCTGTCTACTTCATCGGGCCTTGGACGTCCTCTGTTATCCCACCTTCCAAACCTTATGCAACCACGTCAAGGTGACTCATTTATCGCATTGTAATCATTACCAATTGACCTGATATTGACGTGTGATAGGCTGGGAATTTCTTTGACGTTTTCGCCAAGGTGAAAGTCTTCCGCAGTTGATGGAAAACGTCCCTAACCTACTCCTACGTACATATTTCCAGAGGTGATCTGTAATAGAGTACCTCTATTTTTTCGTACTGGAGAATCTTTTTTTCACTTGGACTCTTTACTTGCGTTGTTACGTTTGGAGACTACTACTTTTACTAAAAGACACTCTGCCTAATGATGAGTATTTTGTAGAGTACAAAGTAATTTCTGGTATGTTTTCATCGCCTTCATGACAACAATTGTGATCACCATTGGGCAAAATAGCCCCAATATGAATGTAACAACACGTGTTTTCGAATCTTGCACCTATTTGTAGTCATGCAATGTCATTCGTTATTTTCTGTCGCTTACAAAACTGTAACGTTCATTATTTCACTGAGCTCATTCGTTTAGTTTCTTTGTTATGTGGCTGAGGTTTCCCGTTAATAAATTATCTTCAGTTCCTATATCAGGGATCGGAATTGAGTCATATTTTATCGTACAGTACCGAACCTGCTTGCTGCTTCAAATGTAGATCGGCATTTGTAATAGGCCTACTATATTTTCAGAACCCAAAGAGGGCCTTTGCCTTGCCAAGAAATTTTGTTAGTTACAGGCAAAGACAAGTCTACTACTTTTTTAAAATCGACACAACTCTAAAAGGTTGGAGCAACCATGTGTCCACGAGTATACTGTGCGGAGTTCTCCTTTTTTAGTTACCGGCATCGCTGTCTAATACGCCGAAAGGTCTCGTTGGAAGTATAAGCAACTGGCGACTTAGCGAGGTAGAGGACGTATGGTACCTGGTACCCCTATATCGGGGCTTCACGACGTTTTTTTGGCCGTGGCCTATTTTGCGGTTTGAAAATGTTCCGTGGCCCACGTCTTAACCTTGAGTCCTAGTGCTGCTCAAAGCGTGGGTTGCCATATTTCTGGAATCTGAAAAGAGGACACTTAATACAAATTTTCAGACTTACAATACGCGATTAAAATCTGGAAAAATTGGTAAATTTATTTCGGGTTTGAGGTTGGTTGACTAAGAAAGAAAAAGGTCACATTTCCGACTTGACTCCCTAAATAAAATACCCACTCTGTATGAATTTTCCGTTGTTTGAGCAGTAAAAATGGTAGGGTCGTTTTTCTGGCTTTTAACTTCCGAAAGACCCGCCGGACCGTTGCTTGAGTGCTGACTTCCTATATCTCAGTTGAATTTCATATATATTTAACCATAATTTTCAAAAAGGAAGACATTTGATCGTACTCCGAGGACACTTTCAAAAATGTCGAAAAAGAGGACGGATCCAATTAAAAGGACATATGGTAACCCTACCTTATTTCTTGCAACAATATGACTGTGGAAGGAGACCCCGAGTGGTCGTCGGACCCCATTCGAATGGGGTGGCAGGACACAATCGTAACGCAAGTCCAGACACCACTGGTTTCCACCAAGGGCTTGACAAGCTTCACGAAATCGTAGGTGGTCCAATAGGCATCCGCTCCCTGCCCGCGTCCGCACTCCGATGACCTCCATTGCCGGCCGAACCGACATTGTGACACCTTAATCAATGCATCTTACAAGCGGGGCCCCATTTGTTTCCCCTCTCGGGTTTTACTTTAGACCGTATTCCGTTGCTACCAGGGACTAACTCGGACGAGGCTGAGAGGCCTTTGCTGACTCGGTATATTCGATACTTCAGCCCATTTTACTGATTTGACGCACGATGACGCCCACACACCTCGTTACGTCTTATGCCTTGCCAGAGGTGGTCAGTAACGAAGTACTTCTACTTTTTTGAAGTACTCAAGTAGTTTTCCTCTACTTTTGGAACTTACTCAAGTAGATCTGATTTTCGCTTCTTCTAATTCGTAATATTATGTCATCTACTTACTTACTTTTCGCTATTTTCAGTTGGTCAAGTAGAAGTAGTTTAATCCTCCAATCAGGAAGATAGCCAAAAGAATTTCGGGTCTATTTTCACCGAGTATCAATATTTAATTTTCATAAAAGTTGAATAAAGCCCATACTTTTCGTCGCGCTTCGAGCTCTTTGGATACGGAGTAACCAGTATGATTTCACGAAAGTATCGTTGAGCACAATTTAGGTAGCGGGTTCGCGTGGTTCCGTTCACACCGCATTGTCGCCCTTCGCCCCTATGAAATATTTCATCGCAGTATACATGGCTCATCAATACGTTTGAAACTGCTGTTTCAAAATCTAGCATTTACCTATCATATCGTAATCTAGCAGTACATGGCGTGTCCTAATCTGGAAAAGTGAACTCTGATTTTTTTTAGTTTTGGAGCAGTTTTAGCATACCAACTTTGAAACTTTCTGGACAAAAGACATGAAATACATTTTCCACTTTTAAAAGTAGTGCCGTATTTGTATTTCAGTTTCAATTCTCAGTATCATGTAATTTGAGTTCTAATTGATATCAGTTTTTTTTTTCTGGATAACATAGGCCTACATGTTGAAGTATAAAAGTAAGTGTAATAATGTCTTTAATCTCCGGGAATAAAGCTAGATAGTATGGCATTTTTACGATCCACCATATCTTTTATTAACGTTTACTAATCGTGTAGAGTGTTTACACCGCATCCTATACAACTTCTCCGTATTGCTTTTCGACTAAACTGCGGACCTTATAATATGGGGGAGTGCGCCATACCATGATATTTTCAAGAACGTGCTGGTCGAGTAAACAGAGGATAAGTATCGCATTTTCATATCAATACTATCATTTTCATTCCATGATGCGGACGAATGCTAATGCTGTAGAAATTTAAATACCTCCTGGTATACATCTATATGAATCCAGCGCTGCTCTGCACCTTTCGCAAAACTCAATTTGCACCTTTTGACAATCCATGGGAACGAAATACGATCATTTTCAAAACTACTTACTAACTTGCAGTGGCGGCTCGTCCTATAGGGCAACTGGGGCATTGCCCCACCTAAAATTCTCTTCAATAACAATTCTTTACCATTTATAGACGCACACCAATCTATATATACCGAAACCACAGCGAAAATCGTATTCTTCTTGTCCTTTCGCTTGTAAATGCCCATATATAGCGAAGTCTCTACGAAAATCGAATTCTCTTCTGTGTTTTTGCTTTGCGAATGCCTAGCCGGGGCATGCCCCGGTAGCGCTCATAACAAGCTTTCACTGTCTATTCTCTCAAAGCCGCGCACAATAAAGAAACGGTAATTTACTCTCTCCTATTCATAAAATGACCGAGCAACCGGGGCAAATTAGCTCTGTGCCTTCAAGGTGTGATGTAACAATCGTATCTATAGCTGAACTCGGTTACCGTCATATGCGTTTAATCGACCTTTGGTGGTTTAGGTCGATTTTGATGGTGTTTCACACCATGAAAACTCTTGAAACTTGGTATGTCATGTCATGATGGTGGTATTTAACACTGCCCCAAGTTTCAGGGTTTTTACTTAAAGTTTAGGGTAGTAATTCCGTTTCCGTAGTTGAGTGTGTGCTGATCCTTCATGTATCGCAAACAGATTTTACTCAAAAGCTGGTATTGGTATCCAATCCATTGATTTTGACGATGTTCAATACTGAGATCGGTTATGACATTTGGCACGGTAAGTCTTAACGTTAGTATCGAACGCTCTACCAAGTGTAAAGTTTGTCACTGAACTGTGTTAGTGGTTTTTGTTTGTTTTAGGGTATTCATGGTGTTTGTTGACTACTATGGTCATTTACACCAGGCCGATATTCTTCATATTTTCCGTAACTGCCGACTTATAGCACGGCCCACCTCTAGGCTTTTGTAAGACACCGCTGACGCGGATGAGGTGGCGAGGAGGAGCCTAGGTAAACCTCCAACACTTAGGTATCGGAATTCGGAAGTCGACCTCGGTCGGACTCGAGCCCGCACCCATTGGTGTTGTGTTAGTGGTAATTTCGTTTCCTAATTCGAGTGAGAGCTGACTCTCATTTATCGCTAACAGATTATACGCAAAGCCGGTATTGGTCTCTATTGATTTTAACGATGCTCCTTACCTAGATCCGTCATAAGCTTTTGAACAGTATGTCTTGATTTTTATATCGAACGCTATGCCAAGTCTCAAGGTTGACACTCAATGATTAGGGCAGTAATTTCGTTATCAAGGTCGAGCATGGTAGAGATGCGCTTCGATCTGACACTTTAGCCTTCAACGCATTGCGGATATCACGCAAAAGCCGTTGTATCTGCGGTAACGTTAACTGAGATGATGAAATCATTCTCAGATTCAGATTCAAATATTTACTTTGATATTATATCCTCCAATGTCAATTTCACCGTGAAATTGTGGCCGTCAAGCCATTTGCTTACAACCCCCTCAAGCGCGATAGCTATTTAGCTTTCGATGGCGGCTAACAGCTGATCACTTGATCAGCCTATTCCTCAGTAAATTTTACGTAAAATTCGGTGTTGGTCTGTTCGCATTAATTTTGACAGTGTGCCATACCGAAAAGGGCCATGAGGACACTTCTCGATGATGTCATGTAACAGTGTACTAAATTTAAGGCTTTCATCCACGTATTTATTCGGTAATATATATATTCCAAAGGCGATTTCGCAGCAGACCTATAGACAGTAATAAAGCCGTATGTGTCGTGTTACAGTCTCCAGTTTCAAGGCCAAAATCTTCTATGCTGTACCGAGACCGAATTTCCGAGGCTGCCATTCTTAGTTCTTCAGAATGATGTTTTGGATTCAATATGACAGGCCCAATCTATGAGATAACAATTGCGTATCTGTCCGAACTCGTTGACCTTTCCAATTAGGCTTACGCTATCTCTCGAGTTATAGTCATTTCCATTTCTGCAGATAATTAGTCAGGCCTAGTGCGAACATGAACCGTGTTGAATCTTTTTTCCGTACGCCGTTTACGCAGTTCCCATACTTCAAGTCACAGCTCACTGGCGGACCTCTCGAGTCTCGTGGCACATACGTTAAAATCACTGTTGCCGGGAAATTCATGTTACCGTACCATCATTAAGTTACTTGTTTACGTTGGAAAACGCGATTGTGACGTCATCTTGATAAAAAGTCGCTTGCAGCCCTTGCCCCACCACCCGATATTGTAACGAGCCGCCACTGCTAACTTGAGTAGATTTAAAGTCAGTAAATAGGTAGCTGTGTCTACATTGGATATGTCAGATTCTTATGATATCGATTGGCTTAGTCCGCTCGTTGTGTAGTGCTCCGGACTGTCCAGAGACACGTTGCGCAGTTGACGGAGGGTGTCAGCCTAGACCCGAAATTGGACGCAAGAAAATCGGGTGTGAATGAAAGTGTGGGGAGTGCGCGAGCATGAAAAGTCGTCCTCCATAACAAAAAGCTAAGATACCGAACCGTACCAATATGCATTGTCGTGGCGCACAAGGCCTGAACAGGCGATATGCGCCACTGTTGCTGTGTTTAATAAAAATGATAATAAAATAAACATTGTACCGATAGTCACTGGCGCTACAGGGGTCGTAAGCAAAAAACTCATGACATGAGACATATCCAACAGATTCCGGGTAACGTTCGATTCGACATGATCCAAAAGATCACGTTATTGGGCACTGTGCATATTCTTCGAAAAGCCTTGAATGCACCACTGGACTAAAATTACACTTGTGAATCACAGCATGATTTCTGTAATTTCGATTCTTCATTTTCAATCATTACTACCTCTGCTCTGCAGTGTTGGGATGACTCGAGTCATGACTTGACTCGAGTCAGACTCGAGTCACCTTTTTCGTATGACTTGACTTGACTCGAGTCACTTTGCTAAAATGACTTGACTTGACTTCACTCGGCGTATCAAAAATGTGGATTGACTCGTGACTCGGAGCAAAATTTACGAGTCAATTTCAAGTCATCAAGTAATCGGCGTCGAAAAAATCATTGTATCTTGCATATGGTCGGGTTGCTCGCGAAACGCTCGTGTAACCCGAGGGCAGTGTCCATGCCGAATTAATATTAGAAAGAATTTTGTCATTTCATGACCTATGTCTATATACAAAGAAGATTGCTGATGACACATTCCGTAAACTTATTACTGCTGAAAGTGTAAGTACGTCACTTGACAACTTACAGACATTGTGGACGCAAGGGGAAGACAATTTGAAAAGGTTGGAACGGGAGCTTTTCAGTGCTCAGTCAAAACTTGAACGGTATAAAGCAACAGTTTCGTCACAATTTGGATCATTAGCTTCTGTGACCAGTCATAAAGGTTTCTGCGGCTTGGATAGTAATGACGCCTAACAAAGAACTGCCAGTTGGCGATGCTATTAATTATAAACCACTCACAGAAGACTTTCTCAATACTCTGGCCATTCCCACGCAATGTCAAATTTTTGCAACTTGCCCTACTACGTGTGTTGAAGGATGTTCGTTATCAGAAAAGACATCTTATTACCGGTACTCAGCCCCCTGTAATGGGCCGGCTGTGCAACCAGATTTGCCATTCAGTTGCCAGTACTCAGAAGCCTATAATGGGCCGGCTGTGCAACCAAAATGGTCCTCTACTTCTCAATACTCGACCACCAGTAATGGGCTGGCTTCGCAGCCACTTATATCACATATTTGGTTCGGCCAGCCTCCAAGGATCCCCCGTAATGGGGCGGCTGATGCGACCAACTTTAATGGAGGCTTTCATATTTGTGAAATGTCCATTGATAGTACTCCGCATCCGCACCCTGCAACAGTTAGCACTCACAATTGTGAGCTGCTGCAGCCTGCTCAATGTCCCGTTATTCCACCTTCATCTCCTGTAATTCACCAGGAAGAAGCCAGTGTTAATCCAAATTCCACCGATTTCGTTAAATTTGTCAAGAAGAAGACAACATTGACTCGGTCACCATTTGGTCCGGTCAACAATGAATCTGATTGTTCACTTGAACCCGAAGATGTTGATCTAAACGCACTGCACAAGATGTACTCGAAGAATCCGCGCAAAACTGCAATAGATGTGAATTCTACATCTATGGATTCAAGATCGGTGCATCGATATGTTGCTGAAATGAAGCTACGTTCATCATGTATCCTGTTTCAAGACCTTCATCCTCTCTTCAAATTTGAAGACTTCCAAAAGATGCAAGCTCAGCAACTTCATGGGCTCGTAGAAGAGAGTCTGTTACGTCGTAATTGTTTATTCTGTTATCATGATCACAATTATTACCCATCTACATGTCATTGCAAAATTCATGGATGTGGCTGTGCTCAAGGCACTTTATTACATGACGCATACAAATGTTCGGTATATTCTAAATCAGGGGTGGGCAAACTACGGCCCGCGGGCCGCATGCGGCCCGCAAAGCCGTTCTGTGCGGCCCGCGAGAGTCTAAAGAAACTTTTTAAAAGTTTTGATAGAATGCGTACTAAAAATCCAATTGATGCAGGGACTTGAATAACTTTTTCTAAGTATATTTCAGCATGATAATTCTAAGACAGTGTTTCTTAAACTGGAGGGCACGCCCCCCTTGGGGGCGTAAAAGCATCTGAAGAGGGGCACGAAGTTGAGCTCAACTGAAAATTTTTTTCGCGCTTCGCGCGATTTACGTCCAGTTCATGGTTGTTGCTCTGTATTTAGTCTGAATTACATATTTAAAAATCTCTCATCCACAGTCGTAACCTTCCATGTCATCAAACTATCCGTTAGGTTGGCTAGCATCCTGGTTGCGTTTTGTGATATGACGATAAGGGGGCGCGAAATCTGTCACCATCATAAGGGGGGGGGGGCGTGTATTAAAAAGTTTGAGAACCACTGATCTAAGGTAAATACTTAACATCACAGCGGGATAGCTACAACGAAATTGACATAATTTGGGTCACGAGTGACATTTCAGATCGGCCACTCCATTTTTAATTATTTCAGTGATGTACTTAGAAAAACGATTCGGGCGTGTCTTAGGTAGATTTGTTGTCTGTATGCGTAGAATTGGGTATTCATATTTTATCTACACATAGTAGAAGCGTGTTTGAAGCTAACATGCTTATGATGCTGTCAGCATTGTGTGTCCTGGAACTGAACCAAAAGTGGAATTAGTAAATCTATGAACAGATCGCTGCTCACAGATTTAAATTTCAATCCTGTTCTAAGAATCGCGCTAACCGACTTTCATCTCTATAGTTTTGACAAATTGGCTTGTTTTAAATAAGCACATATATTATCTCCATGTCCTCACTATATAATCAAATATCAATATTGCGTTTTGGTTTATAATCCCAATTTTATATAGTGCGGCCCGCGAATGGATTCAGATGTTGAATGCGGCCCGCGAGCTCAAAAGTTTGCCCACCCCTGTTCTAAATCGATTGTTGTTGCCAGTAACAACACAATTACAACTCTATCTTCTGCAATTGCCGAGATGAGTTGTCCAGCACATCGGTCCACACCTTTGGTGATAATCACCTGCCTAGTAGCTTCTACCAGTTTTATCACATGTGCATTCCTTATTTATGGGGCTGCCAACTTCATGTGTACTTTGTTTTTCCTAAACCAATTGGTTATCAGTGGTGAACCTCTGACTTGTTTGATGAATATCGCTGACATCCTTCTCCGCCAGCATAAATTTGTGCCCATATCCGTTGAAGGAATCGGCTAAAGCACTGGCATCAATTTGAATGATGTACTTGTCACTTTCCTGATATTGTAAATCTTACCCCAAGTGCAGATATTGTTGCACAATGACACCTGAAGGCCGTGTCCAATTTCCACCCATTTATTGATGTAAATGATTTTCACTTTATTATTAGTAACAAGTTCTTATTCGTTAATTCATGATAACTTGGCTGTTTTAAGGGTTGCGACAAAACCCTTCGAACAAATTGTGTGTATTCTACTGACGTTAATTTTCCTTGGTTGCAATGACAAGACTTCTGTTATTGCGGAAAATTTCATGAGACGATATTTTTCTGCATTTGATGCCAATTTTGCTAATCCTAATTATTAATCATATTCATACCCAATTCGTCGCTCGTTACGGAATTATGTCAATTTTGAATGTTTAAATGTCAATGGGCAGCAGATCTGACTTCAGATGACTTCTCACATCTTTGGAGACGCCTGTGCTCCTGATATTGCAAAATTTTGTGTTCATAAAATAATTGGCCGCTACGGTACTCATGTCAATAAGGTAATCTCTTGAATATTTTCTAATCATGTCCTCTGACTGTATTGGCTTAGTCAGGAGAGTTAGGGCTCGTTCTGCATGTGGAACCTACGAACGTAACATTCGTAAGTTGTGTCGCTTATAACTGTCCTGATTTATTTTTCACAATATGATTTATTCCTTTACGCAACCACCTCTCATCAATTTGTTGTGACCTTCTGTGGTTGACCATGACGGTTTCCAGTTGGTCACGGTGGTTTATTTCGTTATAGCTCACCCTTCGCCACCTCGAGCACTTTGCGGTGCACGTGCATTCATGTGTGGAGTGACGCGATGGAGGTCGTCTGTTTCGATGTTGTTGTTGTACTGGTTTGCTGATATTTGTTATTCTATTATGTTGTCAGGGTTTCGAGAGATTTTTTAACGTCATCAAATAATAGATTCATCCATTTGGTGTTCTTGTTTGGTGTCAGTTGGGAAACAGAAGAAAGCCAGCTTAATACAATCGTCGACATTTTTGGAGACGACAATAGTCATCAACCATTGGCGCAGGCTCGAATGTATAATGCATCTTATCAATTCGTTTCTCTATTATCTATTTTGGCTGGTAACTATAAACTGAGGCTATGCAATTACTTACGTAGTTTAGCAGTTCTACGTATATGTGACCGATACAGCGCCTTCTTGCGTGTATATTTAACTCTATATTCGTTCATTGGTTCAGAATCGATGACCACTCAATCAGTATTTCACAGACAGCAAGCAAAATGCAATGACATATAATCATGCCTCATACTTCGAAAAGTCAACTTGACTTGAATTGTGACTTGACTCGTGACTTGACTTGACTCGACTTGACTCGAGTCACCTCCGAAAATCGAGTGACTTGACTCGAGTCACCTTCGAAAATCGATTGACTTGACTTGACTCGAGTCAAAATGTGCAATGACTCGTGACTCGAAGGTAGTGACTTGATCCCAACACTGCTGCTCTGTAACCCTTGCCATTTCTTCATCTACTGCAATTATGTAATCTGACTTCTCCATGTATTGCATAGGAATAACAATTTTACTGTATTAATGAAATTTTAAAAATTCCCTCCAATCGCGCCCTTTTCCTTTGGGGCCAGGTTGCTCCCCAGATCATGTGTGCATTTACCAATTTTACAGTGAAAAAGGAATATAATAATGATAATAGTTGCGAGTTTTAGAAAAAGGAGTATCTGGTTGTGGGTTTTAAAAATTGGGTATAGTTCCTGTTGTGCATTTTGAAAAACCCAGTAGTTTGTACAAGTCTGAATATGGAGCTACGCAAGACTTGATTAAAGTAATTGAAAACAACTCCCGGTATGGCTGCACCCTAACTTTGAACTTGTCAATAAAGTTCTTGCGAATGCAGTAATTCGGAATACAATCTGTTTCGGAAGTGAAATCTAGTTATAATTCGAATTTAATTTGGAAAGAACTGCAGCTACAATTCCAATCTTAATCTGACTTGGAAGAAAACTACAGCTGTAGTTTCAATTGAAACTTATTTTGAGAAACTGAAAATTTTCTAGTCTTCTTATAAGCAGAGGTATTCAGCAGGGCTGGACAGGACGATTCGAGTGCTCGAATCCGGTTAAAGTAATGATTCTAATCGAGAAGTAAGAAACGGTAACTTTCGCCAACTGAAATTATACGCTCCTTTACTCCATAACAGGCTTGAGCTAGGCACGATGGTGGATATATTTTCGTGCAGCGAGTGAAACATCCGCAGTATTGTCGCAAAGCGCAAAGCAATATGTAGCCTAATGTTCAAAATTTACTGAATCAGTTTCAATGCGGTGTATCCCTGCAATTATATGTTTTTCTCATATGTGATTTATCTTTCAACTTACCATTCCTCTACTGTTATGTCGTCGTAATGTGTGATCCTCGAATCGAAGTCTACTATTCGCTTCGTACTACTTCCATTTGTGGTTGGACAATATAGTCAAACCCACCTGATTTTCAGACCTTTGGTTATTGTATAAAATATGTTTGCATCAATACTAGACGGCTCTCAAGTTTACCGGACCACGACGTGACATATCGATCTCGCCTTTCGAAACAGACCACCTCTATTTGTCGCTGTTATCTTCTTTTACTTTTCATTCAGTTGGCATGCCCCCTTTTTACATCACCTTGGCTAGATGGATGTCTGATTTCAAAGACTATGCTCCAAGACGTTTTGATGCCTTCCTATCTTCTCATTGTATGGCAGTCTCGTTGTGTAATGAAAAGATGAAATTGGTAATAATAAATTGAATTGAACCTACATATGTGAAATACACTAACAAACTTGGCAGAGAAGCCACTATGCCACAGCAACTGCCTTTATTTTAAAAAATTCCGCCTATTTGTAGTTTCAATTATCTGATTTAGTGCCGATTCAAAGCAGTAACTCCCGAACAACTACACTAAAAGTATGACACTCCTCGACTAAACTTACTCTTCCAAACTACTTACTCGCAAACTTTCCAGACGTTACATTTACTTTTCACGCATCTTTGACATCGTTATATGTAGGGTTCCATTTACAACAAATGGTTTAAAAGGCCTTTTAAAAAAATGTGTTTTTATAAGTTGTATAATTATTCCATAAGTGTGTAGATACTTTCCAGAAAACATGTTTGAGAGTGAGATATGGGGCATTCATTTTTCGCCTGAACCATCGAGATGCTTTGACAACAGAGATGCGATACGGCCTTTATAGAATGGTCATCTAGTCTGCACCCCCGTTCTTTCTCCTCCATGATATCCGTGATTGCTGAGCGCCTGCAGGATAGCCGCGGATACCAGTTTTCGAGTCTTTGGTCTGACCTGGCCGGTGATCGAAACCACAACCTACCGATCAAGAAGCCGGACGCATCACCATTACGCTATCTCGCTCGGTACATCAGTCTACGGTACATCAGCCTAAGGATGATTAACACCCGATATAGCTGACGTATAAGATATGGGATGGTTGGAACCCGCGAAATAGTCGGTTCGACAGCTATAGAACGTAGATATTGATAGATCATTGGTACGGAATGTGTTATGTTCGTGCATTTACGTTCGGTGTCGTACAACTCTTTCTTTCTATAGGATTAGTAATTACCGCCAATCATTATTTCCTCGTGTGTCGTGCTTGTATTTATATCCTGTGTTCTGTTGTCTCGTGGTCTTTCATTTAACTGAGCTCTGGATCGTGTCGCCTGTCTAAAAGTTATTCTGCTGTTAATATATACTGATTTCATATTGCAACCTCGTCGTATTGAGTTATTGTTCGAACAAGATCAAGAACATAACAATTGGTGTCAGAAGTGGGATTCGAACCCACGCCTCCATTCGATTGGAGCGATGCTTTCTCCATGACCAATAAGGGAATGTCTGCTTTGGATGCAATTTCCTCGCAGATGGTCAAATCGCAATCATGTAATACTATTGACATTTCTGATTCGAACGACAAATTGGTATCTTTTCAGTCCAAATTTCCCTCCGTTTTCTCTAATGTATTAGGAAGATGCACCAAGACAAAGGTGACAATTCACTTGAAACCTAATGCCAAGCCCGTATTTAACCCTTTGCCTTTCGCAAGGCAAATCGCTGTTCAAACCGAATTGGATAGATTAGTCAATCAAGGTATCCTCGAACCAATCAATTACAGTGATTGGGCAGCACCAATTGTTGCCGTCACTAAATCAAATGGATCAGTACGCATTTGTGGCGACTTCAAAGCATTGAATCAACAAATTCAGATAGATCAACATCCCCTGCCCTCCTTGGATGAAATTCTTCACAAGTTACAGGGTGGTTGTATTTTCACGAAAATTGATCTTGTCGATGCTTATTTTCAGCTAGAATTAGATGATGATGCGAAGAATTTGTGTGTCATCAACACGCAATTCGGTCTATTCCGTTATCGACGCATGTGTTATCGACGCATGTGTTTCGTAGTCGCATCTAGTCCCGCAAATTTTCAACGCTGTATTGATGCCATGATCGCCGGCTTACCCGGTGTTGCTAGTTTTATCGATGACATAATCGTTACTGGCATTGATGAACGCGATCATTTTCGCAACTTATCGCTACTCTTTGAGCGCCTCACCGAATACGGTTTCACGGTCAACTTCGCTAAATGTGAATTTTTCAAAAGTAGTATCGAGTACCTTGGTCACATAATTGACAAGGACGGCAAACGCCCGTCTAACAAATCCGTTGAAGCAATCAAACAGTTGCCTAAACCTCAGGATGTTCGCCAGCTACAGGCATTCCTGGGCAAAGTCAATTATTATCGCGCGTTTATTCCTAATTTCACGAATAAAGCCGCTGCCTTGTACCGTCTTCTTCAAAAAGACGCGAAATTCATTTGGAATACGGACTGTGACGCAGCTTTTCGCATTCTCAAAAACGACGTAATCGACGCTACGCAGTTAGCTCATTATGATGTAAACAAGCAGCTCATTTTGTCAACTGATGCTCCTCAATTCGGAATTGGCGCTGTCCTCCCAATCGAGCACAATGGCGAAGAGAGACCGATCGCGCACGCATCCAAAACACTTTCCGATTCGCAAAAATCCTACTCTCAAATCGACAAGGAAGCTCTGTCAATCATTTACGGAGTCACTAAATTTCGTCAATTCTTGTATGGTAGAAAATTTACGCTCGTAACGGACCACAAACCGCTTTTAGCTATTTTCTCGCCGGACAAGAAAATTCCCATGATTACAGCGCAACGCTTACAGCGATGGGCACTAACGCTCATGGCTTACCAATACGATATTCGCTATAAACCGACTAATCAGCACGGAAACGCCGACGGTTTATCTCGCCTACCAAAGGGTCCAGACCCTGAGTTTGACGAACTGGAAATTCGTGAAAACGCGGAGATCGTTCACGCTATTGATATGGCATTCGATGGCTTACCGTTAACTCGCAATGAAATTCGCGACGCGACGCTGAAGGACAAAACCATGAAACTAGTAAAATTATCTGTCACTCATGGTAATTGGAATCCAAAGATGCACATTGATGATTTTTCTTGGTTTTCGACTCGCAAACATTCGCTTTCTCTGCACGAAGACATAGTCATGCTCAATATTGATGGTTTTCAGCGCGTAGTAATTCCGCAGTCACTTCGCTCGCGAGTCATATCATTGTTGCACGAAGGACATTGGGGTATCGCGAAAATGAAGCAGATGGCTCGACGTTACATCGCATGGCCTTATATTAATCGCGACATTGAAAATCTCGTTAGGAGTTGCGACGCTTGCCGTAAGGTAATGAAAGCGCCTGATCGTCAGTATCGCGAATGGCCTAAAACTTCTGAAAGCTTTGAACGAATTCATTTGGATTTCGCAGGTCCAATAAACAATAAAATGTTTCTTGTCATCGTCGATGCGCATTCGAAATATCCTTTCGTTAAAGTAATGAATGTCGGTTCTACCACAACCTCGTGTGTGGTCAACGCTTTAAGGGAAGTCTTCTCTATCGAAGGCTTGCCCATAACAATTGTCACGGATGGCGGGCCGCAATTCACATCGAATGAATTCGATACGTTTTGTTCTAATTTGGCAATCAGCCATATCCAGGCCGTGTTATTTTTGGCATATGCCAAAACTGCCAAAAATAGCTTATTTTTGGCATTTTTCAATTTTTATTTTTGGCAGTTTTGGCATCGACCTCTAAATAGATATTTTCAGACTCGAATTAGTCATAAAAACGCTTTATTTGGGTCAGTTTATCAATAGAGACCAAAAAATGTGCAGCTTCCACTTATAATAAGTACCAACAAACAATAATAATAATAAGAAAAAACCTTGCGATTACATAGGTTAATAATATCAAACAAAACCACAAAATGTGCAGTATCCATTCGGAATCGGTGCCAATAAGCAAAAACAATGAGAAGTCTAACAAACACGCTCAACTCCTGATTGTTACAGCTTTTGAATAGACTTAAATTGTTTGCACTGTAACAGTGCTTCCAAACTCAGGTCAGCGAATTAATTTTTCACCCAACGAATCTGGGAAGTATTGGCTTCAACAGTAGCCGTTGAGGGAAAGAATGTTGCCAGTTCTCCACAAAAGGTTTTCAGAGCTTCAAAATTTCGGAGGGCAGAACCGGTTTCCAAGCATCATGAAAAGAGATCACTGCGCTAGTGCCATCGATCTCATCGCGGAAAGAATTTTCTTCCCGATACTTTTCTAGGAGTTCCCTGTGTTGTCTCTCAACACATTCTATTTTGTAGCGCGACCATCCCATCTCCATCAGTCTACCGATATATTTTAGCAGGACTTTTGTCACGTCAGATGGCTTTAATATTACCAACTCACATGGAAGAGTCCTGGGAAGGTTAGCTTGTTTAAGAACATTAACGCAACAAGACTGTCTGGCAAAACGAGACTGCAGCTCAGAAATAGCCGGACTGTTTGTTGTGTCACAATGCTCAACTCGATCACAATGCAAAAATCTTAGTTGAATTTGGGGGTTCCAGATCCATGAACAGAATACAATTTATATTTTAGTAATCAGTACAGCGGCAGCTTTCCATTGATACCCGTTTTATCAAATTTAGCGCTCGGCAAGCCGGTTAAAAATGGCCGTAAAATTGCCTTTGGCCAAATGGAAAGTGTGACGTAAACCAAATGCAGTCAGCCGTTCAATCTCGCTGTGCCCACACCATTTAGGACACCATGCTTTCTCCCCTAATGGGTGGGCTGGACCCATAGAGTAAAAAACCTGCCCTTCACACTTGTAATGCGGTCCTGTTAACACAACACCATGAAAGAAATACACTATTGGCAGGTTGTGTTATTTTTGGCATATATGCCAAAAATTAGTTATTTTTGGCATTTTCAAATTTTTATTTTAAGCAGTTTTGGCATCTGGCTCCCGAAATGCCAAAAATAACACGGCCTGGCCATATCGTATCACCGTCTTTTCACCCTGCCTCTAACGGGGAAGCGGAGCGTTTCGTCCAGACTCTAAAAGCTGGATTGATAAAAAATTGCGACGGGGGAAAAGATCTCAACTTCGCGCTCCAAACACTTATCGCTACGTACCGATGTGCACCGCACCCGGGCATAGACTGGAAAACGCCTGCCGAGATTTTACATGGTCGGCAGCCGCGCAATTTGTTAAGTTTGTGCTCGCCCTTCGACAAATCGAAACCCGTTACGCCTAGACAATCAGTCACTCATTTCGAGATTGGTTCCTCGGTTTACGCTCGCAGTTACCGAAGCGGACCAGAGTGGGTTGCTGGCGTGGTGACGGAAATACTGGGGCGTGTTGTGTACATTATAAAAACGGATCATGGGTATTGGAGGAGGCACAAGCTGGGCAGTCGCAAGCTGGGCAACCATTGGTTAGGAATAGGGCACAACGTCTTGCAGCTAGTCCTGCTCGATCGTCGGGCAGACGTTATCCTCTTGAAAATAGGAAACCCACCGATTTCTATAGACCGTAAATGTGGGCAACCCTCTAACTTACAGGGGAGGACTGTTATGTTCGTGCATTTACGTTCGGTGTCGTACAACTCTTTCTTTCTATAGGATTAGTAATTACCGCCAATCATTATTTCCTCGTGTGTCGTGCTTGTATTTATATCCTGTGTTCTGTTGCCTCGTGGTCTTTCATTTAACTGAGCTCTATGGATCGTGTCGCCTGTCTAAAAGTTATTCTGCTGTTAATATATACTGATTTCATATTGCAACCTCGTCGTATTGAGTTATTGTTCGAACAAGATCAAGAACATAACAGAATGCATGTTCTGATGATGATGACCGCCTACCGTAAAAATGCTGCACGAGGATGTAGTCCTGGTTAAAAATACTTTTGGTCCGTATATGACAGGGCTTGGAAGCCTAATTCGTCAAAGGAGCTGTATTTACTAGGCTTACCAAATTTTGGAAATCTAAAAAGAGGACACTTTTTCAGAAATTTGCAACTTGCAAAACTGGAGTAGAATTCTCAAAAACCGGTGCATTTTTCCCACATTGCGATCGGTTGACTAAAAAAAAAGGTCATATTTTCCGCTCAGAGCTCCAAATACCGTTTTTCTTTCACATTGCCAGGTGGATGACTAAAAAAAAAAAAAAAAGGTCATCTAGAGCTAAAATCACCGTTTTTCACTCCGAAATACCCGCCGGTGCGTCACTTCTGTGCTAATTTGTGGCATAGCACTCGCAATTTGCTCTGAAGCTGACCTAAATTTTCAAAAAAGAGGACGAAATCTCAAAAAAGAGGACAATAAAAGGGCGTCCTCCGAGGACACTTTCAAAAAAGTCAAAAAAGAGGACAAATCCTCTTAAAAGAGGACGTATTGTAAGCCTAATATTTACCCAATGTTTTCAATTGTCAATGTCAATTCATTATGACGTCACGAATTAATATACGTGACGTCATTGTTTAAAAATAAAATTAAAATATAAACATGTTTTAAACAAGGGCCTTGTTCTAAACATGCTTTTTTTTAAATTGTTTTTTGTTATAAACACAACCCTACAGTTATAACTACCTGTAGTCGATTCAAAATTAAAGACGTTATACTTCTTCTCGTGTACTAACGATGACTCTTTTTTGCGTCTTGGGTAAAATTCAAAACTAGGGCTATTTTTATTTCCAAAAAGTTACACCAACAAATAGCAGTGAGATTTTTATTGCACCAAATCTACAAGAATGATTTGTGACCATCGCGTTGAAATAAAAATATATCAGGCAGCAGATCTAGTTACCGAGTCCGGATCAAATCAGAATAGTTTCACTGCTGCCAGCTTCACCCGAATATTCACCATACGAACTGAAAGATCAGTCGGATCTGTCTCCTTCGTTATTTTCACTCATCATGCCGACTTCATACATCCTACACACCGACACGGATGATCTTTCGGCATTCGGCGTTTCGATAACGGCTACGTTACGGTCCCAATCATCCAAGGCGAGAGCGTATACTTGTTGTTTTACAGAGATAAAACCCAACTGTTTGTAATTCGACGAGTCGAAAGTGCGGAAAGCTGACATCAAACTTGGATAATTTTCGCTGTGTAGCTTCGTGGCGTACATAACACTCCCGCCACGATTGAATATCAATTGGCATTGATCGAGAGCAGGTACCGACTGTATCAATTTGAAGTTTCTCATATCCCAAACTTCTGTGTTTATGATCACTTCAAAACCGTTCGGGTGGAATACTCCACTGATAACACAGTTGAACCTATCAAATCTATGCACGGGCAACACCTGGGGCTTTCGGACATCCCACAAACTTCCGTCGCTGAGAACTAATCGGTCATCGTACGAAAACGTGGCGCGATTCTTTTCGTAGTAACACGACATCTTGTCTTTTGTATCGGGGTCTTCATCCGGATCTCTTCCGTAGGTGTTGATAGCCGTACCGGTGTTGAGGTCGTACATAATTGCTTGGGTTAAACCACAGGTGGCAACCATTTTGTCTGGCACGATCTTGGAAAATTCGACATCATCAACACCGTCGAAAGTCAACTTTACATCCAACGCATTGTCCATGTCTAATAAAACACAGTTCTGGGCCCATCCATTGGACGATACGGCCAGCATCGCCACTCCGGCGTACGATGGTTCGATGCGAGTAATGTGCGAATCGAAAATTCCTGTCTTCACGCGATGTTCAAACTTTGACGCTTTGGGGATGTGCAAATTTCCAGCACTGTCTCCGAGAATCAACCCGCAATCGTCGTTGTGGCTGAACGCAACAGCCGTGAAACGCGACCATCGGTCTCTCGTGGACCGCATCTCCCCGGCATGTCTGAAACGGCTGTAAATCATTGGCAATTGGTGCCTCATACCTCCCCATTCGGGATGTACCCCTTGTCGATAACATTGTCGTTTTTGGATGTTCACTGATGCTGCAATTCTGTTCTTAGGCTTGGGGCAATGTTGGTGGGTGAATAGAGAAAACGGGGGTATACTGATAACAGGATGCCGACATTCGGATTTCTTGTGCTTGCTGCATTCCTCGATGAGAGAATTGAGAGTAACTGGAAGCGCGGAATGATTGCTTTCGCTGAATCCCGAATTTTCTGTAACAAAACTTTTACCGGTTTCCAATTTTCTCACAGATTGAGGCGTGGTGAACACGTTATTATCTTCACCTGGAAAAATCATAACTCCCAGATTCCTGTGAGGATCCGACAAAAACAGATCGACATAAATAATCATAAGAAGGTCCTCATTATCATACCGCGCACGAGTTTCCGAGGCAAAGTCGCTTGTCAGGACAGTCTTCCAGTCCGCGTCGAGTGTAATTGCTTTTCTCGTTATTATTCTTTCCAACAGTAACTTCACCTCGTTGCAAAACTTGGCGTGTAGCTGTTTCTTGTCTTTGCAGACGGGCTTCAGGATCGCTTTATGTAATTTGCTCGTCAAGACGTGAAGCTTTGGTAAGATCTCACACACTGGGCGGTATTCGGCCAGCCCTACGAGCGCCTTGCAAGCAAAGTAACGCGTTTCGTCTGCTGTTCGTGCTGGCTTGGTGACACCTAACAAAGATACCAGCGTTTCGATGTCGTTCGCCTGCCGAATGAGTTTCCACAGCGTTTCTTTAACTGCATGTTTCTTGTTAATATACTTTGGTGTAGCGTGCACTTTCGAATATTCAGTATCATTCTTGCTCTCAGTACCAGTAAATTCAGTACAATGTGCGATAACAGCTAGCGCAGAATTCGCAGCAATCCCATCCCTGTAGGTCATAGCGTCATTGTTGTCAAGAAAAGTTACAATAAATTCCAGTATTACATGGAGTCCGATCCAATCCAACCCCAAACCAGGGTGACTTTTCGTGAGCATGATTTGACAAGACTGCGACAATGTGACGCAGCGTAAAACATCCAACGCGGCCTGACAGACTTCGTATTGCGCCGGTATGGTATATGCAAACTCGTGGGTGTTGTCAATGATATTGAGCAGAAACGGAACACCGCCTAGTCTCTGAAAGAGAGCTATCGGCGCCCAGCTCCCTAGATTGAAATTGTCGCATCCGTGACCCAACTCTCGGAGAGCCTCGAAATATTCATGATGCTGAATCCTCGTATACATCGCAGTCCCATATTGCGTGAGACACTCAATCGAAGGGTATTTGTGTTTCAAAGCAGGCCGCGATTTCACGAGCTCTCCTACTTTGAATACAGTGTGCGCTTGAAAATACCTGCTAAGCGCTACACACGCCGGCCTGATTATATGCAAAGTCGTGTTCAGAAAATCTGGGTCTTCGAGCGGATAATATTCTTCGTCATCGATGTGAGTAATGTACTTGGTCATGCAAATCATATTGATCAGATATCTCAGACCGTTCATGTCGTCAAATATCAAAAGAATGTCTCGGTACGAAAATGCCTCGGAAAAAAACCTGGCGATATTGGATTTACCAGAATCGTGCGAACACTCCAAAAGCCATATGGCATACTCTATGAGTTCCCTCAAAATATGTGCCGGAGAGTGACATATCTTCCCCATAGCCTCCTTACGGCAAGCTAGGTTATAAAAACACAAAGAGACGCCAGTAGAACCCGTTGATGGTCGTGGAATGTCGATCAGTTTCTGAATGCCGTCCAATTCAATGAAATCGGTGGTGGCCTCTTCATAACAAAGGAGCGTGCTCAGAAATTTCAAGATATCATTAATCAAACGGTCTTTCGATCTCGTTTCAAGATAACCAATGATTAAAGGCAGTACGTTGCATCCGTCAAATGCCGATCGAAACTCTTGTAACTCTGCATAGCATGCCAACAGACTGAATGTGTAACACTGGTACACCACAAATTCGCTGTTTATTTCTGAGATGAAATCCGAAGAACGCTTTCGTTTTCTTGGTTCCGATACGTCCTGCTTGCCGTTTATAACAATACACTCCACTTCCTTGTATATGTCCGGCTCGAGATAATTCCACAGTCGTTTCAGTAAGATACTAATAAGTTTGATACTTTTGTCCTTGCTCGATGTTTTCGCAACACAACGGCCGTCGATAAGACCAGTCGCATATGTTCGCAAAGGCTCGTTGGCATAAATAATCCAACTTATCAATACATTTACGTACTCTTTGGTATCCAATCCAGGTATGCGATAGCCAATCCTGGCCAAGATAGCTAGCTTCGCCGAAGCTATCACAACACGTCCGACATTCTTCGGGCTTTCATTAGTTTTCAGGTACCTAGAAGTCAACATATCATTGAATTTTTTGCAGTTTTCGAGCACTTTCAATGCTTTGCCCAGCCTACATTCCGGGACGACAAGTTTGGGGTGCCGCTGGTCGAATGGGTCGGGACGTCTTTTATGGAATTCGGCTAACCCAGACTCCAAGATTTTACTGCATCGGGTAAGGAACGGCAGAGGGTCATACCCTTCATTCTGGTGTTCGGCCTCCCACTTGCCAATTAGATTAACGATGTCAGTTACAGGTTCCACTTCAGAGCTCATAACGCGACTATAGTCAGACAAAAGCAAAATTAGACGATAGATATGATAGTCTGCATAATGAGAAAGAAAAAGTTGCACCCCGCTTACACAGTTATGTATTTAATAGGATACTGCTATTCATTCTTTTAAAATTTTTGTATATGGTACAATCTCAGCGTAAATGTGTATATTGACACCCGTGCACCACCCGTGACGTGATTATACACCCGTGCTACATGGAACCAAAACCTACTTCAAACTTGCACCGCGATATAAATCAGACATAACATTTTAATCCAAATGATGCTTGCACGCAGTTACGCGTGATTTATAACCGCGATATAATTCTGAGTTAGATCCTGTTTTTTTGTACCACGCTTTGGGTGTAAATGCACCGCTCACTCTTTCTGCTACGAGTGTAATTATTGTACCAGCCTTCTTCTCAGAGAATTTATAATAACGCTCACTAAACCCAGTAGCACCCAACAACTACTTGATTAAATAGTCACGGTGTATTCATGTGGCAATGAACTCGAATATTTTTGGTTGACAGTGGTCAGGGGTAATCGTCAGAAACTAGCAGAGAATTGGAAAGAGCATTGTACACCAACAACCGTTTCAATGATATAATGTTCTTTCTAATTCTCTATAGTCCAGTGGCTCTCAACCTGAGACCCGCGAAGCATTTTCAGGGGGTCCACGAAGCCTCTAAATTTGCAAAATGATCGATAATCGTACTTTTATTTTATTTTCGAAATACAGAAAATACGAGACAGTTTCGCTTCAAAACTGCTACAACTTCATGACTCACATCAACACAATGACCGCCTGATACAAACATATTGCTGTTTAAAGATGTTTTGCTGGGGTTTGTGAAAAAAAGTAGGAATAGTACTGTCAATCAGCGTCACTTCAGATGTCTGCAAAAATCCATTTTCCCTTTGATATGCATAACCACTATTCGGGAAAAACTTCGAGATGAGCTGCTACATCGAAATGATTAGGATGGACGCTATATGTTAAATTAAAAATCTGTGTCTCAATTTTGGCGGCATATATGTTGCGATTATACCCAAAGGGGTCGTCTGAAGCGTGTTGCTCGTTATTATAGCATTCGCCACCACTCTTTCCGGAAATAAATTCTCGGCACTCGTTCATATAAAATCGAAGGCGTGGATTTTCAAGACACGAGCATGTATATCGAGAAATGCAACGACAAAATTCGCCATCGTCTACCCAATTATCCACATAAAGAGTATGATGTTATTTTCAAGAACAGTCATTTTGTTGCTGTTTGTCACTAGCCGACAATAAATATTCGCAAAGCACACATGACCGTTGTACGATAATTGAGCTAAATTTGAACTAAAAATTGGGGGTCCGCGGGGGCCCTTGACGGTCCAAAAGGGGTCCGCAAAGACAAAAAGGTTGAGAACCAATTTTCTAGTCGTTGCTGACGATTAGCCCTGACGAGTGACAGCCGAAATGTCCGGTTCCATATAAATACGAATATACTATTTGATTGTATAATAACGTTTTAAGCGTCAGAGAAGCTCTTCTAACAATTACTTGATAAACTAAACCGTAGAACTAATTTCATATCTAAACTACAGTCGAGTTCATCGAGGATGGGGTATTGCTCGAATTCAAATGCGACTATCAATGAAGTGACTCCGCTCTACTTCATTGAGACAGAAATTTACCACGACAAGAATTGATGTTACTATAGCCTGCTTATCATTGTACAATATGTACAATACGCAATTTTCGCATGGCGCTTATCAATAAGCCTCAATATTAAGCAGATGACACTGGTTATGGCAAAACTAGTCCGATATCCACCGTAGGCTAGTAAGTCACCTCTCATCACCGCGGCAGTAGCGAAACAAAAATTCACCATATAGCTTATTTAGATAAGCCAAGTAACGTTACACGGCAATATAAAAGCATGGTAGGCCTACTGCTTTGAAACTCAACAAGCACGGCATGTGGTAAGCTCAAACCCCCGTCATCCTGGTGTAAGAACCCCAGCTATGTACTCTAGTCTGAAGCTTAATATCTATTGGTATCGAAGTTCCAGAATGCGATGGTACAACTCCTTCGAACTAAAGCAACTAAAATATTTCACTCACTGGTTCCTGACATCAGCTCTGCCAACCTCGAGGCCAAGGGCGAATATGACGGTGACGAAGGAAATACTAGTCTGAGCCGCTATGGGTCGGAGGAGAATAATAATGCTGTAACAATATGCCAATAGAGCTGTAAATTTACTTTACCATTACCTCTGACGCTTCTTCACAAGCCTATACTACAATTGCGGCAAACGCGTAGAACCAAAATAAGGTTCAATTCAATGTCGATAATTTGAAGTTATGTAACTATTTCATATTCCCATCACCTATGGGCCAATGACTGATCTTCGAAACTTGGTCGCTCAGTTAAGCTAGATCAGCGGTGGGCAAAATACAGCCCGCGGGTCGCAGGCGGCCCTCAACGCCGTTTTGTGCGGTTCGCGAAAGCCTCAAGACACGTTGTGAAAATAGTGATAAACTGCGTAATCAAAATCAACTTACCGATTAAACATTTTCCTAATATATTTCAACGTGATAATGATAAGTTTTACTCATACCATAGCAGTGATGTGCGGTCCAATGAGGCAGGTGAGGCACTGTCGCCAGGGTGAGTAAGTGAAAATTGTGAAAACCCTCCATGAGTCGATGATTATTGATATTTTACATCAATGCACATAAATAACTAAATTTGAACATTTTGTCACCCGGCATCATCGATTTGCATGATAACTATTCAAAAATACAGCGCGAAAGGAGCGGTGAGGCACAGGTGAGGCACGACCCGCCCGTGCCTCACCTGCGACAATGCAAGTCATCATAAATAGCTCGGAATACATAATACCTGGTATCAATCAAATGCTATCGTCACACAGATTTCGAAAATCCAAGTATTAACAGTGTCAGATCACCAGAACCCTCCCAAAATTGCCAAGGAAGGTGACATTCGGCTTTATTACAGACAATGCCATCGCAGATAAACAATGCCCAGGTGAGGCACAAACGAATCTGCCTCATGCACTATTCGCTAACAATTGGACGATCGCATCACAGTGAAACGCGCTATCGATTTCGGAATACAACAGTCTTGTAGGAATTATATAGTATCGACGGCCAATACGTTATGCGGAGCAAATACACCCCTTACTTATGTAGCTGTTATGTATTTTCCATCCATAACTACGTTAAATTGTGGTATGTGATAGCTACTTGCATAGGCTGTATTATCGTTGTTTGTGGCCTTAATGCTGTGTTCAACTGCAATACCTATAACCAATGTTCCCTCTAATTTTTCAAGAGTCTGCGCAAACACTCCAACTCACTGCGCAGGCCCTCGGACAACAGTGCGCAACCACCTCCCAATAGGGTGATAAACTAACTACTGGGGGGATTCACCCCCCAGCCCCCCTACGGCTCTAGGCTCCTTCCGGTACTTATCATGTACATTTGGTGTCCATTTAATAGTAGCATCCCTAAACGCGCGAAGCGCGAAAAATTTTCTATAATTTATGATTGCATCGGCCAATATGACGGGGAATTGCATATATATTGCTATCAATTTTTATCCTCTCCCTGCTCACATAATCAGATTTACCGGTAGAGCTGATCCAGTGAGGTGTGTGGGAATAGATAGGCCCTCCAACTAATAATAAAACATCTTCGGGCGTACCCGTTGATATAATGACTTCGTTACATGATGCTATTTCGTGACCCCCTATCTGCTATGTCAAAAGATATTGAAATCGCGAAAACGTACTAAAGTAAAAGACGTACACGATTTCAAATTGGTATTTCTTAACTGGATAATACTGTTCCCTCGATATGGCATTTGTCTTGCTGTGGTACTCGGATCGCCAGGACAGGAACATTCGGCGCCAGCCATTTAGGCGCCCATGTACATGGACAATTTCTCATATATTTATATATATCGAAGTTTTCGGTTAGCACCGGGGCAGTCTTTTTCGTCCCAGGTTTTCTCGCTGCTGATCGTTCTGGTGCACTTCTTGGATTCGCATGTGACATAGTCTTTAAATTCATATATATGTCTTGGCGCGTCATGGTGCGGTAAGGGCCGACGCCCAACTGCCCATTTCTATAAATCATGCCTAATTTTTGTTGGGAAAGGGTACCCAATAATTAGATATCTTACAATAATGAAACGCGCGTAACGCGAAAAAAACATTCCTGAAAAATTTCAAAAAATACACCATGATTTATGTTAATTCTCGAAATAATTTTAGACCCCCTTCGAGCTCGGCCCCTCCAATTGGAGGGTTTGGGGTGAGAAAGTTACGGTCCTGAGTAAATCTTACGCAATGTTCATGCCACGCGAAGAAGACTATCATTCGTTAATTTCTCGCAGATTAACTTCGAGCTAGCCCATTGCTATTTAAAACTTTGTTAAACCATGTTATTTCGCCATTCCCAGAAAATAATGCGCTATTCAAATGATATCAGTATCGCTCACGTGTACGAGGCCACTACTAAAATAATATCTTCCGTGAGGCGCAGGTGATTGTGAACTCTAATTTCTTCACGGAGCGCAATAGTTACCTTTGCGGGACGCACTTGTACCTCGGTTTCAGACTTCAGTGATAACACTATTTGGCCCTGGCAATGTTCCATCTTAATTTCCACGAATCTGCGCGCCTGCGTGGTCCATTGGACAACAGTGCGCAACAACTATAAAAAAACATCATTTCTGATTTTTTGTGCGCAGCGTAGATTTTCTGTGCGCAGAGACCGTTTCAGCACTGCGCATTTGCGCATGTGCGCAGCTTAGAGGGAACATTGCCTATAACCCTTCATTGTGGTATGTGATATGCGTTGCCGTTGTTTGTGGTCAGTGGTGTCACTCCTAGTGTTTTTACACTAGATCTTTTTGACTTGACCTAGTGTATTTTCTTTCGAAACTCGGCAAACCTCGTGTTTTTTACTGAAAAAATATTTGTAAATAAGGATGCTATGTTCATGTGCTTCGAATAACTTATACCGGTACTTGAAGAGATAGTAATTATTATCTGTCTAAACCTGGCCATTTAACACGAAAGCGACCAACCCTACGTGTATTAATGTGGAATGGCAACGGCTATCAGTGTGCAAAGAAAATGCTCTCTATACCTGTTGCTGTTGTTATTCACATTTTCGGTCTCTTTGTCAGGTAGGCTACTTTACGTGCGTGCGTGTTTGTATGTGGGTGTGGTGGTGGGGGGAGGGTCCGTGCTTCACCAGTCATGAACCTCACCACACGTCAGTGTACCATGGACTTTTTTTTATAACATTTATGACGCGATATCCGGACCTCAAGGCCCATGCATTTTGAAAGGTTTCAATTGCTAAACATCACATAAAATGCAACATAAATGACTTAATTCGGACCACGAGTGTGATTTTAGAATAGCAACACGAGCGGGTTTATTACTTTTAGTGCTGTACTTTTAAAAACTGATTCGCGAGTGTGTTGGATAGATTGTATATTGCAGAAGCGGATTTAAAGGTAACTGGGATATGATGTTGTCAGCATTGTGAATCCTGGAGCTAAACTAAAACTGCAATCAGCAAGTCTATGTACAGATCACTGGTCGTAGACTCAAATTTACATCCAGCTCTAAGAATCGGGACAGCCGACTTTCATCCCTAGTTTTGACAATGAGGACGACCATCGTATAAATTCTCGTCAATGTTTCGGACGCGTATACGTTATCATCAAATCAATGTTTGGTTTGTATTTGATATCCAAATGCATATATATTATTTCTATGTCGTCGATCACTATACATAATCAAATAACAATATTGAATTTTGGTTCAGTATCTCAATATTATATAGTGCGGCCAGTGAGCCATAAAGTTTGCCCACCACTGAGCTAGACGAATATAGAGCAGTGGTTCTCAACCGGATGTCCGCGAAGCATTTTCAGGGGGTTCGCGAAACTCTAAAAATTGCAAAATGATTAATGGCCTAATCTGTCATAGACTATAGGGCAGTGGTTCTCAACCTTTTTGTCTTCGCAGACCCCTTTCAGACCGTCACCGACCCCCGCGGACCCCCACGAAGTTTGGTTCAAATTTAGCTCAAATATCGTGCAATCGTCATCTGTCTTGTGCAAATGATAACTGTAGGCTTAGTAGTCTTAGTGATGAACAGCAACAAAATGACTTTTCTTGAAAATAAGATCATATACTACTCATGTAGAAATTGGATTGACTATTATTTCAAAGCGAATTCTGCAACTGCATTTCTTGAAATACGTGATCGTGTCTTGAAAATCCACCCCTGCGATTTGATATGAACATTGAACAAGTGCCGAAAATCCATTTCCATAAATATAGGTGGCGGCGAATGTAATAATATCGCGTAACGCTTCCGACGACACATTTGGGTATGATTGCAACAAATGAGGCACCAAAATGAAATATAATGAACATACAACGTCAAGCCTGGTCATTTCTATCTAGCAGCTTATCTTGAAGTTATTATGGAAAAAGTGGTCGTGTGTATTACAAAAGAAAAATGATTTTTGTTAACATTTCGGAGTCACCGTGATTGACCTTTCTCATCCAACTTTTTTCCACAATCCCCAACAAAACATCTCTAAATAGCAAAATGTTTGTATCAGTAGGCTATGGGCAATTTAGCAATTAAAATGAGCTGCACAGTGGGATATTTCATCTCAGATGACGATTCAGTTGATGTGAACTCTGGAGTTTTCCGAGTAATGAAGCGAAACTGCCTCGTGATTTTCCGAATTTAAAAAATATACGAATTAGGTTATCAACTATTTTGAGGCTTCGCGGACCCCGTGAAAATGCTTCGCGGACCCCCGGTTGAGAACCACTGCTATAGGGAAAGCATGAGACAGTTTCGCTTCATAATTGTTAAGCCTCTAGGACTCACATCATTGGAATGGTCGTCTGAGATGAAATATCCCACTGTGAGAGCTCATTTTAATTGCCAAATTTCCAACAGCCTACTGATACAAACATATGGCTGTTTAAAGATGCTTTGTTGTATCAGGTGTAAAAAAATAAAAAGTTGGCGATATAGTAAAGTCAACTTCGACTTCGAAATGTTTGCAAAACAGCGGTGTTATTTGAGATTTTTGTTGATAATTCTCGGATTATCCTTGATTGAAAAACTCAAGTAACTCCGCTTCTACTAGTTGGAATTTAGTCAAGTTTGTTTTGTAGCGTTTTTGAAGACAGCTCAACAATTTCATGGGGTTGACAGAAAAATTTGAATCTTTTTTTAATTTTCCCTAATAATTTAAAAATTTTAATTGGATATGCGGAGTCTTATACTTGTTAGAATTGAGCCGAATTTGGTGTACAGCATTTTTAGGGTAACTCACAATTTAATCAGTGAATGGCTGGAATCCAGAAAAAATAAGTTAATTTTGAACAGCCCTAATATTACCATACAAAGTCATGTCAGTAACTCCATGCCACATAAAATTCCCTCGGATATATTTCATTGGCGAACTCCATTAACCATTAATGCACTGATTAGCGATATAATGATTCGTTTCTACTTTTAATAGATGCCTGGTCTAGAATAAATTCTTATCCGCGCAACAATAAACTGAAATCACCAATCTGCGTCGTCCTTGAGCATGTCAAAATGTATGGCGTTTACCGTTTATATGTATAGCGCATACATGCGGAACCTGGAGTCCTGGATTAGTCATGATCATGATCATGTTTCGTGGATAAGAAAGTACTCTGTGCACGAGCAGTGGTGCTTAACCTGTCCTAACCTGGGGAACAGTACGCTAATCTACAAGCTTCCACGAATCCCAAATTTCCGCTAAGGCATAAAAACAAAAATCGAACTCAATGCGCATCTAACTACACATCTAATACATTACTTCAGATTACCTACAGTACACAAAATGTGTATATCAATACAGGCCTACTGCAAAATTTCGCCTATAAACTGATATTTTCTCTGCCAATATCAGGTTGTGACATACTTCAAGAAGACTTTCAAATTAGTTGCAGTAATTTGAAAAAATCATCCTAGTTCAAACAGAAGGGAAGCGTGATGATGATTATTGCACGTGGCTGTGACCTCTAATATGCCTTCATAATAATCCAGACGTGATCTGACAGACCGTCGCCTGAGGGGACAAAACAAAGCAATGGAGGGATAGTATCTGCATTTATGGTGAATATACTAACAATTTGCGGTGCTTAGTACAAACGATACAAGACAAATATAATGACCGAAGAGCGCGGTATAGACGAGGTAATGACGCTCTATTTCTACGATCGCTCATATCCGCGCCGACAGGCCGGTCACATCACGCTCTAGTTTCACGTTTCATGTTCAGTTCCTGCGCACCGCACCTGTAACATTATTGCTCTAAAGCAGTGGTTCTTAACCTTTTTTCCTCCAGCGCCCCCTTTCAAAAATTATCGTGCTCCAGCGCCCCCCAACCGCATATTGTAAGGAATGTCATAAAGACAATGAGTAAGAGGGAGGGCCGTAACAGCGCTTCGTCATCCCCCCTAAAAATGATTGCCTTGCGCACCCATAGCGTGATAAACCAAACTTCCGAGGGCTTCGCCCCCAAGAACCCCGTAGCGTGATTTCGATGGTCAGCAAAGTTTGTGTGGCATGCTCGCCCTAGGTAACAAAATTTTCTGTAATGCATGAATGAATAGGTGGTAATTACATATATAAGTCGCTATAACCTTTTTATCCTCTCAGCCCACGTAATCAGATTTACCAGTAGCGCTGATTGAGCTGTTGTATGGGAAGATGGAGGGCACGTAATTAATAATTAAACATATTCGGGCGTGCCCGTAGGTACAATTAATTCGTTACCAGGGCCGTAACAGCACTTCGTCAGCCCCGCCCAGAAAAACGTTGGTCTTAGCGCCCCCCCCCATCGGGTGATAAACCAAACTTCCGGGGGGCTTCGCCCCCAGAACCCCTTTCGGCTATCCACTATTTGCTGATACTAGTCATCTACATTGGGTGTCCATTTACTGAGCCAGGTATTCCCGGCAAGACGCGCGAAGCGCGAAAAAATTCAATAATTAATGATTGAATTGGTAAATATGATCGGGAATTGCATGTATATTGATATCAAATTTTATCCTCTCTCTGCTCACGTAAACAAATTTACCGGTAGAGCTGAGTGATGTGTGATTGAAAAGGTAGGACCCCTCAATAATAATTATATATACGTTGGCAGGAACGAAACGGCACTTCGTCAGGCCCCCCGAAAAAACTTGGGTCTTGGGCTCCCATAGGGTGATAAACCGACCGTCCCCATCACGTTGTTCGTTTTGCCACGAAATCAGCTGTGCTGTTTAGCGAGCAAGTGCGAAGCGTGAAAACTTTCGATAATTCATGATAAAATCGGTCAGTAAGATCGGGAATTGCATATATATTGCTATTAATTTCTTGTCCACTCTGCTCACGTTACCAGATTTACCGGTAGAGCTGAGTGAGGTGCAATGTTCCGTCTAAGCTGCTCACGTGCGCAGTGCTGACATGGTATCTGTGCACAGAAAATCTACGTTGCGCACAACTAATCCGAAGTTTTGACCCTTTTTTAGTCGTTACGCACTGTTGTCCAAGGGTCTGCGCAGTGAGCTTATTGAGTGTGCGCAGACTCATCAAAACGTTGAGCGAACAATGTGAGGTGTCTTGGAAACTGTAGGGCCCGTAACTAATAATTAAACATATTCGGGCGGGCGAACCCGTTGGTATGACTTCGTTGCATGATGTTATTTCGTGACCTCCTGTCTGCTATATCAAAAAATATAGAATCGCCCAACAGGGATATCGCCCAACAAGAATATCTAGTTTTAGATATCCCTGTCGCCCAATCGTACTAAACTAAAAGACGAACACGATTTCAAATTGGTATTTCTTCACTGGCATATAATTTTTCCCTGCCGGATGGAATTCGTCTTCTGGGGTTCAGATTGCCAACACAGGAATATTCGGTGCCAGTCATTTAGGCGCCCATGGACAATTAAACCTATATGTCTTTTGTAGGCTATATATAACGAAGTTTTCGGTGTTCATTTTCTCTGAATACTCATTAAGGATATGTCCTACCACCACATCATCTACTGCGAAGCCATTTTTCTCCAGCGCCCCCCATACCGCCCCCCTGAGCCCAGCGCCCCCCATATCGCCCCCTGAGCGTTTCCGCCCCCTTTCAAAATCGCCAGCGCCCCCTGGGGGGCGCTGGAGGCAAGGTTAAGAACCACTGCTCTAAAGTCTAAACGTATAGTAAACTACTCTTACAACTAAAACATTCAATGATCGACCAGGTGTCACATTTTATTATTATATCATCAACGTACAATGTGCTTATTGAAACATTGCCTGTATAATATATAATATTTCTTGAACACAGAATCTGGGCAGTGTTGCCAACTCCGGATGGAAGAAAATCGCTAAAACTGGTGTCAAAAATCGCTAGATATCGCTAAATATCGAGTAAAAAGCGCTACAAAATAGCGCTAAATCTGCAATAATTACTAAAGGTGTCAAATTGAACCATTATACCAATACATTTTTCTCAGCTATATTTTACTCGTCTGGAGCCAAAGTCACTTATCTTATTACTAGTTCATAATACGTAATACTCATTTCTAAGCGGGACAAAACGTACAGTGCATTCCGATAAAGCAGATCGCTTTGCGCAATGATCGCAATACGTGACCACTGACCAGGTTTGCAGGCATAACCGCTCACTATATATATGCGTGCCTTGCTCGATGCGTGAATACGTGATGCGATGTACCGTGGAAATGCGCATGACTTCTTCTCTAAACTGTGTTGGAGTACTTGAACACGACATGCGACTTGACACTCGTGTACCAAACATGCGACTTAATAACCCGACACAACACGACTTGAACCGGTTTTGACAGCCACTATAAGTAGTGACATATAAGAAAATAATCCGAGGACCAACCCGCGGTATGAAATGTACTTAATCTGGTCTTAAACGAAAGCTAGTGTCACACTGATTTTGACAATGCGAATTGGATTCTTGTCAAGACAGTGGAACGACCTCGAAGCGGCCCACGGGGTCTGGGGATCGGCATTGATCAGAACAATCGCTGGATGAAATTGGTCATTATTATGTTCATTGTGTTGCGGCGTTGCCATTGTTAGAGCAATGCCGGGTTTTCGGACTTTGGCGGCTGTTTCGAGGTGCAAGGTTCCATTGTACGGACGAGATTTTGTTTTGTATTTCCGGAATCACTGCGACACTATCTTTCGATCGTGGGCATTTATACTAAATTTCAGCGCTCAGGTCGCCAGATGTAGCACTGCCAATTTTGCTACTTTTAGATTACTCAGCAAGAGACACTGTTTGCCCATGCGTAACCGCCAGGAGTTGCGTATCTACTATCTATCCGTAGGTTAGTAATCTATCATCAGAGTCCGCACTCAAGTGACCGGAATAGCCAATGCAGCCGTCAGCCAGAACTGATCTTTATTGGTCATTTTCGGTAAAAAAGCGCTAAATAATCGCTAAATACTTTTCAAAAATCGCTAGATTTATCGCTAGGCGCTAGATCCATATTTTTTGGCGCTAAACCGGATGAAAAATCGCTAGATCTAGCGCGAAAATCGCTAAATTGGCAACACTGAATCTGGGATGTCCCTGATAGAATCACCTAATCAACAAGCCGCTGCTGGCGTGATCATTGAAGCATAGCCGGTCATTCAATCAAGTGCCGTGATTCGCCATCATCATCATTGGTTTATTAGCAATTTTTATCAGTTCAATACACCACAAAAATGCGATACAATGAAAAGATAGTAAGGTGTCGAAGGGACTATGGAATCAGACACCCACCTTGGCCCATAGGCAATGTAAAAAGCAGGCATGTACATGTACACTGAATGAAAAGTAAAAGAAGATAGTATAGAAAAATGCAAGCGACAAGAGTGATGATGATACATGATGATGATACAATGCAACATTATTAACATTTTCCAAAGTTTGGTCAACCCGGACGTTGACGTGGGAACGTGGACTTTCTAATTTCGAATATTTCCGCACCCCTGTTGATCAATATCGGCCACTTTCGGAACTGATCAGGATTATTGCAGACACAAAATAGCCTTGTCCGACCTCCTACAGTATAGCCCGTCAAGTCCAACGGAATCAGAGTTTGCTATCTAGCCACACCTTGAACGCACAATCAATAAAGAATGTACAATATATGACCACGCAAGAAGTACATGAAAACCATAGAAATAACGGCATTTCATACTATTAGCAGGCAACCGATAGGACATTCCGTCGCTGCAGTAGAAAATATCTTCAACCAATCAATAATACGAGCGCTAGGCAAACCCTTTTATGCTCATCATAACAAATGGGCGCATGTACGAGTATTTTGCCATTCTACAGCGGCCCAGCTCCCTTTCATGTATGCAAAATGCTACGGTAGGATCGTAGACTAATATCAACGAATTGTAAAAAAGCCTGCTGCAAGTCGTCAAAAAAGTGTTTCCATAACAATGCATACAGAATACAAAAAATTCCTGCGTTCGACAGAATGACAATTTACTTTTCGTCATAAATGCCGAGTTGCCTGAAAATTCGGTACCAAGAACGTCCCTGATGGCAGGAAAAATCAACATTATTTTCAACAACCAGACAAGTTGTACCCCGCAAATTCTAAACATAGTAACCATCGACATTTAGCAGCACACAGTAAGTCACCTATCTTATGTCACAGTCTTGGTCATCGTGTAACATGAATAAATCTTTTCAATCACGGTGAATACGGTTGATATGGTTTACGAGGCTTCTCTCGCGAGAAAAAAAAACTCCACAAACAAAACACGCGAATGTCTTGCCGGACCCGTGAATTAGCATATGCCGGTACGGGTACATAGAAGCTTCGGTGCTGCAGGACTTCCCTCAAATCTCGCATTCAAAAGTGTTGGAACCACTGTGTGCGGCCATATGACTCTTCATGCTACTGTCATGGGAGAATCTTAACCCGCAAATCCTACATTCGAAAGGTTTGGTTCTGCTATGTATGGCCAAATGACTCTTCATGCTATTTTCCCGATTCAATCCCATCCCGCAAATCCCACATTAGAAAGGCTTGGTAACGCTGTGTGCGGCCATATGACGGTACATGCTACTGTCATCGGAAAGTCTTAACCCGCAAATCCTACATTCGAAAGGTTTGATACTGCTATGTCTGGCCAAATGACTCTTAATGCCATTTTTCTGATTGAATCCCATCCCGCAAATCCAACATTCGAAAGGCTTGGTACCGTTGTGTGTGGGCACATGACTTTTCATGGTACTGTTATGGGAAAATCTTAACCCGCAAATCCTACATTCGAAAGGTTTGGTACCGCTATGTATGACCAAATGACTGTTCATGGTACTTTTCTGATTGAATCCCTTCCCGCAAATCCAACATTCGAAGGGTTTGGAATCTGTATGGAGTCGCATGTGTATCTCCAAGTCACTTTTATAACGGCTATGCTTCCCACAAACCTCACATTCGAAGGATTTCGAACCTTCGTGTATGGCTATATGATGACGATTCATCCCACCTTGATTACAGAATCGTAACCCGCAAATCATACACTCGAAAGCTTTATTGGATCCGTAGTGTATGGTCATATGGCTCTTCATGTTACTTTTCTGATTGAATCCCATCCCACAAATCTCACACTCGAAAGCCTCGGAGCTGCCGTGTATGGCCATATGACGATTCCTGGTACTTTTCAGAGCAAATTCGTTTCCACAAATCTCGCAGTCGAAGGGCTTGTAACCAGTGTGGATTCGCATGTGTCTCTCCAACTTACTTTTCTCGCGGCAGCGTCTGCCACAAATCTCACACTCGAAAGTCTTGGAGCTGCCATGTATGGTCATATGGCGCTCCAAGTTACTTTCCTTAGCGATTCCCATCTCGTAGATCTTTAATGGCACCTCCGTGTATATCCGTATGACGATTCGTGTCACTGCTCTGGGAGACTCTCAGCCCGCAGTTCTCACACTCGTTAAGTCTTCGATCAATATGACATCGCATAGCTTCAATATATTGACTTTAACAGCAAACTTTTCCCCACAAATGTCACTTTCATAAAATTATGGTATCATCCTCTGAGGATCCAAATTAGCTAAACATTTGGATCGAGTTATGAGTCTACAAAATAGAGCCATCAAATTATGCCTTGCCATTCGTAGAGTTCGCCTCATTCCCTTCTATTATAGTCTGAAATATATCTATAGTCTATATTGGGTATTCCAATGCATAGCTACTATAATAATCAAACCCGAACTGACATTTTCTTCGGCTATTTCACCCCTCTTAGTGAACACCATTCTAATTTTACAAGAGGTTTTGTTATGAACTTATATCTGCCGAAGGCTCATCACAAAACAATTACTCATCGAGGTCTCCTAATATGGATCTCCATTCCATCTCATATTAGCTCTTTCGACGCCGCATGTTCCCATTTCCCATATGTTCGCGTAGGATTGTCTCTCAAACGACGCGTATCGCCAGATGTTCGCTAAATCGACAAAAACATTTTCGTAGTATATTAAGAGGGCGAGCTTCTCTCCCAGCGTGAGTTTGTCAAACCACTGTTGTACCGCCGATATGTAGATGACACTTTTGTCATATTCAGGAACGATTAGGAGTGTGATCAATTTCTCATTCGCTTAAACTTGCTTCACCCGGCCTTGCAATTCACAATTGAAAAGGAACGCAATAACTCTCTATCATATTTTGAAGTTTTAGCCAAAAAGCACAATACGAACAGATTTGAAGCGTCTGTCTTCAGGAAACCGACATTCACAGGCCAATACCTTTGTTGGAATTCATTAGTCCCCGACGCAGAAAAATCAACCTCATATAGGCAGTAGGCACCCTCGAGCATAGAGCGTTGATGATATGTTTGGGTAACAAACTGAGTTTAGAACTTGACAACATCCGCGAAATATTACTTGGTAACGGTTACCTTGAACACCTCATCCAGGGATATTTAAAACATCTAAATATCTAAAAATCCCTGCCTCATCAACCGCGGCATAGAGAGGAAATTAACGCAATTCAACGCAAAAAAGTCAAGAGATCCCACCGAACGGACAACCAAAGACGTTTATATCCATCTAGCTTGGATTGGTCTTATTTCCACCCGCTTTGAAAAACAATTGATTTCTGCGGCCAGTAAGTGTTACGACACAGTCAAACCCAATGTGATTTTTACGACTACACAACTGCTCCCTTCAACACGCAAAGCTGTTTTATTGGCAAGCAGATCCATAATCTTGATTATTCTTTTTGGTTCAGTTCAGTTGTACTCAAAGGGCATTTAGGCGTCCTCCGATTACATTTACAATTCATTGAAAAAAGAGGACATATATGGCAACCCTGTAAGTTAGTGCTAGCGAAAGGGGAGTTGGTTGAACTTTAGTGTCCTCTTCTCCCCGATTATTGGAAATTCAATGCCAGTGATACGATTGTTTATACAATACATATACAACGTTCTTCCGAATTCTTCACTAGCTAGTGACGATTGCCTCTGTGTCAGCCAAAACGATTCGGGTTTATTTCAATATGAATTTACTAGTTAATTGTACATTGAAGTTATTTACCTCTAAGAAACCTTTTAAATGACTCTATCGTCACCGAAACCTCTACGTGTTACTCGAGGTAGACGAGCGAAATTAATAAGCAGAACATTGTCAACCACATGCATCAACGCGCTACACTACCGTATAGGCTAGTCAGCTATACGTTATCACACCATATCGTTTACAAGACTATCCTGCGTAAGGTTGCACTTAAAACAACCGGTGTTTTAAAACACTTTGTTCAAAACATGTTTCAAACAGTGTTTAAAAAAACAAAATTGTGTTTTTTTAAGTTGTAAAATATGCCATAATTGTGTAAATACTTTCCAAAAAACATGTTGTATGAGCCTACGTACAGTTAACACTCGATATAGCCGACGCATATCCATATTGGATGGTTGGAACTCTCAAAATAATCGGTTCAGCATAGTACAGATATTTCGTCAAAGGAGCTATATATACCCTATATTTTCAATTGGTAATGTCAATCCACTATGACGCCACAATTGAATATTTGTGGCGTCAGAGCTTTAAAAACAAAAACAATGGGTCTTGTTTTAAACAAGGGCCTTGGTTCAATCATGTTTGTTTTAAATTGATTTTTGCTTTAAATGCAACCCTAATCCTGCATATAGGCTGCAATGACAGCCGTGAGCACTGAACATCGAGCAATGAACAATTGAGCATGCGTTAATAAATTAAGATGATCTCCTGACAGCCTTTAAGCGCCTACCTATTTCTCTCGTTTCATATTTGGGAAGCTGACCGACGTATAGAAGTAATCAGTAGGAGGCATCAACGGCAATAACACCAATTAGCATCGCTGTTTACACCCTCAAATGACAATAGATGATGCACTTCGACTAAATATTACGTGGACGGGGCCTACGTATTTTCAGCCATCCATAGTTGAAATTGGGTATTTGTTACATGAACTGGCATAATATGCACTAATAATAATAATAAAAATGCGAGCGTGCTCATTGCCCCAGACCGCGCAAAACAATCTTATATGAGGTACCTGGCAAGCCGAAACTTAAAATTTATACAATCCATGTTGTCTTGAAGGTTTTCAAGTTCCAGTACACGGGGCCGTTATTTCTATATCTCGTGTTTTTTCTTCGACCTTCCTACGTTTATGAGATGGAATATAGTTTACAAATCGCCGACGAATTTGTAGTAAGGTGAGGCTGAATTGGCTCTGTTCGTTTGTGGCATTTTGCCGATGCCCATTTCCCGTCGAGCATTCGTCTGTGGCATATGACAGGGAAGCACTTTATAAATTTGATACGTTTAGATAGGACTTATACATCGTTACTGCGATGACACATATAATGCGCAACGCTTTATGCAGCCTCAGTTATCACTCTATTTAAAATTTCCTTCCAAAACATTCCCATGCACAAGCTATACTAACATAACATAAGAGTGTGTCGGACTATGTTCGTAAGTAGTATATGGCCCAGTGGTTCCCAACCTTCCACTCTCATCTGCAATATGGAATCGTAGTATCGGGAAATGCATGCACAACATTTTTGTGCAGAATTCGAACCCTGCAAAACCGTGCGATACGGCTGATCTCATCTGTACCTTTACGTACCAATTTATCGCCTTACTACCGTAAGCATCGAATTTTGCGAGTTGATGAACTATATCGCTTCGAAGTATCAAAAGTTGTTCACAAATATTTTTCCAATAGTCTGCCTACTGTGTTTGATAACTTTTTCATACCTGCTAAACATGTCCATTCCCATTACACGAGATCCTCGTCTAAAGGAAACATCTACTTACCCCCACCCAATAGCAACCTAACTAAGAGATCTATCGACTACTCGGGACCTATCATCTGGAATGCATTACCACCACATATCCGTGAATTGCCTTATAATAGATTCAAAAAAGCCCTACTTGATCACCTCTTGTCGTTACACTAACACTGTTGCCCTACCTCGCCCAGACATTGCTTCATTGATCATTTGCCACCATTGTTTTATTTTTTTTCTATTTTCCTTCAACTAAACATTTCTTTAGAGCCAGACTGTTCAGAGTCAAGTGTACCTGTTTGATGCTGGTGTGATCAGACTAGATGACCTTCACGGTCTTATCGATCATTCCTATCTAATACCGAATACTGTGCACGCATATTTTCTGTACCACCATCACTGCCGTTTGTTATGTATTTAGGTTCGATGAAAATAAAGACTCTCTCTCTCTCTCTCTCTCTCTTTACCGACTCATCGCCCAATTTCAAGCTCCCCACCGATCATCGCCCCCAAATATTGGGAACCGAAAAATGGGCATACAAACTTTAATCACCGGCGAGTTGACTAAAAAAAAGGTCAACTTTCTCAAAATTACACTTTTCCAGCTAAATTTTCGTGGTTTTACTAAAAAAACGGTCATCTCTCCGACTTCACTCCAATATATCCGTTTTAACGTGCCACCGCCGCCTATCGCCCCCTCGTTATTTTAAGCCCATTCGTCCGTTTTCGCCCCTATCTTCCCTTCGTTATTTCGCCCGTAGACCGCCACATCACCCCTGGAGGGGCGGCGATATCGCCCCCGTTGGAAACCACTGTGCTCGGCGAAGCTCTCGAAGTACTGCTATAACTATACCTTGATGGTGATTATTCGGTTTCCTGCAAAAGAAATGATACTTTGCTGTTTGCGAAAACCTCTTTTACACTACTAAGTCTCCCAACCGTTTCCGAATGTAACGAAATTTCTATTAAAATAGTGTTGCACGTGTTACCTCGCAACAATTGACGTGATCAAACAGGGTATTAATTTAGCTAAAATAGTGTTACCATAAGTCATCCTTTTTCAGGTTTTCGAGAATGTCCTGCGAGGATGCCTCAATGTCCTCCTTTTTGGCAATTCGTCCTCCTGTCCAGCTTTTAGAGCTAAAATGATGGATAGATTCGAGCGAAAATGTGCATAAATGACGCTAAACAGGAAATTTGTGATTCGAACGAAAACGGCGACCTTTTTTTAGTCAAATAACGAAAACATGCAGAAAAACTGTATTTCGAGAGCTGTAGTCAACCAACCACAATTTCGTCGTGAATTTATTATTTTTTCCGGATTTTACTCCAGTATTGAAAGTCTGAAAATTTTGAAAAAGTCCCTTCCTTTCCCGATTCGAAAATATGTTAACCCTGTTCGTCAATCTCCGGAGTTTCACCTGCAACTTGTCCAAAGCGAATTGTAGGCTACTTTCAAACAATTACGTGCATCACTTGCATCATTGTGACGTACGCCTAAGTAGACCATGAACTATTACATTACATCAATGCACAAAATATATGTTCCAAATTTCAGAATGAATTTTAAAATTTCACCGACAAGTGTGTTACTTGTTGCAATTTTGAATTGAGATATACAAATCTAATATATTTGACTGACCGATAGGAAACTTGCCACTGCCGGCGGTTCAGAATCACTGGCGTATAGAACTTTCAACACGATTCTTCCTGGCAGGCTAGCTGCCGGTTGTCATACGTTTCACTACGTACGTCGATTACTGGAAACGAGATTAATTCATAGTTTCTCGCACGGCGCCCTTCCAGTGGACGAACTCGTGATGAACACATTTCATTACTGGACTTTTGGCGCGTGGATGTCCTATTTCATCAATCATCCGCAGTACACAATTCCCTTCTACGGGGAAACGCAGGTCCATGGGGGACTTGGGATTTTCACGGTAGCTTTTACTCAGCGTGATCAATCATAGACTTTTGATCACGATTCTGTCTAACTCTAATAGATTGGGCAGATTGGTAATTCCTCCACTCACATTGCATTAAACAACCTGGAGTTAACTGATGGAAAACGGAAGATGGTTGGTCCGAAGAAAAACCCATTTACGTGGCTCTTTGCGTATGTTTCTTGCCTAAACCACACATACGAACTGTTACCATGGACTGGCTTTGCTATCATGACGCAGACAGTCGTAGGTATGTTATGAATACGTACGAACGCACCGATGGTGGATTGAACCAACTTTGCATTCTACAGCCGTGATGTTCCTGGGCATTGGATTTATCCAGATGGCGAAATGGGCTCTTTCGAGACATCTTCATTGCCGGCGTCAATTCGTGGAGTATCCTAAGTTCCGCAAAGCGATGTTGCCATTTATTTTATGAAAACCAAATGTTTTCCTGGATCCGAACTCGTTCTATATCGTGAACACAAGGAATGAAGGAATACGCTTCTAGTCCTTTCGAAAATTTTCTACAGGTTAATTTCCAAACATTTCCAAATTTTGCACAACCCGGACGTTGACGTGCTGGCGACGTAGGCGTTTTAATTTCAAATATTTACGCAACACTGTTGCTCAATATCGGAAGCACTGATTATGATCATTGCAAACACGAAATAGCGTTGCCAGACGTCCAACAGCAACAGAGTTTGCTATCTAACCACACCTTGAACGCACAATTTGTAAATCAATGAAGGATGTTCAATGTATATCCACGCTAGAAATACATGTAAAGCAGCGGAATAACGACATTTCATACTATTAGAACGCAACCGATAGCACATTCCGTCGCTGCAGAAGAAAATATCTTCATCCAATCAATAATACGAGAGCTAGGCAAACCTTTTCCGCTCATCTTAAAAAATTAGAGCACAGAGCATGTACTGGTATTTTGCCAGCTCCCTTTCGTGTATGCAACGGTGGGGTTGTAAACGAACATCGCCAAAAAGTGTTTCCATACCAATGAATACAGATACAACAATTTTTACTGTGTTCGACAGAATGAAAATTTACTTTACGTCATAAATGCCGAGTCGCCTGGAAATGCGGTGCCAAGAACATCAATTATGGTGGAAAAATCAACATCATTTTCAATTACCAAACAACGATAACCCAACTACCATACAACCCTTTTGCATCTAATCGCGTTCGGCGATCTATACATTCTAGCTGGCGATAACTTACAAGTTGCCTACCCCGCAAATCCTAAAAATAGTAACCATCGATTTTTAGTAGCACTCATTAAGTCACCTATCTTATGGCACAGTCTTGGTCATCGTGTAACATGGATAACTATTTTCAATTGCTGTGGATGCGGCTGATATATTTTGCGAGGCTTCTCTTGTCAGTATAACGCCTCCCACAAACAAAACACGCGAAAGTCTTGCCGGACCCTTGAATTAGCATACGCCGGTATAAGAATCTTTTGTGTTGCAGGACTTTCCGCAAATCTCGCATCCAGAGTTGCTGGAACTGATGTGTGCGGCCATATGCCTTTTCATATTATTGTTACGTGAGAATCTTAACCCGCAAATCACACATTGGAAACGTTTGGTACCGCCAGCGCCATGTATCACCAAATGCAGCTTCACGTCACTTTTGCGATTGAATCCCTTCCCGCAAATCCAACATTCGAAAGGCTTGGTACCGCTGTGTGCGATCATATGACTTTCCATTTTACTGTTATAGCAGAATCTTAACCCGCAAATGCTACATTCGAAAGGTTTGGTAACGCCAGCGCCATGTATGACCAAATGCCACTTCATGTGATTTTTCTGATTGAATCCCTTCCCGCAAATCCAACATTCGAATGATTTGGCATCAATATGGCTTCTCACGTGTTTCTCCAAGTCACTTTTATCAAAGCTAAGCTTCCCGCAAACCTCACATTCAAAAGACTTGGAACCGTCGTGTCTAACCCTATGACGCTTCATGTCATTGTGATACGAGAATCTTAACCCGCAAATCACACATTCGAAAGGTTTGATACCGGCATGCATGACCAAATGACTCTTCATCTGAGTTTCCCGATTGAATCCCTTCCCGCAAATCCAGCATTCGAAGGGCTTGGCATCAATATGGATTATCATGTGTTTCTGCAACTCACTTTTATTACAGCTAAGCTTTCCACAAACCTCACATTCGAAAGCTGTGGAACCACCGTGTATGACCACATGACGCTTCATGGTACTGTTATTGCAGAATCTTAACCCACAAATCTCACATTCGAAGGGTTTGGCACCAGTGTGAGTTCGCATGTGCTCCTCCAACTGACTTTTATCGCTGCAGCACCTGCCACAAATCTCACACTCGGAAGCCTTGGAGCCGCCATGTATGACCATATGACTCTTCAAGTGACCTTCCCTACCGAATTCCATCTCGCAGATCTCGCATTCGAAGGGTTTGGCAGCAACGTGGGCTCGCAAGTGGTTCTCCAACTGACTTTTATTGCGACTGCGCTTTCCACAAATCTCACATTCCGAATCTTTAAAGGGGCCTCCGCGTATATCCATATGACGATTCGTGTCACTGCTCAGAGAGACTCTCAGTTCCGCAGTTCTCATGTGTGTGTGTGCACACTCGTAAAGTCTTCGATCAATATGACATCGCATAGTTTCAATAAATAGACTTCAACGGCAAATTTTTCCCCTCGTGTCTCACACTCATAAAATTATGGTATCTTCCTCTGGAAATGCCCATTAGCCAAACATTTGGATCGAGTTGCGAGTCTACAAAATAAAGCCATCAAATTATGCCTTACCATAAGTAAAGATCCCTCATTTCCTTCTATTATGGTCCAAAAGTAGGAAATTGAGAATATATATAGTCTTGAAGTGGGTATTCTGGCCTAATGCATAACTACGATAGTAATTATACCCGACCTGACATTTTCTTAGACTATTTCACCCCTCTTAGTGAACACCATTCCCATTTCAAAAGAGGTTTTGTTATGAACTTTCTAACGAAGCTCATCACAAAACAATTACTCATCCATCTCTCCATTTAGCGCCATTCCATCTCGTATTAGCTATTTCCACGCCGCGCATTCCCATTCCTGTTCACGTCGAATTGTCTCTCAAATGCCGCGTATCGCCGCATGTTCGCTAAATCGAGAGAGACTATTTTGGTTTCGAAAATTTGACATGCCCTTTCGCGTTCAGCTTCAAGTTTCCCAATATATACGGATCTACTGAGGCCACCAAGGTAATGCATTTAATATCTAGATCAACATAGACTTCACACCAGGTTATTAGCATTTATTCAAGTTTTTCAAAAGAAAAATCGCACCCGGGATATGACGAGGAATCAACGGTGACAAATAATGATGTTTTTGTCCCGATCAAATCTTTTCAATAGAACACAAATGGGCTTCATCGGTAATGCGGACAAACTTCCTACTTTTGATGACACTGCGGCCGTAGCATCAATAGGGATATTCAATGCGTTCCAAGTATACCTTTTTGACGGGATGCAATTGTGTGATTGCGCACAAACATGGTGGAAATGTGATTTACTATTGCAGATATTCATTCTGACACGGATTAAATCACAACTATAAATATTTGAATATGTATGAAAATTCACTCCTAGGCTGCCGTGTACTTCCAATATATGTTTTACCGAAATTCCCGAAATATCTACAAATATTTTATCTAAAAATAAAGGATAAACTATAATGCATGTTTCAATATAATTACGGTACATATAGTCACTGTGTAGGCAAGATACGCATATTGGTAATAGTCCTGCTATGTTAGTTCCTTCGCGTTTGTTCACATTTAGATGAAGTTTATGAGACAAAGCTTTTGAATGAGACGCGCCGCGTGTCATCAACGAATTACCATTCTGCTGTAATGACTATAGGCCCAACCATTTATTTGATAAGGCATATAGCTAATTGAGGCAGTGTGAGCGCCTCCGTTGGCGCATAGCCTTTACAAGGCCATGATCAGCGTTGAGATCATGCAAGACTTCATGTGTACGATGTTGGTAAGCAAGCGGATAGATAGATAGTTAGACCGTTGAATATTATATATTGTAACAATAATTTCCGTTATCAATCGAGAAATCACCCGGAAATATGTGGCAGCAAGGGCTACACAGCTACATATTGGTAGGATGCATTATGTGATATTTAGTAGGCTACAGTGTAATTTTGCCAATTTATAATATTTGATATGTAAAATAGCGCAGATATCGAAAAATTTTCTGTCAGACCAACATATCAGCCAATCAACTTATACGAATTTCGACTGAATGTAAGTGCAACGGATTTTAAAATTGAAATCTGAAATTAGGTCCTGAAGCTTATAGCGAGTAAATTTACCCAAGTGCACGTTCGTACAATATAGGCATCGATATATCGATATGACACAGGTCTATAGACAGGGTTGCCATCGACATGGACCAAAAAATAAGGACGGTCGAAAAATTGAATTAGCATGAAAAAGCGTTTTTGTACATATACTGTGTTTATACGAGCCGTGGCATATCACATTCCATACTTTTCACCAGAAACAATCTGCTCCAGCAACTCCCTGTTATTAGAAGGTGCTTCATGGATCTCGCGACAGCTCAGTTCTAGGTTTACCTTTATTTAGGGCCAAAACAGCACTTCGTCAGCCCCCCCCCCCAAAAAAAAATACCCTTGGTGTTGCCCCCCTGGGGTGATAAACCAAATTTCATCACCTCGTTAAGGCGAGGCGTCAAGCAAAATGGAAAACGGCCGCACACCAAGTTTAGACAAAATCATTTTTGAGCGTATGGAGCAACAACTCCAGTAACAATACTTGTAGTCTTGGTCCTGGCCGAAGTAAACTTATTTGCAATGTTGGAATCGGGGAATATTGCTTTGAACAATTGCGATGTGTAATCGTTGGTGAGGAATGATTGCTGGTGTTTGACAGTATAGAATGCCAGGTACCCTCTGCAGTAGCTGCCTTGTAGTCTGAGGTCGTTGGTGCTGATCGACTTGTGGAAAAATTATTCATCGACTGGCTCAAATTAATCGTCATAACACACTTCTTGTGTTTTGGGGTATCAATGTAAGTTGAAGTAGCGGTCTCTCCTATGGCCTCTAGGTTACTGTCACAATTGCAGATATTGCTATGTGCGAAACACTCGCCCTTCAATCTTCGTTAGATACCGCTGAATTCTCTCTCATAATCGACACGAAAAACATTTTTACGCCTGTTTATTTCAACTAATCAGATTTAGCCTTCTTAGTAGCTAAAACTATATGCGCAAGTGCAATATAATTTGGAGAAATTTATCAATGATTTATAGCATTACTACTTTTTAACCAATGTGTCGACTGCAGTGCGCCTTTTTTCACTACGCAATAAATGCTGCTTTCCGCACAGCTTGAGCTTATTCTGCTGTAGACCAAACATCAGTAACCTGGCATTGCTGTTTACTGCTAAAATGACGTCCGCTGCGGTAGCTTGTTACAGCCAAGACTGCTGTAGGCTACCACCACTCACTGCCCTAGCTATCTCACCACTTAGAAGTCAAATCTTGTGGTGTGTACGTCACAAGAGTTCCTTTCATTTATGATGTCACAAAATCTCGACGAATAAGCTTAATTTTAGAATATTATGCAACATAGATACCAGAGGAATACGATCAAAAGTTTTGTAGCGGTTGAAAATAAGACAAAATAAGGACGCAAGTCGAAAATAAGGACATTTCTTAGAAATAAGGACAGTCGAGTTTTCTAAGACGTGGCCCTTCAAAATAAGGACAAATCTTAGAAATAAGGACGGTATGGCAACCCTGTCTATAGAGTTTAGCGAACAAAGGTTACATTATTCACGTATATCAGTAATAATAACTGTAAGCTTTGACGTTGTAGACAGCAATATGACGTCAGTCGTACGAGCGTTCCTTTCGCTTGACCACGAAGGAGAAGAGAACAAAATCTCCCAATAGTTGCAAAAGTCATTCAAGCGAATCAATAATATCCTGCGCAAGTCGTCATCGGTTCGATACCAATACCGAGAAAACCACTACCGAGAACGGACATTACCAAAACGCAATTACAGAGAATGGACATTACCGAGAATTGACACCACCGAGAATGGACATTACCGAAAATAGACATTACCGAGAATATGGATATTACCGAGAATATGGACATTACCGAGAATATGGACACCACCGAGAATGGACACTGGCGAGAACATGGAACTTACCGAGAATGGACGTTACCGAGAATGGACATTACCGAGAATGGCCAATGTCGATAATCTTACTTACTGAGACGGACGTTGTCGAACAATTTATGCCTCACCTGTCGTCAGGGTAAGTAAGATAAAATTGTGAAAACCCTCATTGATATTTTCCATCGATGTACATAAATAACTAAATTTGATCATTTTCTTCACCCAATATCATCAATTTGCATAATTATTATTCAAAAATACGGCGCAAAAGGAGAGGTGAGGCCCAGGTGAGGCACGGGCGGGTCGTGCCTCAGCTGCAACATAGCATTTCAACATACTGAATGTGTAACACTGGCACGCTACAAATTCGCTGTTTATTTCTGAGATGAAATCCGAAGATAGCTTTCGTTTCCTTGGTTTCGATACGTCCTGCTTGTCGTATATAACAATACACTCCGCTTCCGTGTATGTGTCCGGCTCAAGATAATTCCATAGTCGTTTCAGTAAGATACTAATAAGTTTGATACTTTTGTCCTTGCTCGATGTTTTCACAACACAACGGCCGTCGATAAGACCAGTCGCATATGTTCGCAAAGGCTCGTTGGCATAAATAATCCAACTTATCAATACATTTACGTACTCTTTGGTATCCAATCCAGTTATGCGATAGCCAATCCTGGCCAAGAGAGCTAGCTTTGCCGAAGCTATCACAACACGTCCGACATTCTTCGGGCTTTCATTAGTTTTCAGGTACCTAGAAGTCAACGTATCATTGAATTTTTTGCAGTTTTCGAGCAGTTTCAAGGCTTTGCCCAGCCTACATTCCGGGACGACAAGTTTGGGGTGCCGCTGGTCGAATGGGTCGGGACGTCTTTTATGGAATTCGGCTAACGCAGACTCCAAGATTTTACTGCATCGGGTAAGGAACGGCAGAGGGTCATACCCTTCATTCTGGTGTTCGGCCTTCCACTTGCCAATTAGATTAACGATGTCAGTTACAGGTTCCACTTCAGAGCTCATAACGCGACTATAGTCGGACAAGAGCAAAATTAGACGATAGTAGGGATGGTGTGAACGCGAGGTTCACGTTCGCGTTCTGTGTGTGAAACTCGGATACTTAGAGGTTCACGTTCACAAACGAACCTTGGTAGCTTCTGCACTGTGAACCTTTTTCATATATTACAATTTTCACTTCAATGTAACATCTTTGGTTGAAATTCATTGCATTTCAACAGCACGCAACTCTACGCATGGCGCTGGCAACATAAAAAGATCAACACTAAACGAGCATGCACCTTAACAATCTCAAATATTTGAATTGCTTTGTTACAAACGTATGCTCGAAATATCCAGCTTTTCGTTTGTGGATATGTAGTGATTCTCCGCTGTGAGCTTGACCCGCAATCACACAACATCAATAGCGAAATACACTACATGTAGTCAGCGAATGATCCTTATTCAACCAACCAATCAATGAAATTGATATCGTTGTCTGATGTAACAAATCTAGCAGACGTACGAGGTCAATCTTGATATGATTATTGCATCATAAAAATCAAATCAGTGCGATTTGGGTGTTGGCTACTGCTGTGTAACTTGCTAATGAGGTAATATCGGTCGCAAGTATAGAACCCCGTTTTACACTCTGCTCAATACCAACGTAGAAATACTCAGACGCCGAATACATTGTCCATTCTGGCCTAGACCGTTCAGGCGTAAGTTTATATTCCCTTGCAAAACCTCGTCGAAATTGTTGGCAAAGCGACGGAAGATACGGATTTTATGGGATTAAAACGTCAATATCTACTTCAGCATTGTGGCATTATGTGACCCGAATCGTCGCTAGATATGGTGTACATTAGGCTATCTTTTCACAAAAATGTAGGGTTGACAATACCAATATGACGTCACGTGACGTCACGAGGTTCACGTTCGCGTTCACACAGAACCTTTCAAAAAGGTTCGAGTTCACACGAACCTGAACCTTTCAGAGGTTCACACCATCCCTACTATATAGTGATGCAGTAAATTGCGGCGATTTTTGAATCTTGCCAGAATCGGTCGAGTGATTTTGTCTCATGCATTAATCAAATCTTCACATACATCTGCGTTTTCCAATCAGAAATACAATCGCCCAGAATTGTAAATGTAAATCTGAATATAAATGTAAATATCCATGTTACAGCGGTCGAAATCCATTCTCAGCGCGAGAAGTCGTGAAAATCCCATTCTATTGAATGCAGGCACCGCTGGTAAGTGTCCCTGTAATCAAGAAAAACCTGCCGCGTGGGTATCATAATCAGTAATTAATTAATGGGCTAGGATCCAGGAGTGGAGCCGTTGAATACGTTTGTCAGTAAGCGGTGACAATGTCTAAATATCCGTTGATGTCAGTCGTTCAATTGACCAGGGATGTTAGGGTTAGGCGCTTGTGCCGATTGCTATATGAAATAATTCGTAGCTCCTGATTCGATTTGAATATGTGCGTTGATACAAGAATGCTATTTACCATTCTTTCTTGCAGAGCAATAGTAAAAGCGGCACAAGTAGCAGTAGTGAAGTTTCGAGCGTTCAGTATAGGCTACAATTTATGATTCTGTATCGTCCGTAACCTATAGTCCCGATTCCCAAGCATCACACGTGTGTTGATTTGTCATTGAACTTCCGTCTACTGACTTCTGACTATTTACAGCATAGTTAGTTTATGGATTGGCAGAAAGACAGGCCGTAGCTCAGGGTGGGATTTGCGGATGGATTCCGTCAGCCGTGAGTAACCTTGCATGCTGTGTGATCACTTAGGCCACGCCCCAGCACGCGCGTAGCCAGAACAAGATATTTGAAGGGGTATAATTCGCTTTCGGTGGTTACTACTACGTTGTGACCAAGAACTAAATGTGCTCTTATAGCGGTATCTAAAATTCAAAGTAATTTGGGGGTCTTTTGAGCATTTGGAGGGGCTGCAATTGGATATCGGTGATTACTACTATGTTTGGCCATGGCCATTGGCCAATAATCAATTGAGCTCAATAGCGTTGTCTAATATTGAAAGTAAATCGGGGTGTTGTTGAACCGTCCTGGCTACGCCGCTGTGCTCATGGTGCACTATTAACAAACGTGAGGCATCGGTCGAAGAAACTGGGATATAATCGGAAGTAGTAACGCCGAGAAGTAGTTGCGAGAGTGAAAGATAGATAGCGACAGAGAGGGAGTACGAGTGATGTAGACAGTTTTATTGCAATCACGGACACCCAATCAAAACCAATGATGTACCGACATATCTGACCATGTCAATACATCATTGATTGCCGTTGCATGTTGGCGCTGAATTGGTTATGTAGTCAGCGATTTAGCATAGCTCGCCACGAAGGCGTAGAAAGCGGCGAGGGAGACGACTGCTAGAAATTGTAGACCGCACGCAGTCTGCATTGTATTGTTAGCGTTGCATTATTTGTTCTGTATAATAAGTGTTTCATAATTAGTGTTGTATTCTTAGTGTTGCATATTATTAGTGTTGTACAATTCAGTGGCGCTTATCGCCTATAAAAGGTATGGTGCGACGCGGTCTGTAATCATGTCTGTTACACAATACTTGTATATTTGAAAAAATTCCTAATCGGTCGAACTGTCGCGCGCGGCGTCGAAATCGGCAGGAGTAGGTTCGTCGCATGCTGTGAAGAGTCTGGATTCTGGAGGATGCAACGGCTGATGGTAAGACACGTCGCTCCGTAAGTCTTTATTTGTTGTCAACGAAAGTACCGGTTAAAGCTACTACAGGGGATCCAGATATTGAATTGTTCATTGGCTGTATACCAATAAGACCCCACGTTGGATTGGTTTCAGATATGAAAAAGATCATTGATTGCTAACTATACTTGTCGTAATTTGATAACATTTCATGTTCAATCTTACAATTTGGTCACAGTAACAAAGAATATCCGTTGCTCGCAATGATATTAACGACATGGCATTCTTTGGAATCGCGTGGTATCTTCGTGTTGGGCTGATTTCTATTATCCCCGAGTTACGGTTACTGTAAATTTCTAATCGTTGCTGGCAATTCTCTACGAAACTACAGTAGACAGTTTTAGACTCGCGATTACTGAGAGGAATTTAGTTGCAAGCCAATATTTCCTCGAGTACTGCGAGATGGCATATAGAGAACGCAGACCTATGCAAGAATAGCGTATTCGAGACAGGTAATCATATGCATGCGCTTTCACTGCTTGCCAGCTTTGTGATTTAGTGATTGCATGGTAATTCACTGATACATTCACTGTGTGTGGATTACCAGTTTTTGTGCAGTTTCGTCACGCATTCCTGTACAGTGTACATTCATTGCATTTCGAATCGAGAAGTGGGTATCGATCTAAATCTCCTACTCAAGTGTGTTACGTGAAGGCGAACTACTTACTTTTTGCACTTTAGAAATTAATAAAAAGTAATTTGGAATGGGTTTGCATCACTATTACGAGTGAAACTGCCCCTAAAAGCCGCGTGAAATAAGTGAAATAACCCCTGTGACTTGGTATGTTTTCCAAAGTGAGACCTACTTGTAGTGTTATTAGCCTTTCGGCTTTCGAATCGCTGTAGTTTCACTTGCCATCGGGTAAAAATTTACGGCGTTACTATCTATAGTTCACTTGTCACGCAGTGCTCTGGAGTCGAAGTTAGAAGTTGGTTAGACGCAGTCGAAGTCGCAGGTTTTTGCGAAGCCCTTTCGAGTCGGAGCCTAAGTTGGGTGAAACACATTTCGCGCTTCGGCCGGGCTTCGGAATGCAACCTGCAACCATACTTCAAAATCCAACCATGTTCTCAAATGGTACCAAAAATGACGTTGCTGTTATTGAAGATATCAGGCACAAATTAATTTGTTTCGGTTGGTTCGATTTTGTTGTGTTCTGAAAATAGGTTGATTCGCTTGGCAAGAAACTAATTAGCAATCACTGAGCAATGTCAATACCAGTCGCCGTCATGAAATTTCAAATACCGCTTCTGCGTAGCCCAAAGATTGTAGTTGCGACACTTTTGGTGCTTGTGAATATTGCAGAAGTTGCTCGTAAACAACTGTCCGTCATGTGCAAGTATCTTCTAGTTTTGCATTGCCTTTTGAATTGTAACTGGGCACGGCTGAGTAAACGAGCAAGAAAATAGTGGTGTTGACCTTGGTGCAGGTGTGTCAAACATCCGGCCCGCCAGATGATTCCATCCTGCCCGCGAACCAATTCTTAGTAGATTGGAAGATGCGTGTATCATCCAGCACATTTGTAACAAATGTTGATAATATTGGTAAGAAATACTTCCATTAAATCGTCCTTCAATGACGGAGTCGGACAGTTGGAGTTCTATGAAGAATATATTCGGAGTCGGAGCTGCGGCAGGTATATTGAATAATCGACTCCATCATACATATTCGAGTCGAAGTCTAAGAGTTGGAGTCGGTGATGAAGTGAACCGGCTCTGTAGCCATCGTAACAACGCGACTATAGTTTTACTATTACTACTATTATCCTTGCAACAATCCCGCCAATATCTCGTCAACACGACTGCACGGTCGCCGACGAGCTGTCGGAAGAGAAAGAGGGAAAGAGGTAAGAACTTGACTCTATCTGCTATGCAAGTGAATATTATGCAGGTATGTTGAATACAGTAATTCAAATAGGAGGCGATCGACAATATGACATAAATAGATTTAGGGTAGGCTAGGGTTACCAAAATTTTCAAAAAGAGGACAAATCCTCAGAAAAGTAGGACGTTTAGGCGTCCTCCGAGGACACTTTCAAAAAAAGTCAAGTGGACAAATCCTCTTCAATTAGGACGTGTGATAACCCTCGGGCAGGCCAAAGTTGCGCAATGTTGTTGCCTTTTTCTGTGGTTAACGTGGTTGCTGTGTTAATCAATAAGCAACTTTGTATATTTCAATGGTATAGTATATCGACAATACGTTAATCAATATGTCGAATATAGACTTCGGATGAGTCAAATCTGCGCGACGTCGTTACCTTTCCTGCGATTACGCGGTTGTTGTGCTAATCAATGAACAACGTATTTCAATAGTAACATGTCAATAAAATTTAGATATGTTGCTTCGATATAGTTGAATTACTTTTGTACAACGAGGACGTGAATAGGAAACGCTTACATTCAGCTGAGCGTGTAAATAGAGTTCTACCGTGCACCACACAAATTCGCTTTGCTGGCATGACCGTAACTGCTGTTGGAGCGCCGGTTGCCGATTCATGCCCTAGTAGTAAGTATACCTTCCGCTTTCTCAATCGCCACGAGAGATCAACGACGAAACATCGAGAGGTAATAATCAAGCACCACTTTTTAGGAATACGAAAGTGGGCCTTGACGATACTGGCACTATACTCAATTGGATATGTTACTTGACTATACCTTCACTCTCGCGTCTACTTGAAGTTTTCATTTACTTTGTTGCACTTCGTATTTTGTAAAGTAGAAAGCAGTTTATGGATATGTTAACATCGCAATATTCCGAGCGAAACTCATGCCATGACAAACGCGGCGACATGGACCCAGTATGGAGGTGACTGAATATTTTCCGAAATGTGCGGCTATTTGTAGTGTCCTTGCACTAGACCTGAAGATGCATAGTTTAATTTCAACGGTGTGCCACACCCAATTAACTAGAGTATACTGTAACTGAGATACGTCAAATCGACTCTTTGAAACTATCAACTTCTCATTCTCCACTTATTTCATGTTCTGTTCTGTCCCATCTTGGATATAGCGTGTAATAACTAAATTTGCTCAATTACTTCTTCAATTCAATGTCGGCTACGTTGACACCATTTGCTGGTGACAGCTTTTTTTGCTTTCAAGATTGTTTATTGGATTCCAAATACATTGAATTCAAAAATAACACACAGGTCGCGACTTAGGTCACCTCACAAATATTATGCTAAATACTAAATAAGGTTTATCAAGAAACGAAACGTCTCTTTAAAGAAATAGTGTCATGCGTGCGCAGTCCCATTACCATCATTAGCCAGCATTTAAAGCGCGTTTATAACAATCGCTGGATACAGGGTTGTAATGACTCGAGTCACGATTTTTTGATGACTCGACTTGACTCGAGTAATTTTCTAAAAATACGGAAATGACTCGACGTTTCATTGTAATTTCGAAGACTATAGTAACATAACCGTCGTATTGGAATTTCGTCTATTGGTACTAATACTTGAAAATGCGACCAGCAACTGTGAAAAGTGAGGAAGATGATTAGCTTGCAAACCATTTCATATCATCAAACCGATAAAAGTGGGTTTAACAAGACCCTAACTGGAAACTTAGCTGTCAACACAATGACTTGGACTCGGACTCGAGTCACAATATACCATGACTCGGACTCGAACCTCTGCTCGATGACTTGGACTCGGACTTGACTCGGTGGTGAATTGAAAATGACTCGACTTGACTCAAGTCAAAACTATAAAAATGAGATTGACTTGTGACTCGGAGCCTTGCAACTTAGTTACAGCCCTGCCCGGATATGCTAATGAATTTCACAACTTGTAGCAATGTTAACCATTTCTCATTACAGCTTACCTTGCCTCTCACCCGCGGGGTGCCAGAGAGATGGCGAGTAGCATAGCTTCAACAGCGGTATAGATAATGGATTCGATCTAAAAAAAAAACGTAACCGGGGTGCAATCGTAAACTTACCAAGTTTATATATTGAGTAAAGCTGCTTTCGTTGCTTAGAGTTCGCATCTATTTAGGCGGCGATGATCCCGACTGCAATGCCTCGAGAAACTTGTCATATGGTGGTGCTAGCTTCGTTTGTTTTCTGCGTCGCCATCCTTACCTTCGGCGCCGCACGTCAAATTTAGCGTTTGTTCGTCAATTGTGAGATTGATTTGGGTCTCGTGCAACTCTGGGACGCGTGCTCTGTCTGGCAATAGCTACATCGGTATTCAAGGGATTTATCTTTTCTCCCGTTCTGTTCGTCGTATGGGTTTACTTCCCATAGTTACTTTTCTGTTTCGTTTCATCATTTATGGAGGAGTTAATGGTTTCGCAGAGAATCCACAGAATATCATGCACATAGCATACGCCTGTCGCTTGTTATGATTCGTTGTGAAGGTGCTCTTATTCACTGACCTGCTGTCTGGCCCTTATGATCAGGTTTCATCCCCATAAAATTTTTAAGATATCTTGGGAATAGTGTCGGTCGGTCGGTATCAGGTTTTGTCTGATTTTGGCTTACAAGTCGGCATCGTAATATGTTCCGTCGGTTTGGTTGATTTGTCGTGCCTTTTGTTTTGCTAGGCGACTTCTTAAAATTGTTGTGGTGTCTGTCGGCTTATAAACCGGCATCTCAATTTGTTGCTTATCTCGTTGGCTTGCGAGTCAACTTCTAGATTTGTTGGTCATCATGTCTTGTGTCTGTTTGTTTCCACATCGACTTCTGAGCGCGTTGCCTAATCGCGTGGCAGGCTGTGTATGTTGGTTTCAGAGGTGACTTGATAGTTCGTTGCATTTTTGGTGGTTGTTGCCTTGAAAACCGACCTGTCCATATTATGTGTGTCTGTGTCCTTATTATGTGTGTGTTGTTTCCAGCGTAACTTTTCATATTATTGCCTTCGTTGGCTTAAAGTCGACTTCCGAGTCCGTTGGCTTCCAAGCCGACTTCTGTGTCTGTTGTGTTGGCTTACAAGCCGACTTCTGTGTCTGTTGGCTTCCGAGCCGACTTCTGCGTCCGTTGGCTTCCAAGCCGACTTCTGTGTCTGTTGGCTTACAAGCCGATGTTGCAATTTATTGTATGTTGTTTTGCACGCCGACTTCGCAGTTCGTTGTGTCTCGGTGCCGCCGACTTCTCAATTTATTTTGTCTGTTGATTTCCAAGGTGACTTCGCGGTTTGTTGTCGTATCTGCCAGCTTCCAAACCGAATTGTGAATTTGTTGCTTTTGTTGGCCTCCATTCCAAGATGACTTCATATTTTTATTGTGCAGGTTGCCTTATTGGTCATCGGATGTGCCGTTGCTGTGGTATTTGCAGCAATCATCGTACATTTATCATTGTTATCATTTGGTATGTTGCAATCGGCACTTGTCAGTAGTTGGCATTTCCTCTGTCTGATGTTGTGATCAGCACTCGGCAGTAGTTGGCATTGCATGTAACGTCCCGTATACATCCTTGTTTTTTAGGTTGTACCAACAATAGACAGAATTCCAGGGTTGTAACCAAGTCACAAGGCTCTGAGTCACAAGTCAGTCCCACTTTTATAGTTTTGACTCGAGTCAAGTCGAGTCATTTCAACTCACCACCGAGTCAAGTCCAAGTCCAAGTCAGCGAGCAGAGGGCCGAGTCCGAGTCATGGTAATATGACTCGAGTCCGAGTCCAAGTCATTGCGTTGACTGCTCAGTTTCCAGTTGAAGTCTTGGTAAACCCACTTTTTATAACTCTGTTTGGTGTTATCGAATGGTTCGCATTTATAATATACCAATTTTCCTCACTTTTAGCAGTTTATGGTCGCATTTTCAAGTACCAGTACCAACAGACGAAATCCCAACAGTGTGTTCGCTTCGGAATTACAATAAAATGCCGGTCTTGGCCGTGTCAGTCTCGAGTCAATGACTTGGTTCGAGTCATGCGCAATGACTCGAGTCCAAGTCGAGTCAATACACAGATTGACTCGAGTCGAGTCATTTCCGTATTTTGAATAAATGACTCGAGTCAAGTCGAGTCATCAGAAAATCGTGACTCGAGTCGAGTCATGACTCGAGTCATTACAACCCTGCAGAATTCTCAGATATATACTGGCGGCGTATTGCGTATTTTGGTGACTTCTGCCTCGTCTTTACGTCTAAGGATATAAGACCTAAATCCTGAATCGGCAATCCACCTGGTTTATCGAATTTTCATTCCTCTCTTTGTCGGCATTTGTCATAACCCTATATATTCTATAAACTGTTTACTAGACAGCGATCGCGTTCGTGTAAGAGCCTATATGAACACCAGACAGACACGTTAAACGCCTGTTGTTATTGTTTGCGTAGTATTGCGACTGAAAAATCTTGAACGCGACACAATCATCGGTAGAGAAATTATTAGCAATTTTGCTATTTAGCTATTTTGTCACGCTATTTTATTCCAATTTTCAACCCATTTTTACCTATCTATGAAATCATTTTACCCCATTTTATCTATCCGTTTCTTGTCTATTTCTCCCTTCAACCGATTTCTGAAACCCTTTATTATTTTGAATTCTCATTTTTTAATTAATTTATCCATTTTTAACCCAACTGGTATTTTCAACTGTTTCATTGGTTTTTTTATTTATTTTTTCTCAGGGGGTGGTTCCCTACTGAGCGCGTCCCCAGGTGGCGGATAGGGGGAATGCCTGACAATGTGGGTAGCTACGAATGTTGTAGCCGCGGACCAAACCAACCCGGAATCATTTTTCAGATCATTTCAAGCATATTAAATATCTTGCGGGACGGGGCATGCGCACGCTCTTCTTTCTGTACGCTGTCGCTGATAATGGAGTTACAAAGTGGAAACGCTAATTGAAATTGAATCCAGTAAATAAAGTAGGCCTAAATATTATTAGTGCGGCTGGAAAGTTAGGAATGTAGAATCATTTGACTTGAACGTTTTGCTCTGTATTTAGATGTATTGAAAATATTCAAGTTGCCTGACTGCGAGTCATTTCATATTGAGCACGCGTCGGGTCAGAGTTAGGTCTGTCATTTTATTGCATATAGAATCCAGTATGGAGTAAAGTCATCGTTCCGAAAGCACCGACTCGATTCTCGTCAAGCGGTAACTATTAGGGATGGTGTGAACGTGAGGTTCACGTTCGCGTTCTGCGTGTGAACCTCGGAAAATTAGAGGTTCGTGTTCACAATAGAACCTTGGTAAGTTCTGCACTGTGAACCTTTTGGTAAATTGTAATTTTCACTCCATTATAAGATCTTTGGCTCAAATTTATTGCATGTCAACTGCGGACCACTCCATGCATGGTGCTGGAAGCATAAAAAATCGACGCTAAACGAGCATGCACCATGCACCTTGACAACCTTAAAAGTTTTTGTTGCTTTGTTGCAAAAATTTTTTCAGAATAACCAGTTTTCCGTTTGTGAATATTTATTGACTATCTGCTATGAGCTTGACCCGCAATCACACAAGATCACGAGCGATATACGTAGTCAGCGAATGATGCTTATTCAACCAATCAATGATATTGATATCGTCTTCTGATGTAAAAATTGGAACGGGCGTACGGGGTCAATCTTGACTTCATATCTTTACTGTATCATTAAATCCAAATCCGTGCGATTAAGATTCTTGCTACTGCTGCATTACTTGTTGTTGTTTGTGGTATCGGTAGCGAGTATTGAAATCCGTTGTACACTCTGCTCAATATCAATGTAGCAATACTCAGACTACGAACACATTGTCCGGTCTGGCTAAGACCGTTAAGGCGTAAGCTTATATTCCTTGGTAAGTCCTCGTCGAAATTGTTGGCAAAGCGACGGAATGTATTGATTTTACGCAATTATTATATCCTTTGATTACCGCTGTTGATACATTTAGCGACGTTTAAAACGCCGATATGTACTTCAGCATTGTGGCATTATGTGGACCGAGTCTTCGCTAGGTATCGTGTACTCAGGGGTCACCAACCCGGTGCCCGCGGGCACCAGGTAGCCCGCGAGGACTAGATGAGTAGCCCGCGAGCCCATTCTAAAAATAGGTGGAATAGGAGCATTTACCAATATTCGTCGGATTATTACCAGTGAGCTTTTAAATATATCGATTAATTGATTCAGGTATTCTTGTTTAAAGCACACTAACATGTAACTTACATATATAACATGTAACTTACATATATAAACACTTGAAAATATCTTCAATTACAATTAGTAATATATAGATGTACGTGATAGAATCACCAGAAATTCAAGATAAGGCGCAGTGTCTATAAAGGCGACATGACGGAATGCCGTCCACGGTCTTCTTGAAATGTTGGGGGGTTACGTTACGATAACTCGACGACCAGTGGTGGCGGCGGGACAAGCCTCCGCAGACGCCTCCAGCCAAAGCCTGCTTGTGACAGCCGTTTAGACCCAAAACAGTAGAGAAAACTGAAGGGAAAAACGGAAACCAGAGCAACCTGGATGGAAGCTCTTGGGTCCTTTCGACCTAAGAGTGACCTATTACGGCGCTTGTGGCAACAGCAACATGGTGTAGTGCCATGCGGCTGCCACAAGCGTAACGGGGTGGAGGTTTACTGCGGTTCCTCCAGGTTACCCCTGAAAGAAAAAAAAAAAAATAACTCGACCAGGATAATGCCAAAGTGGACAATGCCAAAGTAGTAAACAATATTACTATTCGGAGTCAGATAGCCGTGAAGTATAGTAGCAGATTTTCAATATATGTATAGTTGTATACCCATTACGTAATGCATCTTTTTGCACAGCTTGTTTTCGTTACACTCAACGCAGTTTAATATACCATGTTTCTAACTTTCTGTAACCGTTGCTGCTGTCCGGTATAATGAAATCTTGTCATTTCTGGATGCTGAACAGTTGGAGATTGAAATTGTAACACTGCAAAATGACCCCCACCTCAGTCTGCAGCAAACATTTGGTGCATATTGCTGATACGGAAAAGTATAGTGGTGTATGCGCAGCAGCTATGAAGGTTGCAAGCGTCTATGGTTCAACTTATCGTTATGAATCAGCCTTTTCGGACATGAACTTCATCAAAAGCAAACACAAAACACGCTCAATCAATGCACATCTGGAACACTCACTCAGAATTGCAGTGTCAAGTTACATACCAGAGTACAGCGCACTAGTTGATATCATACAATGCCAGGCATCCCACTGACTGCTATAGAAACAGATAACATGATGTCCAGTCCTGCCCAGTGCTATGAATATCAAAGCGGTACGGGTAAATGGCGGGAGTAAATAGTAGCCCGCCGCTTCAATCATTACTCAAAAGTAGCCCTCGGTTGCAAAAAGGTTGGTGACCCCTCGTGTACTTTAATATAGGCTATCACTTCATTGGAAGATAGGGTTGGAAATAGCAATATGACGTCACGTGACGTCACGAGGTTCACGTTCGTGTTCACACAGAACCTTTCAAAAAGGTTCGCGTTCACACGAACCTGAACCTTTCAGAGGTTCACACCATCCCTAGACGATAGATAGGATAGTCTGCATAATGAGAAAGAAAAGGTTGCACCCCGCTTACACACACAGTTATGCATTTAATAGGATACTGCTATTCAGTCTTTTAAAAATTTTGTATATGGTACAATCTCAGCGTAAATGTGTTGACACCCGTGCACCACCCGTGACGTGAACATACACCCGTGCTACGGAACCAGAACCTACTTGAAACTTGCACCACGATATAAATCAGACATAACATTTTAATCCAAATGATGCTAGTACGCAGTTACGTGTGATTTATTACCGCGATATAATTCTGAGTTAGATCTTGTGTTTTTGTACCACGCTTTGGATGTGAACACTGTAAATGCACCGCACACTCTTTCTGCTACGAGTGTAATTATTGTACCAGCCTTCTTCTCTGAAAATTTATAATAACGCTCACTAAACCCAGCAGCACCCAACAACTACTTGATTGAGTCACAGTGTATTCATGTGGAAATGAACTCGAATATTTTTGGTTGACACTGGTCAGGGGTAATCGTCAGAAACTAGCAGAGAATTGGAAAGAGCATTGTACATCAACAACCGTTTCAATGATATAATGTTCTTTCTAATTCTCTATAGTCCAGTGGCTTTCAACCTGGGACCCGCGAAGCATTTTCAGGGGGTCCGCGAAGCCTCTAAATTTGCAAAATGATCGATGATCGTATTTTTATTTTATTTTCGAAATAAAGAAATTACGAGACAGTTTCGCTTCAAAACTGCTACAACTTCATGACTCACATCAACACAATGACCGCCTGATACAAACATATTGCTGTTTAAAGATGTTTTGTTGGGGCTTATGAAAAAAAGTAGGAATAGTACTGTCAATCAGCGTGACTTCATATGTCTGCAAAAATCAATTTTCCCTTTGATATGCATAACCACTATTCGGGAAAAACTTCGAGATGAGCTACTACATCGAAATGATTAGGATGGACGTTATATGTTAAATTAAAAATCTGTGTCTCAATTTTGGCGGCATATATGTTGCGATTATACCCAAAGGGGTCGTCTGAAGCGTGTTGCTCGATATTGTAGCATTCGCCACCACTCTTTCCGGAAATAAATTCTCGGCACTCGTTCATATCAAATCGAAGGCGTGGATTTTCAAGACACGAGCATGTATATCGAGAAATGCAACGACAAAATTCGCCATCGTCTACCCAATTATCCACATAAAGAGTATGATGTTATTTTCAAGAACAGTCATTTTGTTGCTGTTTGTCACTAGCCGACAATTAATATTCGCAAAGCACACATGACGGTTGTACGATAATTGAGCTAAATTTGAACTAAAAATTGGGGGTCCGCGGGGGCCCTTGATGGTCCAAAAGGGGTCCGCAAAGACAAAAAGGTTGAGAACCAATTTTCTAGTCGTTGCTGACGATTACCCCTGATGAGTGACAGCCGAAATGTCCGGTTCCATATAAATACGAATAAACTATTTGATTGTATAATAAAGTTTTAGGCGTCAGAGAAGCTCTTCTAACAATTACTTGATAAACCAAACCGTAGAACTAATTTCATATCTAAACTACAGTCGAGTTCATCGAGGATGGGGTATTGCTCGAATTCAAATGCGACTATCAATGAAGTGACTCCGCTCTACTTCATTGAGACAGAAATTTACCACGACAGGAATTGATGTTACTATAGCCTGCTTATCATTGTACAATATTTGAAGAGCTTCTTGGAGGTACAGAACTTCAATATACAATTAAATAGTATATTCATATTGAAATGAACCCGAATATTTTCGGCCTCACCAGTCATGAACCTCACCGCCCGTCACTGTACCATAGGACTTTTTTATAACATTTATGACGCGATATCCGGACCTCAAGGCCCATGCATTTTGAAAGGTTTCAATTGCTAAATATCACATAAAATGTAACATAAATGACTTCATTCGGACCACGAGTGTGATTTTTCAACAGCAACACGAGCGGGTTTATTACTTTTAGTGTTGTACTTTTAAAAACTGATTCGCGAGTGTGTTGGATAGATTGTATATTGCAGAAGCGGATTTAAAGGTAACTGGGTTATGATGTTGTCAGCATTGTGAATCCTGGAGCTAAACCAAAAGTGCAATCAGCAAGTCTATGTACAGATCACTGGTCGTAGACTCAAATTTACATCCAGCTCTAAGAATCAGGACAGCCGACTTTCATCCCTAGTTTTGACAATGAGGACGACCATCGTATAAATTCTCGTCAATGTTTCGGACGCGTGTACGTTATCATCAAATCAATGTTTGGTTTGTGTTTGATATCCAAATACATATATATTATTTCTATGTCGTCGATCACTATACATAATCAAATAATAATATTGAATTTTGGTTCAGTATCTCAATATTATATAGTGCGGCCAGTGAGTCATAAAGTTTGCCCACCACTGAGCTAGATGAATATAGAGCAGTGGTTCTCAACCGGATGTCCGCGAAGCATTTTCAGGGGGCCCGCGAAACTCTAAAAATTGCAAAATGATTAATGACCTAATCCGTCATAGACTACAGGGAAAGCATGAGACAGTTTCGCTTCATAATTGCTAAGCCTCAAGGACTCACATCATTAGAATGGTCGTCAGAGATGAAATATCCTACTGTGAAAGCTCATTATAATTGCCAAATTTCCAACAGCCTACTGATACAAACATATGGCTGTTTAAAGATGCTTTGTTGTATTATGTGTAAAAAAAATAAAAAATTTGGAGATAGTAAAGTCAACTTCGACCTCGAAATGTTTGCAAAACAGCGGTGTTATTTGAGTTTTTTGTTGATAATTCTCGGATTATCTTTGATTGAAAAACTCAAGTAACTCGGCTTCTACTAGTTGTAATTTAGTCAAGTTTGTTTTGTAGCGTTTATTAGTTAATTTTGAATGGTCCTGATATTACCATACAAAGTCATGTCAGTAACTCCGTGCCACATAAAATACCCTCAGATATATTTCATTGGCGAACTCCATTAACCATTAATGCACTGATTAGCGACATAATGATTCGTTTCTACTTTTAATAGATGCCTGGTCTAGAATAAATTCTTATCCGCGCAACACTAAACTGAAATCACCAATCTGCGTCGTCCTTGAGCATGTCAAAATGTATGGCGTTTACCGTAGGCTTTCCATACGTCAGAGGTCTCAAACTCAAATGTGCTCGCGGGCCAATTTCCTATTTTTGATGGCGTCGCGGGCCGCACCACCAATAACAGGGGTATTCAATGTATTTCAAAGTAGGCCTTATTTCCGGGTTTCGAGCATAGGTCTACTCCTGATAACTAGGCTATATTGACATGTAATCACGGAAGTCAAATAGAATCAGAGTTTGATTTTACCTTCGAATGTTGGAACAGATCAATAACAACTTTGAACATAATGGATCTGTGCAATAACAATAGAAATGTGCAATCTCCGAAGAATCCGTTGGTGTGTCAGCTGTGAAGCGTAGGCTACGACTAGTTAATACTCGCCACATTAAATTGGCGACAATAACATATATAAAGATACCCAAGATGACACGGGATGTAACTAACTATATACATCAATGGGGCGACATAATGCCAATGTCGGTTGCCATACCTACATGCTTTGATATCTAAATAAGCTACGCAACGCAAGCTACGATCTTTTGATATTTTACTATTTGTCCTACTAGTTTGATAGTTTGTTCAAGGGCTGTTCAAAAATAACTTTTTTTCCCGGATTCCAGCCATTCACTGATTAAATTGTCAGGTTACACTAAAAAGCGCTGCACACCAAATTTGGTTCGATTCTAACAAGTATAGGACTCCGCAGATCCAATTAAAATTTTTAATTTATTATGGAAAATTGAAAAAAAAAATTTTCCAAATTTTTCTGCCAACCCCATGAAATTGTTGAGCTGTCTTCAAAGACGTTGCAAAACAAATTTGAGTCAATTCCGACCAGTAGAAGCGGAGTTATGTGGGTTTTTCGATGAGAATCCTCGGATTATCCTTGATTGGTGGATAATCCGCGATTTTAAATGAGATAAAGCGCAATCGCCAAATCTGCCGCTTGTGGCAGCACAATATCGTGCTAAAGCGGCACGACCGGGAGTGACCTTTAGTGCTATTCTTATACTTCCTCTTTTTCGACCGCTTCTCGCTCTTTTGCGATGTGATGCGATCACGATGACAGGGAATCAGCATGCGGGTTTTAAAGCTTTCTTGGCAAGTAACGGTATTGCATCGCAACACATCCAGAAATTGGAAGGTAACTATAAGTAATATAGCTTCAGCAATGTGCCCTGTTAACTAGCTAATCGAGACAGCTTGTGCACTGTGCAGTTATAATCAGGACGGTAGCCTACGACTTGTGCGGGGTTGGTTGGATACTGGTGTCAATTGTGATCTATTAGAATGGTTATTTTGCAGCTTAGGTTATTATTAGCGTGTACTTATGATAAATGTCTAACGGAGAGTCTTGTTGGTTGTGCCCCTTTGTTGGGAGTTCGGATCGGCTTACAAAACATTTGCTGAAACGCCACAAAGACCATCCTAGTCTGATTTATAAATGCAAGCTCTGCCGAACCAGATTCCACAATCATAAGCAGTTCAAAAATCATTGTCGGACGTATCATAAGAGTCTATCTGAATTGGATTTGACTCCTTCACATGAAACTGTGGATGAAGCTACTCCCGGAAATAGCTCATCAGAGGTCATGGAATGTGATCCAGCCCCTCATGTCATTGCAAGTCCTGTTGAAACTTTTCCCATGGCTCTGATTTTACCTCAGGCCGCACTTCTCCTCAGACTCGAAACCATTCATAAGCTGTCTGATGCTGGGGTGGAAAATATTCGAGTTTCCAATGAAGCTATGCTAAGAAAAGTAACAGCTAACATGGCAAGTTTGCCGAGTGCTGCCGTTGAAGATATGACTCTGCCCAATCCTGAAATTTTCTCTAGCTTGGAAAGTAAAGAATCCCGTCAAAAGTTCTACCGGGATCATTTTAATTATGTGAAACCAGAAAAAGTGGTCCTAGGTTTTCGCACTGTTAATAAAAGACAATGTAGAAGCTATCGAATTGTGCAAAAACCAGCCACTGGATACTTCGTGCCCTTCCTGGAACAATTAGCAGTAGTACTAGATTGCACGGAGCTTGTTCGCATGTCGCCATATGTTGTCCATCACAAGTTTGATGTCATGAAAGATGTTTGGCAGGGTGAATATTTAAAAACGCATGAAGGGATAATCCGTCATCCGGACTGCCTCTTGTTTTCACTGTATTCTGATGAATTTGAAATCGTTAATCCAATTGGAGCACATCGCAAGAAACATAAAATAACTGCATATTATTGGTCATTGCTGAATATCCCCAACCATTTGCGCAGCAAACTAAAAAGTATGCAATTGCTTTGCCTTGCAAAATCTGTTGACCTGAAACGGTTTTCCGGCCACAATGCTATTTTAGAAGAATTTGTAAATGCAATGAAAATGTTATCGCAAGGCGTGAATCTCACTATTAATGGGTCTAAACAGGTTATTCATGGTTTCTTGTTGTATTGTACTGCTGACACTCCTGCTGCACAGCAGTTAGCTGGGTTCAAAGAAGGTGTTGGTGGGGCCGATAAACCTTGTCGCACTTGTAATGTTCACAAGCAGGAAATTGCTGATTATAATGCACATGAGAATTGTCCCATCCGCTCGAAAGAGCAGCATGCTGAGCAATTGGAAGCCTTGAGATGCTGTCCTACAAATGCTGAACGTTCTGAACTCTCTCAGCAATTTGGCATAAACAATGCAACTTTCCTCAGTGATATTCCGCATTTTGATGTCACCAAGGGAGTATTACACGACCCCATGCATGTTCTACTTGAAGGCATTGTGAAGATTGAGCTAAAGGCATTTTTATTACATCAGATAGATGTTGACTCATTATCGTTAGCTCGTTTGAACCACCAATTGCAAAATTTTGAGTACACTGAGAGCTTGCTAAAAGATAAGCCACAAATAATTGAAAAAAAAACATTTGCACCCAAGCTCCAATCTGCCACAGACCGCTGCTAATATGCTTGTACTTTTGCAGACCCTCCCATTCCTAATTGGCCCTTCTATGACCGAAGACAATAAGCGTTGGATGAATTTAGTTAGACTGCTCAAAATCGTGCAGCTTTCATTTTCATTCATCAGCTCACCAAACGTAGCTTATGACCTCACTTGCCTGATAGCAATACACAGCGAAGAATTCAAGCGGTTATATCCCAGTTGCTCATTTACTCCAAAAATGCATTTCCTAGTTCATTTTTCAAACCAATTATTGCAATTTGGTCCGCTTGGTTTCCATGCATGTATGAGGTATGAGGCGAAGAATGGGTTTTTCAAACAAAAGAGGTGGTTCAATTTCAAAAATCTGCCGTTGAGTTTGAGTTTTCATCATCAAAAGTGGATGTGCGTAAAAATGATTGATGATGAAGGCGTGAGAAAAATCAATTATTTGAAAGATGAAACTGTTCTTGATGAGAAAAAAAATTCACCAGTTGCAGATTATGCTGATTTATTGGGGTTTGTGGACTGCCAAGCAGATACATGTGTTACTGCTCAAAAAGTTTCTCATAAAAATATCGTTTACGAAGTAGGAGATATCCTTGTTGAAAGCTTCAAAGATGATGGCTTACCGGAATTTATTTGTATCGATGAACTCATTTATGTAAACGATCGATTATTTTGCAATTGCCATAAACTGGTTGTTGGTTATTTCAAGTTCACAATGAATTCATTTCTTATTGGACATAGCAATGTCAATACGTTGCTCTGCATATCTGATCATGAATTTCCGTGGCCTCAAATCAGCCATATTATTGATGACCAGCAATTTGTAATGACGAGGCATGTTGGCCATGTGTGGTGTTTGTGACAATTGTTAATACGAGTGTAATCAATTGATGTTATGTACTAAAATTGTTTCATTTCTTAGAGAATGACATAGACGCGGATATTTTCACCAATCTTCGTGATAAAGATTTTTGGCAAATGTTCAGCGTCGGTGTGACGTACCGTCTGTTGAGGCTGCAAGAAGTATGAGCTAATCAACTATGAAACCTCTGTTCATACAACTAAATCTTGGTGTTACAGGTATGGGAGAAGCTAGCTACTAATGGAGGCCCAGACAATCCGCGCCATGGATCAGCCTCAGTCGCAGACCCAGACAATCCGTGCAATGAGTCAGCCTCACTTGCAGAGTCGGACACCACCTTGCCTGTGGATGAGTCGGTTCGTATTGATGTAGAATCACTCGCGCAGTCCAATGCCACCCTACCCATAGTCAAATCAGTCCGGGAGGATATGGGAGCTTCAGCCACGCCAATGCCGGTAATTATTATTTTGTAACATTTTACTGTGAAATGAGCTAAACCAGTGGTTCCCAAACTTTTTCGGTGTGAGGGCCAAATTTAGAATTTCAGAGTACGGTCGGGCCGCACGAATACTACGGCTATGAAACGGACCCAAACAGTCATCATGGCTATTTCGGAGTAGATTTATTGCCCTGGCGAGATTTCAAAACTGTACACTGTTTACCGCTACTTATCTGCTGCATTGGGTGTCCGTTAAGTGAAGCAGCTTTTCTCGCCTAAACGCGTGAAGCGCGAGAAATTTCTTTAGTTTCATGACTGAATCGGTTGATATGATGAGTGGCACATGATGCACCCTTTAAAACTAACTATTGGGTGTACGCACTCGGTTGAAGAGCACTGTTCTTGGCAACTGTCGTAAACTCTGCAGACGATATTGCACTGCGCTTCGTACGATATAATGCCAGTATTCCGCCTACGCATCAGTTTTATGTCGTAACAATAGAGTAGTACAACGTACTTATATCTTAGCAATGCCACAATTTTTCTAAACAGTGCTGCTGGCACTGAAGTTTGAAACTCAACAAGAAACGGCGGGCCGTATTCTTGTGACAACTAATTATGATGCCGCGGGCCGGACGATTTCGCGTGACGGGCCGTAGGTTGCTGATCCTTGCTCCAAGGCTTCAACAGGGAAAATTAGTAGCGAAAATATAATTCTCTTTGATGAATTAGCTTTCAGCGGCGAGGAGAGTATAATTTCAGTACTCAAAAAATAGTATTTTACTATTCGACTCGAATCATTAAGATAGATACTCGATTCAGATTCAAGTACTCGAATCATTGTGCCCAGCCTTACTCGTCTCTTGTTATGACTACCGGTACAGCTGACTTTGCCTAGCTTTAATTTTTTATTATTGTATTATGACGTCATACTTTGCCTATTTGGTTTTCGTTTGAATCTCTCCCTGTATGCTTATTACAGTGCCGTTAACTCTCGATAAGGTGCACACGAAAAGTCTTCGAGTAATAAATTCTTTACTGCAATGAATCTAGTTGTGGAAGCAATAATCAAGATATGTGGCGAATTGAAATCGCGAATAGCACGAAAAATGTTTGAAAAAGTTGCATAAATTTTCAAGAAGACTCTATAATTTATGCTAATTCACGAAATAATTTTGAGCCCCGTTCCAGTTCAGTCCCCTTCAATTGGGGGGTTTGTGGTGCGGTAGTCACGGCCCTGACTATATAGGACTACCAATTATGCTGCTTTTAGCCGGCTGAGCAGTATGCATCTCGTCGTATTCAACCGTGAGTCAAATGTTGCACATCTAGTCATCATAGGGTTACCATACTTCCTCTTTGTCCTCTTTTTTGATTTTTTTAAAAAGTGTCCTATGAGGACGCCCAAATGTCTTCTTTTTTGAGGATTTTGGTTACATCGGGCCCAATTCGACTGATATACATCAAGTCAGCACTGTAGGAACGCTATGGTGGGTATTTCGGGAGCTGGACCGGAAAGTTGACCTTTTTTCAGTCAACCCCCTTTTAGCGTGAAAGAAAAAATGTATTTTCCGGCAGTTGAGCCTCTTTTTCTTTTTTAGTCAAGGGATCACGAAGTGGGAAATATTTACCACTGTTTCAGGATTTTCCTCCAATTTTGAAAGTTATCAATAACTATTTATATCTATAGCTACTGCTCTTTCAACTGGAAAGTTAGGGCCAATTGCATTGAAATAGCAGTGACGTCATGTTAGCAGTCTATACTCACAACTTTCCTGCAATTCTATAATTAAAAACTACAGAGGCCAAGCCAAACCAGAGTATTCTGTAAATATAAATTTTATTTTTTGTTATAAATCGATTTCCTAATATATTTTATGGGCCACAAAAAGGCTATCTGGGGGCCGCCCTTGGGAATTACTGAGCTAAACTGTCCAGTGTCTACGTTTCAGCTCATACCTCGACGAGCTGACTTAGCAACCAATGCAGATCTCCATGTGGATGATATGGTATTTATTTGCATAATTATAGTAGGGTTCAATCTTACATTTCTATCGATATTACAGCCATCGTGCAGTCGCAAGGACCCCGAACTCATTGCTCCGATGCCCTTGCCAATATTCAGCTTCAGAGTTCAACAAGCACTCAAGTCACGTACACCTTATGAAGTTATGAACCTTATTGTGGAGGAGTGTGCCCATCACGTCCTCAAAAATGGCGACATGACCAGCAAGTCAGCATACCACAAATTTGGAAAGTCGCTTGTGGAGAGGTATCCGTGCCTACAATCTAGCTTGCAGCAGCATCCTTGGGTAGAGTAAAATGGTGAAATTAGTCTCGATTCTTGTGCAATAATCTTCACATTTTTTAGCGTAATATTAACAGGAAATTGTCTCAGAAGTTGAGAGCGCTCCGACTTGTCAAACATCGTACTTCCTCTTGCCGTACGAGCACTTCATCGCTGGCAGATACAGGTATGTTTTCTGTGGCACCAAGCATTCTTGGACTTGTTTCAATACTAATGTTTATGCATTTAGGTGGATTAATAACTGTTGAAGAAGCTTCTCGTCAGTTGCAAGATGAATTTGCTAATGTGGACCGCAATTGGCACAAAGTCTTGTCTCTATTCAAGTATCAATATGGACACCGGCGTTCTCATCTAACGAAGAAAGAGATTCCTCTGGCTGAAATTCTGGAAATGTTCCCTACTTAGAGCGACATCAGACTGGTGAGATTATGTGCCATGGCTGTTTCTTCCAATTTAATTAAAAATCGATTAAATGAATTTCGGTGTATGACAGGGTTGTAACCAAGTCACAAGGCTCCGAGTCTCAAGTCAATATCACTTTCATAGTTTTAAGTCGAGTCATTTTCAATTCACCACCCAGTCAAGGCCAAATCTAGTCCAAGTCATCGAGCAAAGGTTCGAGTCCGAGTCATGGTATTATGACTCGAGTACGAGTCCAACTCATTGTGTTGACTGCTCAGTTTCCAGTAACGGTCTTGTTAAACCCTCTTTTAAAATTCTGTTTGTTGATATCGAATGGCTCGCATTTATGTATACTAATTTTCCTCACAGTAGCTTCTGGTCGCATTTTAAAGTGCCAGTACCAATAGACGAAATCCCAATAAGGTGGTTACATCACTATTCGTCGATATTACAATGAAATGTCGGTCATTGTAGTCTAAGACACCAGTAATATGACTTGGTTCGAGTCATGCGCAACGACTCGAGTCGAGTCATCTCTGTAATTCGATGAATTCATCAGAAAATCATGACTCGAGTCTAGTCATGACTCGAGTCATTACAACCCTGGTTTCTAGTCGCATTTTCAAGTACCAAGACCAATAGACGAGCTCCCAATAGGCTGGTTATACTTTACTAGTCCTCGAAATTACAATGAAACGTCGCTCTTGGCCGTCTTCGTCTCGAGTCAAATGACATGACTCGAGTCCAAGTCGAGTCGATACACATATTGACCGAGTCGAGTCATTTTCGTATTTTGAGAAAATGAATCGAGTCAATATGTGTATTGACTCGAGTCGAGTCATTACAACCCTGGTGTATGAATATATTCATAGATCTGAATGTATGTACTATGATTTTATGCAGTCTTTTCTATATAATGTTGATCATATTCTAATCAATCTTTTAGACATGTACATTCTTTTACAGGTAAGGGAAGATTTCTGAAGTTTGGTCGCACCAACCACAGTTGATGAGATCAGAACAAACTACGAAAGAATGATGCTTGTATTGGATAAGATATTTAAGGTGAATGCGGACTCGCAATTCCTTTCTGATTTGGATTTGATTGATAATAACTGCTCAATTATTCAATGTTTTCAGTCAAATGCTAATGAAGAACTAGTAAAGCTGCAACAATTACAATCAAAAGTTACTGATCTGAGAATAAACTCGAAAAAGAAGACCGCTATATCTGCGTTATCAGTACAACAGGTACTTGTTTATAAGATTATTATAACCATCAGTTTATAACAGATGTATGATTTGAAAATCATGCGATAGTTACATAACTATGTTGACGCTAAGAAGGTTTTTATCGTGAGGATAATTGTCATATAATGTCAATGAGTTTCGTAGCATCTTTTGTTGACACAGATGATTGTGCAGACCAGCGGCGGTAAACCTGTGGCCCCCGAAATGGTTTAGAATAGTTACAATGAAAAATTTACCTACATTTCAGGCCCATGACATCGACATCAACAGCAAAAAGTTCGAACCGCCACATTTGGTGGTTGCAAAGCATGGAAATGGAAAGATACAGGGATGGATTCTAGCGGACGGCCGAACGATTTCTTGTCGCGAAGACGACATGATCTTCGACATGTTGCTCAACCTAATAGCATGCTATTATGCTTGGGACCTGTCTTATCCCAAAGAATTCCAGCTTCTGGCGTTTGTGCAGTATGTCGTTGTCGGTGACAAGAACACTCAATATGTATCCACCAAACTATCTGATTTTTTTCATAAATTCGAACAGTCTGCCGCAGCAGAAGAACTCTGTTAGCATTCCATTGAGTTTTACCATCATTCGTTGGTCCATTCGCATTTGAAGTTGGCAATTCTACTCACGTCTTGTCATTTAATGTTCAATCTGACATTGCAAATATTCCAGCAGTGTCGCTTATCTTTTCGTTATGCTAGTTCCTACTTTTAGCTTGGCATCTAACTGTGAAGGCAGTCAATACTTTTGAATTTGCACCACCTCGTATTTATTGAAGTTCTGGTGCTGGCTTGTACAAGCAATCTAGTATGGAAAGTATTCCAGGAACTTGATGGTTCGGTGTCCCTTATATTTTGTCTATACTTGTTCCCACTTTGGTCATGACATCTAGATATAAGTAACTACTATAACTTATTTGTACCTCTGAAGTTCTACGTCTGGCATGACTTGACGTGACAATCGAAGTATTGTTAAATAGTTAAATGCTGCTTAGCCTGTTCATTTACAAGTATTTACAAGTACAGGTATATGTGCAAGATTTGTAAATTTCGTTGAATGCTTACAAGTGCATTTTTTTAATAACATGTCTTCTTGAAAGCATGCACATCAATTGTTTCGTTTATAATAAAATGTTCATATATTGCTGGTTTCGAACAGGATAAGTCGTCGAGTACGCCAGATTATTTAGTAATCCATATCAAGCCGTACCACAGCTCAGATAGCGCTTGAATCATGAAGCACTATATATATAGCACATAAATCCTAAATCACAATATACACAGCATCAAGCACATTTTATTGTGATATCTTTTTGAACATGAAACGTGATATCTTTTATGCTTTTAAAGACACTAAAATATTTACAGTGTAGTCCCGCAAATTTTCAACGCTGTATTGATGCCATGATCGCCGGCTTACCCGGTGTTGCTAGTTTTATCGATGACATAATCGTTACTGGCATTGATGAACGCGATCATTTTCGCAACTTATCGCTACTCTTTGAGCGCCTCACCGAATACGGTTTCACCGTCAACTTCGCTAAATGTGAATTTTTCAAAAGTAGTATCGATTACCTTGGTCATATAATCGACAAGGACGGCAAACGCCCGTCTAACAAATCCGTTGAAGCAATCAAACAGTTGCCTAAACCTCAGGATGTTCGCCAGCTACAGGCATTCCTGGGCAAAGTCAATTATTATCGCGCGTTTATTCCTAATTTCACGAATAAAGCCGCTGCCTTGTACCGTCTTCTTCAAAAAGACGCGAAATTCATTTGGAATGCGGACTGTGACGCAGCTGTTCGCATTCTTAAAAACGACGTAATCGACGCTACGCAGTTAGCTCATTATGATGTAAACAAGCAGCTCATTTTGTCAACTGAAGCTTCTCAATTCGGAATCGGCGCTGTCCTCTCAATCGAGCACAATGGCGAAGAGAGACCGATCGCGCACGCATCGAAAACACTTTCTGATTCGCAAAAATCCTACTCTCAAATAGAGAAGGAAGCTCTGTCAATCATTTACGGAGTCACTAAATTTCGTCAATTCTTGTATGGCAGAAAATTTACGCTGGTAACGGACCACAAACCGCTTTTAGCTATTTTCTCGCCAGACAAGAAAATTCCCGTGATTACAGCGCAACGCTTACTGCGATGGGCACTAACGCTCATGGCTTACCAATACGATATTCGCTATAAACCGACTAATCAGCACGGAAACGCCGACGGTTTATCTCGCCTACCAAAGGGTCCAGACCCTGAGTTTGACGAACTGGAAATTCGTGAAAACGCGGAGATCGTTCACGCTATTAATATGGCATTCGATGGCTTACCGTTAACTCGCAATGAAATTCGCGACGCGACGCTGAAGGACAAAACCATGAAACTAGTAAAATTATCTGTCACTCATGGTAATTGGAATCCAAAGACGCACATTGATGATTTTTCTTGGTTTTCGACTCGCAAACATTCGCTTTCTCTGCACGAAGACATAGTCATGCTCAATATTGATGGTTTTCAGCGCGTAGTAATTCCGCAGTCACTTCGCTCGCGAGTCTTATCATTGTTGCACGAAGGACATTGGGGTATCGCGAAAATGAAGCAGATGGCTCGACGTTACATCGCATGGCCTTCCATTAATCGCGACATTGAAAATCTCGTTAAGAGTTGCGACGCTTGCCGTGTAAGGTAATGAAAGCGCCTGATCGTCAGTATCGCGAATGGCCCAAAACTTCCGAAAGCTTTGATCGAATTCACTTGGATTTCGCAGGTCCAATAAACAACAAAATGTTTCTTGTCATCGTCGATGCGCATTCGAAATATCCTTTCGTTAAAGTAATGAATGTCGGTTCTACCACAACCTTGTGTGTGGTCAACGCTTTGAGGGAAGTCTTCTCTATCGAAGGCTTGCCCATAACGATCGTTACGGATGGCGGGCCGCAATTCACATCGAATGAATTCGATACGTTTTGTTCTAATTTGGCAATCAGCCATATTGTATCACCGTCTTTTCACCCTGCCTCTAACGGGGAAGCGGAGCGTTTCGTCCAGACTCTAAAAGCTGGATTGATAAAAAAATTGCGACGGGGGAAAAGATCTCAACTTCGCGCTCCAAACACTTCTCGCTACGTACCGATGTGCACCGCACCCGGGCATAGACTGGAAAACGCCTGCCGAGATTTTACATGGTCGACAGCCGCGCAATTTGTTAAGTTTGTGCTCGCCCTTCGACAAATCGAAACCCGTTACGCCTGGACAATCAGTCTCCCATTTCGAGATTGGTTCCTCGGTTTACGCTCGCAGTTACCGAAGCGGACCAAAGTGGGTTGCTGGCGTGGTGACGGAAATACTGGGGCGTGTTGTGTACATTGTAAAAACAGATCATGGGTATTGGAGGAGGCACAAAAACCAACTCCAACCACGCTTGATTTCCACTGGTCATGATACAGCCACACAGGAAGTTGCTCAGCCTCAACAGTGTCAAGCTTAGCAACCATTGGTCAGGAATAGGGCACAACGTCCTGCAACTAGTCCTGCTCGAACGTCGGGCAGACGTTATCCGCTTAGAATTAGGACCCAAACTGATTTCTATCGGCCAACGTAAATTATCTTGTACTCCTAACTTACAGGGGAGGACTGTTATGTTCGTGCATTTTACGTTGGTATCGTTTGTCTAGGATTAGTAATTACCGCCAATCATTATTTCCTCGTGTGCCGTGCTTTGTATTTATACCCTGTGTTCTGTTCTCTCGTTGTCTTTTCATTTAACTGAACTCTGGATCGTGTCGCTGCGTTAAGTTATTCTGCTGTACAATATACTGATTCCGTATTGCAACCTCGTCGTATTGAGTTATTGTTCAAACAAGATCAAGAACATAACAAAACTCACATGCAATGCAACATTCGAGGCTTATTTTGGGGAGGTCCAGGACCACGAACAGAATAAATTTATATTTTCACAACCAGTACCGCGGTAGCTTTCAATTGATACCCGTTTTATAAAATCTAGGCTAATACAGGATAAGCCGTACAAAAATTACCGTCAAATTGCCTTCGACCAAATAGAAAGTGTGACGTACACCAATTTCACTGAGCCGTGAGATTTGCTTGTGTCCACACCATATATGACACCATGGTTTGTTGCGTGCGTGGTTGTACCAAGTCACGGCATTCCGAATCTCAAAAGTCCTTCTCTGATTGTAACGTTTGACGTGACGAGTACGAGTAATTCTACAGAGGGTCGCCTCAAGTCCAAATCACAATTTTCAGTCACGAATCATCATCGGGTCATGTTTCACCAAAATTAAACAAGTAATGCCACCTAATAGTTGATATTCCACCGAGTGGTAACTTTTAAAAGTGATGTATTAGTGAAGTTTGAGTAGTTTCAGGAGTAGTTTTAGAGCGAATTTTAAGTTCTCAAAAATTGGTAGTAAAATATTGTCGAATACTTCGAAATCCAAAATGCCGTCGCGGGCCGCACAAAATGGTCTCGCGGGCCGCGTGTTTGAGACCTCTGCCATACGTCCTCTTTTTTGACTTTTTTGAAAATGTGGAGAAAAAAAACGGTATTCTGAGCTCTGAGCGGAAGATATGACCTTTTTTTCAGTCAAACCGTTCACAAAGTGGGAAAAATTCACCGGTTTTTGAGAATTCTACTCCGGTTTTGCATCTTGCAAATTTCTGAAAAAGTGTCCTCTTTTTACATTTCCAAAATATGGTAAGCCTAGTTTACCGTTTATATGTGTAGCGCATACATGCGGAACCTGGATTAGTCATGATTATGTTTTGTGGATAAGAAAGTACTCTGGGCAACAGTACGCTAATCTGCAAGCTTCCACGGATCCCAAATTTCCGCTAAGGCATAAAAACAAAAATCTAACTCAATGCGCATCTAACTACACATCTAATGCATTACTTCAGATTACCGACAGTACACAAAATGTGTATATCAATACAGGCCTACTGCAAAATTCCGCCTATAAACTGATATTTATCTGCCAATATCAGGTTGTGATATACTTCAAGAAGACTTTCAAATTAGTGGCAGTAATTTGAAAAAATCACCCTTTATTGATTTAATTTACACACGAGCAATCGAGCAAACAATAAAGCTACCACATTTCCCCATCAAAAGGCTACGCTATACGGCAAAAACTTCAAGACAACTCTATACCGTCATAGATCAGTCTTACCGTGCAGCAAACATAGAACATCTCGGAAAACTTGTCTGTCTTGTCGACATCATCATTCGAAAGCGACGACGCTGCCTGCAAAGTTCAAACAGAAGGGAAGCGTGATGATGATTATTGCACGTGGCTGTGACCTCTAATATGCCTTCATAATAACCCAGACGTGATCTGACAGACCGTCGCCTGAGGGTACAAAACAAAGCAATGGAGGGATAGTATCTGCATTTGTGGTGAATATACTAACAATTTGCGGTGCTTAGTACAAACGATACAAGACAAATATAATGACCGAAGAGCGCGGTATAGACGAGATAATGACGCTCTATTTCTACGTTTGCTTATATCCGCGCCACCGGGCCGGTCACATCACGCTCTAGTTTCACGTTTCATGTTCAGTTCCTGCGCACCGCACCTGTAACATTATTGCTCTACCAGAGGTCTCAAACTCAAATGAGCTCGCGGGCCAGTTTCCCAGTTTTGACGACGCCGCGGGCCGCAGCATTTACAGGGGTATTCTATATCTTTTCAAGTAGGCCATATTTGGCGGGAATGAATTGTCCTATTGAAGTGAGACGATCAAGCAGACTGACAGCAAACACACATCGTCAAAATGTGACCCACTCTTGTATCAATTTAGGCCTGGCACGAAAAGAATCATCACATTTATAACTATTTGAATAGAATTGTTGTTCCACTTGATATATATTAATTGTAAGATATCATCATCATTGGTTTATTAGCAATTTTATCACTTCAATACACCACAAAAAATGCGATACACTGAATAGACAGGAAGATGTCGAAGCGACTTGGATTTGTCAATGGAATCGGACACCCACCTTGGCCTAGGCGTAGTAAAGAGGAGGCATGCACACTGAATGAAAGTAAAGAATACAGTATAGAAAAAGAAAGCGACAAGAAATAGGGCGGCATGTCATGGGAAGCGAGATCGATAGGTCAGTCGTGGTCCGGTAATCTTGAGGATGGACTGTATTTATTTAGTAGTAATTGCTTGTATTTCGACTTGAATGTGGACATGCTCGTCGACTGTCGGATGGCCGGCGGGATACTGTTCCACACATCAGGTCCGGCATACTTGATGGAGCGATGATCTTTTCGGTCGATCATATGATATTTGGACGACGTGGACGCGCGTGTGTTGTACTTGTGCGCTTTTGATTCAGAGGTAAAGAAGTCATTGAAATATTCGGGGCAACGACCGCAGTGAAACTGATACATAAACTTGGCGATTTCTAGTTTCCGCATTGTAAGATATAGGCATCATATGGACGGACAAATGTATGATGCCATCATAAATGCTATCGGGTTTTAATTTTGCATCTACTATGGATATTTTGGATCCAACAGATTGATAATAGAGACTGATCTGAAATCAAAACATTTTTAGGTTAGGCATTGCAATTCCGATCCAGGATTCATGTATACTTCTGATAAGTAGGCTATTAATCTCATGGCCTAATATCTTCAAATATAGGAGCAGAAACAAGTATAAATATATTATAAATATGAATGTGTCCTAGTGAGTGAAATGTCGAAACGTCGAACGTCCCATTGTTGTTACATATTTGGAGCGTGCAACTACGGTACTTGGTACCTTTAAGTGGCCTTAATAATATGAATTAGCGACCAAAGATGTAACTGACGGATTGCCAATGATTGTCATAACTACTTGCTTAGTTAGCGAAATACCAAGCTACGACCTTCTGATCTATTACTACTCCCCTGATATGCGATTAGTTTGTTGCGTTCACGGCTTTCCAAGTCATTTTCATTTTGCCATCGAGTTAGCCCGAGTCTGAGTAATTCTAAGAAAGATCGCGTCCAAGTCCAACTTTCAAATTCCAGTCACGAAGCGTCTAAGGGTCAGGTTTTGTCATCATGAATTGGAAATGTGGCGAAATAGTGAATCTTCCACATCATGGTAGCGTTTGCAATAGATGTGATAGTGAAGTGTGATGAATATAGTTTCAGGCTATCGGAGCAAATTAAGAGGGAGTTTTCACTTAATGACCTGAAATATATATATGTGACACTTATATATTGTCAAATTATTAAAAATCTAAAATGTCCTCGCGGGCCGCAAAAAATGCTCTGGCGGGCCGCGTGTTTGAGACCTCTGCGTATAGTAAACTACTCTTACAACTAAACATTCAATGATCGACCAGGTGTCACATTTTATTATTATATCATCAACGTACAATGTGCTTTTTGAAACATTGCTTGTATAATATATAATATTTCTTGAACACAGAATCTGGGATGTCCCTGATAGAATCACCTAATCAACAATCCTCTGCTGGCGTGATCATTGAAGCATAGCCGGTCAGCCAATCAAGTGCCGTGATTCGCCATCATCATCATTGGTTTATTAGCAATTTTTATCAGTTCAATACACCACAAAAATGCGACACAATGAAAAGATAGTAAGGTGTCGAAGGGAATATGGAATCAGACACCCACCTTGGCCCAGGCAATGTAAAAAGCAGGTATGTACACTGAATGAAAAGTAAAAGACGATAGTATAGAAAAATGCAAGCGACAAGAGTGATGATGATACATGATGATGATACAATGCAGCATTCGGCCACTTTCGGAGCTGATCAAGATTATTGCAGACATATAATAGCCTTGTCAGACCTCCTACAGTAGCCCGTCCAGTCCAACGGAATCAGAGTTTGCCATCTAGCCACACCTTGAACACAATCAATAAAGATTGTACAATATATGACCACGCAAGAAGTACAAGAAAATAAAGAAATAACGGCATTTTATACTATTAGCAGGCAACCGATAGGACATTCCGTCGCTGCAGTAGAAAATATCTTCAACCAATCAATAATACGAGCGCTAGGCAAACCCTTTTCCGCTCATCTTAACAAATGCGCGCATGTACGAGTATTTTGCATTCTACAGCGGCCCAGCTAACTTTCGTGTATGTAACGGTAGGATTGTAAACTAACATCAACGAATTGTAAAAAATCTGCAGCAAGTCGTCAAAAAAGTGTTTCCATAACAATGTATACAGATCAGAGTTGGATCAATTGTAATTTGTAATTGTAATTGAATGTAATATATTACATTTTTCAATGTAATTGTAATGTAATTGTAATTGAAGCATTTTTATTTTGTGTAATTGTAATTGTAATTGTAATTTGACAAGAATTTTGCGCAATTACAATTTCAATTACATTAAATTGCTATTGAGACCTGACAAGCACAACATAAAATAATTGACTTATAATGCATTCTCTTTAAATGTCGACAAGGAATTGGATGTATCCATTCGCGGAAGCCCTTGACTGCGCCCTTGCAGGCGAAGTTTTTTATTTTTATCGCTATGCTGGCCTCGGCTGCCATTGTATACAATTATTAGATTACTAACCAACGGATGGATTCGCAACACGTGCCTCACGATTGAATACGCCGAGAAGCGAACTGCTGAGCCGGCTAAAAGCAGCAGAATTGATAGTCCAATTGCTGGCGATCCAAGCGTCGAAATTTGATATGTATGGTCCTAATCGCACTGATTCCGCAATAAAAGTATATTTCCAGGCAATGGTACCATCCCAAAATAGTCGTGAAAGTCTGGGAATCGGCATTGTTCTGAACAATCGCTGGGCGTAATTGGTCATTGTTGTGGTCATGCTGCTGCGGCGCTCTCACTTTTCAGAACAGTCGGCCTTAAACGGCTATTTTGGAGCAGTTACGTTGCCCTGACGAGATTTTAATTTGTATTTTCGGAATTAGCGCATCAATAGCTTACGATAAAGACCAGATGCATCAAATTTGGACGCTTGGATCGCCAGCTCTAGGACTACAAAGTTTGCTGCTTTTAGCCGGCTCTGCAGTACGTTTGTCGGTGCATTCATCCGTGACTCACATCTTGCGCATCTATCCGTGGGCTGGCAATCTACAATAAGATTTCAGATCACGATGCTGCATCGTTACTTCGTCTGGCTAACTAGCCAGACCACTGGATATTATATAACGTCTTATCTGACAAAGCACGGTTTTGTTTTTACTCCTCATCCTAATTCCTACGTCCCTCGATAAAAATAATACTATTTCTTTAATTATATACTATATACGCAAATCCAACACGTGCATATATTATAATATTTTTTTCAACGACATACTGCATACTGGAATAGTTCGAAAACGTGTTTTCTTTTTATTAATTAACGGGTATTTGCGCATCATGAATGAAACATGAATACTTGAATTGTTGTTAATTACGACGCTACGGTTGTCAAGGAGTACGGTTGAATTTATGATTATTCAATTTCATGTTCAACAGCAGCAATTGTAATTGTAATTGTAATGCAATTGAAGCATGCAAGGAGTAATTGTAATTGTAATTGTAATTTGATATTTTTAGCATGGAGTAATTGTAATTGTAATGTAATTGAAACATGCATGAAAGTAATTGTAATTGTAATAGTAATTGAACTGAAATAATGTAATTGATCCAACTCTGATACAGATACAAGAATTTTCCTCCGTCCGACAAAATGGCAATATACTTTTCGTCATAAATGCCGAGTCGCCTGAAAATTCGGTGCCAAGAACGTCCCTGATGGCTCGAAAATCCAACATTATTTTAAATTACCGGACAACGATAACCCCACCACCACACCCCTTTTACATCTGATCGCATACGGTGATCAATATATTCTAGCTGGCGATAACTCACAAGTTGTACCCCGCAAATTCTAAACATAGTAACCATCGACATTTAGCATAGCACTCATTAAGTCATCAATCTTATGTCACAGTCTTGGTCATCGTGTAACATAGATAAATCTTTTAAATCACTGTGAATACGGCTGATATGGTTTACGACGCTTCTCTCGCGAATGTCTTGCCGGACCCGTGAATTAGCATATGTCGGTACATAGAAGCTTTGCTGCTGACGGACTTTCCGCAAATCTCGCATTCAAAAGTGCTGGAACCGATGTGTGCGGCCATATGACTCTTCATGTTACTGTTACGGGATAATCTTAACCTGCAAATCACACATTCGATAGGTTTGGTACCGCCAGCGCCATGTGTGGCCAAATGCCGCTTCACGTGACTTCTCTGATTGAATCCCTTCCCGCAAATCCCACATTCGAAAGGCTTGGTACTGCTGTGTGTGGCCATATGACTCTTCAAGCTACCGTTCTCGGAGAATCTTAACCCGCAAATCGTACATTCGAAAGGTTTGGTACCGCCAGCGCCATGTACGGCCAAATGCCGCTTCACGTGACTTTTGCGATTGAATCTCTTCCCGCAAATCCAGCATTCGAATGGTTTGGCATCAAAATGGATTCTCATGTGTTTTATCAAGTCACTTTTATAAAATCTAAGCTTCCCGCAAACCTCACATTCGAATGTTTTTGAGCCGCAGTGTCTGACCATATGACTCTTCAAGCTACCGTTCTCGGAGAATCTTAACCCGCAAACCTCACATTCGAAAGCTTTGGAACCACCGTGTATGACCATATGACGTTTCGTCTTATTGTATTGGGAGAATCTTAACCCGCAAATCACACATTCGAAGGCCATATTGGAACAGACGTGTATGACCATATGAATCTTTATGGTACTGCTATCGGGGAATTTTAACCCGCAAATCTCACATTCGAAGGGTTTGGCACCAGTGTGGGCTCGCATGTGTCTCTCCAACTTACTTTTATTGGGGTTGAACTTTCCACAAATCTCACACTCGAAAGACGTGCAGCTACCATGTCTCGCCATATGTTGATTCATGTTAGTTTTTTTAGAGAATCCCATTCCACAAATCTCACATTTGAAGGGTTTGGCACCAGTGTGAGTTCGCATGTGGACCTCCAACTTACTTTTATTGGGGTTGAACTTTCCGCAAATCCCACACTCGAAAGCCGAGGAGCCACCGTGAATGGCCACATGTTTATTTATGTTACGTTTATGAGAGAATTCCATCCCGCAAACCTCACATTCGAAGGGTTTAGCACCAGTGTGAGCTCGCATGTGCTCCTCCAACTTACTTTTATTGCGGCATTGCCTGCCACAAATATCACATTCAAAAGCCTTGGAGCCGCCATGTATGGCTATATGACGCTTCAAGTTACTTTCCTTATCGAATCCCATCTCGCAGATCTCACATTCGAAGGGTTTGGCACCAGTGTGGGTTCGCATGTGGTTCTCCAACTGACTTTTATTGCGACTGGGCTTTCCACAAATCTCACATTCGCAATTTTTAACGGAGCCTCCATGTATATCCATATGACGATTCGTGTCACTGCTCTCAGCCCGTAGTTATCACACTCGTAAAGTTTACGATCAACATGTCATCGCATATGCTTCAATAACAGCAAACCTTTCCCCACAAATCTCATACTCATAAAATTATGGTATCATCCTCTATGGGGACCCACATTAGCTAAACGTTCGGATCGAGCTATGACTCTGCAAAATAAAGCCATCAAATTATGCCTTGCCATTCATAGAGTTCGCCTCATTCCCTTCTATTATAGTCCGAAAGTATTGAAAATATAGAATATATATAAAGCTTTGAAGTGCGTATTCTTGCCTCACGCATGACTACGAATAATTATACCCGGGCTGACATTTTCCTAGACTGTTTCACCCCTCTCAGTGAACACCTTTCTAATTTCACAAAAGGTTCTGTTATGAACTTATATCTAGCGAAGGCTCATCACTAAACCATTACTCATCGAAGTCTCCTAATATGGATCTCCATTCCATCTCATATTAGCTATTACGACGCGCGTATTCCTATTCCCCATATGTTCGCTACGGATTGTCTCTGAAACGCCGCGTTCGCCATATGTCCGCCAAATCGAGAGAGCGTATTTTTGTCTCGAAAATATGACATGGCCAATTCGCGTTCAGAGTCTAGTTTCACCTTTATGTATGGATCCACTGAAGCCACCAAGGCAATGCATCAACACAGACTTCACACCAATATATCAGCATTTATTCAAGTTTTTCCAAGGTGACGAGGTGACGAGGACTCAACGGTGACAAATAATGAGTTTTTGTTCCGTACGATCGTTTTCATCGAACACAAATGGGCTTCGTCAGTAATGCGGGCAAATTTCCTAGTTTTGATGACACCGCGGGCAGTAGCATCTATAGGGATATTCAATGCATTCCAGTAGACCTTTTTTGACGAGATGAAATTGTCCGATTGTCCCCACACATCATGGAAATGCAATTAACTATTGCAGCAATTCATGTCTGGCACGAAAAAATCATAATTAGAAATATTTGAATATGTATGAAAATTCACTCTTATAAATACAAGCAATTACTACTAAATAAATACAGTTGTACCCTTCGATAGAACTCAGTACGATCGGTTCCTAGGCTTTTATTAACATAAAAGTAAGCTAGTGTATCTGAATACAACATGGCAATAATACAGAGTTAACGTAGGTACAACTAACAGAAGCGACGCCACACCCAACTGGTACGAATGAAATGAATAGTCCCGACGTCAAGGTAATCAGGAGCAATCAGTATAAACACCCACTAGTGGTCAAAAGGGACTGATACACCACAATCTCCCCCACTAACAAAAGCAAAGTAATTATAAAGAGGATTGTCCATATCGTTCAGGCGCGCGTTTGATTCTAGTTGATCTTCTCAAGGGCGGAGGATCAGCGACAACTTCTTGCAAAGTTTCTGAAGAATCTTGTTTGTTGCCAACGTCAACCGTCGGTTCAACCAGAAACGAATCGTCGGCCACTGCACGGTCCGGTTCGGCAGCCCCATCATCGACTGGGTAGGGCTCAGTAGTAGGCGGATAAGGTGCGAGGTCCTTGACTGAGACGGTCGATTCCACTCCAGATGGATGCCGGATCAAGGCATATTTGGAGTTAGCTTCGAGCAAATCGACTTCGATTCCGAGCGGATCACTTTTACTTCTCCTTGCGAAGTTCCTCAGCAACACGGAGCCTCCTTGGAGTATCCAATCTGGAACCGATTCCCCCATCATACTTCTCCTACTGAAATTGAAAAATCTGTCGTGCGGACACGAATTAGTAGTAGTACACAGAAGCGAACGGATAGAGTGAAGGGCATCAGGCAACACAGCTTCCCATGAACTTTCAGGCAATTTTCGTGAGGCTAAGAGCATTCTTACTGATCTCCAGAGCGTTTGATTCAAACGCTCACATTGAGAGTTTCCAGTGGGATGGTACGGAGTAGTTTTGCTCGTTGCTATGCCTTTACGGGTAAGAAACGTCGTTACTTCCTTCGATAAGAACGAGTTTCAACGATCGCTGTGAACATATTCGGGCAGACCGAACAAGGAAAACAAATCAGTGAGACAATTAACAACGGTAGCTGATGTCATATCTCGGCATGGATACGCAAATGGAAATCTGCTGTATTCGTCAATAATTACGAGCAGATACTTTCGAGGTCCTTCAACAGGGCCTTTGAAATCAATACTTATTCTCTCCCACGGTCTAGTCGATTTAATGAGACGGTGATGGACATTGGATTTATAGAATCGCGGTTTGATTTCGGAGCATATTCTGCAGTTAGCGCAGATCTTTCGGACTTCTACAGAGAATGGCAAGTTTTTCGCTCTAATAAAATGGTTCAACCGTCGTACTCCGGGATGAGCAAGAGCTTCGTGCACCTGATGGAGAGACAAGCCAGAATTTGGCAACGAGCAGCAGACACGAGAAAATGTATCAGGAACAACATTCTCAGTACCCGGGCGATGAATTATTTCATACTTGAAGGCGCTCAATTCGAGTTTCCACACCGACAACTTAGCATTTTTGATTTTACTAGCGTGAGTTTTGCTGAATATGAACGACAATGCTTTTTGATCGGTAACGAGGCGGAACTTATTGCGGTGAAGCAAGTATCCCCATTTTCGTATGGCCTCAATAATAGCGAGAGCCTCTTTTTCAACAATATTGTATTTCGACTCGCATTTGGAAAGAGTATGCGACATAAACGCTACAGGTCTGCCTCTTTGACTTAGTATGGCCGCGATAGCCACGTCCGAAGCATCACAGGCAACCTCGAAAGGTTCGTCGTCATATATACAACTTAGGCAAGCACCTATAAGGCTATTTTTCAACGATTTGATAGCCTGGAGTCCATCGGTTTTCAACGGAAATTCATTGTTTCGAGTCAATGGTTTCATTTTCTCCGAAAACGAAGGTATCCATTTCGAATAATAGGCAAACATACCCAAGCAGCGCTTTAAACTTTTTGCATTGTTAGGGATGGGCATATCCATCAAAGGTTTCAAATGGCAAGGATCAGGCTGAATTTTGTTATGGGAAATAAGGTACCCCAGGAGCGATAACTTTTCAACTGAGAACGCACATTTCTTTTCATTCAGAGTCAGCCCGTCAGCCTTGGCTGAAGTCATAAAACGTTCCAACCTCTTATCGTGTTCTTTTCTATTTTTGCCATAAATAGTAACATTGTCCAGGTAAGCAATAGTACCTTGCAGGTTATGATTTCGGATGAAATTGTCTATGAATCGCTGGAAAGCTGCGACGCCGTTTGTTATCCCAAAAGGCAATCGACGAAACTGGTATAATTTACCGTCAGCTTCGAAAGCTGTTAAAGGACGGTCTGAAGGGCAAAGAGGCACCTGATGATACGCGGATTTCAGATCGATGGTGCTATATATACCGTTCCTTTAGCGACTTCATTAACAATATGCTCGATTCTAGGGAGCGGATACGCGTCCAGGGGCGTATATCTATTAATAGTTCGAGAATAGTCGATAACTAACCGCTTTTTATGGCGTTCATCTTTCGTCACCAGAACCTGAGCCCGCCACGGAGAGACGGACTTTTCTATCACATCTTCTTGCAGTAATCTTGACACCTCTTCTTTGATGAATTGGGCGTCGTCGGTGCAATAATTTCTTGATTTCACAGCGATGGGATCGACATTTCTATCAACGAAGTGGAATATCTTTGGCGTCTCTGTAATCTTAGCGGCAGCGACGGAACAGTGAGAATCACCGATGATCAAGTCGCTTCGAGGCCCGTTGAACTTGAAAATGACGTTCTTGTGAGTTTTCAGGAACTCCAATCCTATAAGATCACATCCGCGCACAAGTTGTTTACGACTCCGAAACGTGTTTCGCTGTATTTATGATCCTGCATTGTGAATGGCGAAGTAACGTGCCCCAATACTTTAGAGGTGGAGTCCTTCGATGCCAGAGTAATAGTGGATTCCGGTCCGTGCAGAGGGAGTGCAAGCGAATTAGCAAACGATCGTCTCATAAAGCATTCGTAGGCCCCCGAGTCGACCAGCGCCTCTATAGTCAATCCTGCTATATTGATGATGATAGCCGAGTATCTGAGTGATTTCGGTACTCCAATCAACAGGGAAGCGAGGTCCGCCACTTCGGCGGAATTAAACGTTACCGCACCAGTTCCACCGGCGGCTAGAGAAGCAAAATGAGAGGCTTCATCAGAATCATACGCTGGCGCAGCGATCTTCCTATTTTGAGTGCCACTTTTGCATACCTTACCGAAATGGCCTTTATATCCACATTTATAGCAATCGGCGTTTTTCGCGGGACAGACCTTGCGCAGAGGGTAATGTTGACTGCCGCAATATTGGCACTTCTTGTATGCTTTCGTGACTAATGCAACTTCGCCGGTCCCCTCCGGCGTTATTTTGACTTGATCGCTATTAGTCGTCTGTTCAGATCCCACAGCACTCACGGCGACAGGGACGGGCATCGATACGGGCTCGTAAGAAGACGAAAATTGCTGAGCTCGCTCGAGAGATTCGGCTATCTGAACCGCTTTGTCCAATGTCATATCATCGTGCTCCAATAATCTAAGACGAATATTAGGCGAACGTAAGCCAGCAATTAAGGCGTCGCGAACTGCTTCCTTTTGATGCTCGTCGGAATTTACAGCAGCGAACATGCAATCTTTAGCGAGAGTTAGCAATTTTAGCGAAAAATCCGTGACGCTTTCTCCTTGATCCTGACGAGACGTTGCCAAGAGGTGCCTGGAGTAGATCACGTTATTCTTTTTCTTGTAGAGCTTGCATAGCGCCTCAAGAGCGGATTCATACGTAGCGAAGTGCTCTACAAGAGCGAACACATCCGGCGATATATATCCGTATAGAATAGCCAATTTGTCAATAGTCACTTCAGCTGGAGGGTCAGAAGAGGATCGATTGGGAGCCGTTGAGTTTGACGCGGAGGCCTGCGCGGCAACTAAGAATTTCCCCAACATCTTCTCCCAATGATTGAATATCTTCTGCGAGTCAGCCGAGCTTGGCATCACTTCCAAAACTGGCACACGTATGTACTTTTCTTGAGAGAACGCCATGTTGAGATGACCATTTATGTTAATAAAATTGTTGTACCCTTCGATAGAACTCAATACGATCGGTTCCTAGGCTTTTATTAACATAAAAGTAAGCTAGTGTATCTGAATACAACATGGCAATAATACAGAGTTAACGTAGGTACAACTAACAGAAGCGACGCCACACCCAACTGGTACGAATGAAATGAATAGTCCCGACGTCAAGGTAATCAGGAGCAATCAGTATAAACACCCACTAGTGGTCAAAAGGGACTGATACACCACACCATCCTCAAGATTACCGGACCACGACTGACCTATCGATCTCGCTTCCCATGACATGCCGCCCTATTTCTTGTCGCATTCTTTTTTCTATACTATCTTCTTTACTTTCATTCAGTGTGCATGCCTCCTCTTTACATCGCCTAGGCCAAGGTGGGTGTCAGATTCCATAGACTACTCCTTGTCGCTTCGACATCTTCCTGTCTTTCATTGTATCGCATTTTTGTGGGGTATTGAACTGATAAAATTGCTAATAAACCAATGATGATGATTATAGGTTGCCGTGTAGCTCTAATATATATTTTACCAAATTTCCGAAATATCTACAAATATTCTATCTAAAAATAGAGAATAAACTATAATTTATGTCTCAATATAATAAAGGAACATATCGTCATTGTTTGATGTTCGCATATTGGTAATAGACCTATACCATGTTCCAAGTTCATTCGCGTTTGTTCACATTTAGATGAAGTTGATGAGACGACCTTTTGAATGAGATGCGCCGTGTGTCATCAACGAATTACCATTCTGTTGTAATGACTAGGCCCAACCATTTAATCGATAAGGCATATAGCTTGTGGAGGCAGTACGAGCGCCTCCGTTGGCACATAGCCTATAGAAGGCCATGATTGGCGTTAAGATCCTGTAAGACTTGATGTTTACGATGTTGGAAAGCAAGCGGCTAGGTAGATATAGTTAGACAGTTGGATAATATATATTGTTGCAATAATTTCCGGTATCAATCGGGAAATCAGTCGGGAATATCTGGTAACATGGGTTACACAGCAACATATTGGTAGGACGCTGGTATTGATGACTCAGAAGCTTCCCGAATGCAAGTATACGGAGGATAATTACTGTTAGAGTTATGTGCATTATGAGACATTTGGTATAGGCTACAGTGTAATTTGGCCAATTTATAATATTTGATATGTAAAATAGCGCACCGATCGAAAAGTACTCTATCATTCCAATATATTAACCAATAAAGTTATACGAATTTCGACTGACTGTAATTGTAACTGTTTTGAAAATTGAAATTTGAGTTTTGGTTTTGAAGCTTATTGCGAGTCAATTTACCCGAATGCGCGGACAATATAGGCATCGATATGGCAGAGGTGTATCGAGTTTGACAATAACTTGTCTATCTGACGTTCGCTACAGGTTAAATTATTTACATATATCAGTAATAACAACTATAAGCTTTGACCTCGTAAACAGCAACATGTCGTCAGTCGTACGAGCGTTCCTTTCGCTTGACCACGAAGAAGAAGAGAACAAAATTTCTCAAGAGTTGCAAAAGTCATTCAAGCGAATCAATAATATCCTGGGCAAGTCGTCGTCCTCTTCGGCCAAGCATCATACTCTTCTCGAAGTCCAGATCATACAGCAAACAACGGGACAGCTGATGTGCAAATTGGAGAGGGTGATAGAATTTCTAGGACTAAGCACAATCATTGGAGGACTCGAACCTGAACCAAGTATCAACTCTAATGATTGGAGTCGAGCGTTGACACAATTTTTCCCAGCACTGAAATCATATTGTCCTTGCCACTAAGAGAGTGTCGATGATATTTTCCTCGATGGAAAAACTGTACTACTGATCAGACTTGGACAACTAGGAAATTTTCAGCTTTTCCAAATTAGATTAGAATTAGATTACCGGCATTTCGCTCTAATTTAGTGAAATTAGAAACTAGAATTATCTAGTTATCCAAGCGTATACTTGGACAACTAGAAAAATTTCAGCTTTTTCAAATTAGATTAGAATTAGATTACTGGCATTTCGCTCTAATTTAGTGAAATTAGACAACTAGAATTATCTAGTTGTCCAAGTCTGCTACTGATATAGATTGCTAACCTACGGAGTACGGATATATACGCAACTCCAACAAATACCGTGGTTACGCTTGGTCAAGCAGTGTCTGTTTATTGCTGAGCGGTCTAAAAGCAGGTAGTGCTATAGCTGGCGACGCGGCGCTGAAAGTGAATAAAGCTGGTCTTAATCGAAAGCTAGTGTCGCACTGATTCCGAAAATACAAGTTAAAATCTTATCAGGGCAATGGAACTACCTCAAAGCAGCCCTCAACGTCTTCAAAACGACATCGTTCCGAACAATCGCTTGACGAAATTGGGCATTGTGAAGCTTATTGTGTTGCGGCGATGCCGTTGCCGGAACAATGCTGATTTCCAGACTTTGAGTGCCGTTTCGGGGTGGTTCTATTGCCCTGACATGATTTTAATTTGTATTTTCGGATTCAGCGCGACACTAGCTTTTAATTAAATCCAGTTACAGTAAATCTCAGTGGTCGGGTCGCCAGCAATAGCACTACCAATTATGCGGCATTTAGATTGCTTAGCAACTAAGAAAGACTGCTTGCCCAAGCGTATCCAGCGGAAGTTGCGCGTATATATATCCATAGGTTAGTAATATATATATTATATATAGTACAAAGCTGTGGACGATAGCGGAAATCACTTATCTGTCACGTTTATTTGTGATATTCATGGGTCATTTTTTCCCAATCCTAAAATAAGTTATGGTTGGTAAATGGAAATGAATGAGAATTACATTTCAGGTTAGCAACGCTGCAAACGTATCTGCGATTAAAGATGTTCTGGAAAGAAAGTGTAAGTTATTGTAAGCGTTTTTTGACATTGCGTTCAAATATGCGTACCCGAATTTGTTGCAATAATAGATCCTCAATACTACAAGTCAAGGCAATCTCTGAGTCTCAATCCTTCGGGAAATCAGCTGAATGACTGCGACACATTAGCGGACTTCAATCTCGCCAATGAATGTACTTTATACTTTAGAGATCTGGGCCCGCAAATTTGTTGGTCAACGGTGAGAGATAATTCTAGATTTACATTCAAAATTATTAGGGAAATGTATTTTTATGCCGGAAGCGGTACAGGCTGAACGTTCATAATACGGGGGAATAATTTTATTGGCAAGGAGCTCCATGATCTTGGCTATTCTTTTTGATTCAGTTCAGTTGTGGTCAAAAGGCATTTAGGCGTTATCCAAGGACAGTTCCAATTTATTGAAAATAGAGGACATATGGTAACTTTAAGTTTGTGCTGACGGAAGGGTAGTTGGTTGAACTTGAGCGACCTCTTCGCCCCGGTTATTGGAAATTCCATGCCAATGACGTCATATTTCGTGATACGATTGTTTATATTCATATACAATATTCTTTCGAATTCTCTACCAGCTGGTGACATATGCGCTATTCCGAAAAAATGCGAGCATTCCCAATGCCCGTTCCCCAAGACCGCGCAAAACGATCTTATACGAGCTACCTAGCAAGCCGAAACCTAAAATTTACACATTCCGTCTTGTCTTGTAGGTTTTCAAGTTCCAGTACACGGGGCCGTTATTTCTCTATCTCGTGTTCTTTCTTCGGCCTTCCTACGTTTATGGGACGGAATATAGTTTTCAAATCGCCGACGAATTTGTAGTACGGTGAGGCTGAATTTGCTCTGTTCGTTTGTGGCATTTTACCGATGCCCATTTCATGCCCGGCATTAGTCTGTGAAATATGCTACAGAAAGGCTTTAGAAATTTGACACGACAAGATAGAACTCATGCGTCGCTACTGCCGCGCCACGTATAATGCTAAACGCTCTCCGTAACCTCAGTCATTACTCGTTACTCTATCCAAAATTCCCATCTAAAACGTTCGCACAACCAACTAACATGACATAAGAGTGTGTCGGACTATGTTAGTAGAATAGACCAGTGGTTCTCAGCCTTCTTGACGCAGTTCTATTGGAACTTCTGCCAGGCGAAGCTCTCGTATAGTACTGCTAAAGACCTTGATGTTGATTGTTCGGTTTCATGTAAAGGCAATGCTACTTTGCTATTTGCTATAACCTCTATTATCACCAAGTCTCTCAGCATTGTCCGAATGTAACGAAATTTGTTTAAAAGTCTCTGTAGTTTCACCTGCAACTTGTCCGAAAGGAATTGTAGGCTCTCAAACAATTTCGTGCAGCACTGGCATCATTGTTACGTACGTTTAAGTGGACCATGAACTCTTTTACATCAATGCACAAAAATGTGTTCCTAATTTCTGAATCAATTAAAAATTTGATTGACAAAAGTGCACTTTTGAATCGAGATGTAAAATTTTAATATATTTGGCGGACCGGAAGGAAACTTGCCACGGCCGGCGGTTGAGAATCACTCACTGGTGTAGAGAACTTTTCACATTGTCCTTCTTGACAGGCTAGCAGCCGGTTGTCATACGTTTCACTACGTTCGTCGATTGCTGGAAACGAGATTCATTCATAGTTTCTCGCTCGGTGCCATTCCTGTGGACGAACTCGTGATGAACACATTGTATTACTGGACTTTTGGCGCGTGGATGTCCTATTTCATCAATCATCCGCAGTATACAATGCCCTTCTACGGGGAAACGCAGGTGCATGTCGGATTCGGGATTTTCATGGTAGCTTTTACCCGGCGTGATCAATCATAAACTTTTAACGACGATTCTGTCTAACTCTAATAGATTGGACAGATTGGTAATTTCTTTACTCACGTTGCATTAAACAACTTTGAGCTAACTGATGGAAAACAGAGGATGGTTGGTCCGACAAAGAATCCATTTACATGGCTCTTCGCGTATGTTTCTTGCCCAAACCACACATACGAACTGTTAACATGGACTGGTTTTGCTATCATGACGCAGACAGTCGTAGGTAGGTTGAGTGTTGCACGTACACACTGATGGTGGATTGAATCGAGTTTGCATTCTACAGCCGTGATGTTCCTGGTCATTGGATTTATCCAGATGGCGAAATGGGCTCTTTCGAGACATCTTCATTACCGACGTCAATTCGTGGAGTATCCCAAATTTAGCAAAGCAATACTGCCATTTATTTTATGAAAACCAAATGCTTTCCTTGATCCGAGTACACTGTATATCGTAAATACATGCTATGGTATAAGCTTTTATCATATTCGATATATTTCTACGGGTCGCTTTTTTGTAGTATACGTGGTGCTTTAACTGCAGGCGCAGAATCCTGAACCGTAGACTTTAACACCACCTTCTTTTTCAAGGCCAGCAACTTGATGTCGTCATTATAGTATTCAAATCTCGTGATACCGATACTCGACCAGAACAATTCGGTAGGCGTATGCTCAATTTAAAAACAGGTTAAGTGAATATACAAATTGTACAATGCCTCGACAGTACAGCCATAAGATAATATATATATATATATCGTCGCAGTGGAATCAAAGTGACTTATGTCCAGTTTTCAAATTTTCAAGGTCCATTTTTAAAACTTGAAAAAAGTCAAGTTTTTGAAAAATTTTCAATTTTTTTCGGCCATATCTTGACCATGGTTATGTCTGTTTCATTGATTCAAAGTCAATTAGGGTCAATGTATGGATGAAAGAAGATGAAAACTTTACGTAAAGTCTTTTTTTTTCAAAATGATTAAAATGGACATAAGTCACTTTGATTCCACTTCGACGATATATATATAGTTATAGCCAGGACATAGGAATAACGACAATAGATAACTTGGTTCTGCATAATGAACAAACGAATGTGAGTCATCAAGGAAATGGTTTATTTCGCTGTGTTGCTATCGTCAGTTCGTCGTTCTAATCAAAGTAATCAAGTAATTTATCGAATCGTGGGTAAATCAATCAGCGGAAATTGCTGGTAACACGACGACTCGATATGGGAAACTGGTTTATGAATCACAAATTCCAGCAATAAAGTTGACTTATCGCGGGTATGAGTGTATAGCGTGGATGCAAATACGGATTTCATAGAGAATTTTCCACGACAGAAATGCATGTGACGACTTCAATTTTTCATCATTGTCCCAGCAAAATTACCATTTCATAAACTGACCATGGGCGTCTGGATGAGAAAAACAGACGTATCAAAGGTGGCGAGCAAATATACTATACTGAACATTGAACAAGCATATACCCAATAGACCAGTGGTCGAGAACCTTTTTTGTCCGAAGAGCCATATTGGCCCTATTTTTTCGATCTCAACTCCCAAAGAGCCATACATGCCAATCAACTGTTACGTCACAATTGGAAATTGGTTATGTAATGGAATTCAATTGTGACGCACTTATTCACACTGACTACATGGGATTCCTCGTGTGCGCCGTATTTTCTATGTATAAACTGGTACATATTGTTCGAAAATAAAGCTCCAAACGAGAGGTAAGGCACAGACGGACCAAGCCTCACCAGTCACCATTGATAACGCAATTCATCGTAAGTTGCTTAGAATTTATCATAACTGATATTAATCGAATGTGAGATATTAATCGAATGTGACTGTCACACTGACTCAGAAAATCTAAATACTTCTCAATTCTCAAAACATTCGGGGGTAACTAACGTTGGGCTACACGCATACATTCTATCGCCGGTACCTAGAGCTATATATACTTACGGATCAAGAACGTGGATGGCTATGGCGTTGTTTGTAATTCGAGTTTGTAATTGTGAATGTCACATCCACAACAGTTGATTTCGCGCCGGAGCTCAGGAAGACAATATGTATTTGAAAACTGCGTTTTTAAATGGGCGTCACCATTTCTGCTATGCTCATTGACTAATCAACGTATCGCGCAAATCAAGATTTCGAGTCGGGTACATAGAATTCGTGAGTGATATTGGCCGCCGGCATGACAGTCACAAATTCGATGATTTTGAAAAGAGGGGGTCCTATCCCCTATACCTGAAGACCGCATTGTCTTTGCCTGTCAAATATACGTTTATACTGCCATGAGAATAATTATTCTGGCCGTGATGAAAATTTACCAACAAGTCACTGCAATATTGATCAATTCAACACAAAATTGAATATTTGAAAAAGAGCCACATCTTATACCCAAAAGAGTCATATATGGCTCGCGAGCCATAGATTCCCGACCACTGCAATAGACGGTGGGCACTATGAAACGATCACATGTCGATATATCAATAATAATATGTGCCAACCATGACCCATTCATTCCGCCCACAGTGTATATAGCGTAATGGTTAAGCGTCCGGATTCTTGATCGGTAGGTCGTGGGTTCGATTCCCGGCCGGTGATCGGTAGGTCGTGGGTTCGATTCCCGGCCGGGTCAGACCAAAGACCTGATTAGTAACACTGGTATCCATGGCTTTCCTGCTTGGCGCTCATGCATTACTGGGATAGGATGGAGGGGTGGTGCATGACTTAGAAAGTCGTAACGGCTATATCTGCACTTCCTTGTCCAGCGGCATATGCACATCATGCACTCATGGTATGCATATGCGCAGATCGTGTGTATGTATATCATGAGTCGGTGTATATGCCGCAAAAACATCAAGGACAAAAATAAACTACGTCCTTTCCTTTCCGTCCTTCATATTTCATATTGCGTTCATGTCGTTCAATTACGATCGCGTGACGGTTGAACATGCGGTGGAGGTAGACTTTAAAGCACGCCTTTGTAACCCGAGGAACATTTACGCTAATCTCCAGACCTTCAGTGAGCCCCTGCTGAGTTATAAAAACCCACCGCAAACATATCTAATCGCTCATCTAATACATTACTATAGACTCTATAGTATAGAGTACTGGTGCATAATATGAATTGTGCATCAACAGAGTATTAAAAAACACATTGGCGTGATATCATTTGCTTAATTGCAAATGTGTTTACAAATATTGGAAATAGAATTGGCATTTCAGAGGAACGGGGTTTCGATTTAGAACCCCAACCTTCCCCTGCGTACCTCGCTGCATACGATCATCACAGTATTCACAATTGAACTCTTGTTCTGATCTGATATAATTACCTTCAAACAATGATGGCCAAGATGGGCGTATCATCACAAATCACATGTGTGACTTGTCCTCATGCGAAATCCCTGAGACTTTCTCAGTTTACCGCTAGCACCCCTGGCAATCCAGGTTAAGAACCAATGCTTTAGACTAGTCATTATGAGGTCCCCATTCCCCATGTCCCAATATGCATGTGTCGGGACGCAAGTTCGTTGCGAGTCGTCATTTACTTATATTTCTCTTCCAAATATACGTATGCGATCATTCACTACTGGCACAATGATTCGAGTAGGCCTACACGAATCTGAATCGAGTAATTATTTTAATGATTCGAGACGAGTAGCAAAATACAATTTTTCGAGTGCTGAAATTGAACGCTCCTCGCCACTAAAAATTATTTTATCGACGAGAATTATGGTTTCGATTTTATTTCCCACAGTGATAGCCTTGAAACCTTGATTGGCCGTATCGCAGCATACGAAACATAGTACAAAGCTACGAACGTTACTGGAAATAACACATTCCCGAAGTTATGATCATCCCACAACATTATCACAAAGTGAAATGAATTCAATAAGGTCGAAATAATACCAAAGTATCTTTAACGTGATGGATAACAGACATTATATAATAGACATATTTGAACCTTGACATCTTATATACTGTTATTACGTCATAAGGAGTGATACTCGAATACTCGACTCGAAGCATAATACGCGATCCAGAATCGAATCACTCAGGTACTCGATTTTGCCCAACCCTACTGGTAATACATTAAGATTTATCACTATCGTCGGAAGCAATATTCCCTGTAATTTTTCACGAGTCTGCGCGCACTCACCAAGTCACTGCGCGGTCCCTTGGACAACAGTGCGTAACGAGCAAACGACTAAAAAAAGGTCAACACTTCGGCTTTTCTGTGCGCAGCTTAGATTTTCTGTGCGCAGAGACCGTGTCAGCACTGCGCAATTGCGCACGCGCGCAGCTTAGAGGGAACATTGGTCGGAAGCAGTTGAGATCAACTGTGTAAGAGCAATGGAGTGTACGAATATTCGCTGTACGCCCGCTTGGATACGAACTGTCACGTTCAGCAGTAGGCCTTCGGTGCTACAGCACTCTATACGACTTCATTGATATCTAGATATCCCTGCACGGCTTATATATATCGTTAAGACTACTTAGCGCTGTGGCACCATGCCGCGGTTTGTCAGCCTAATTTGGTTTTGACTTTTTTTTAGCCGATTCCTTCACGTTTACTTTAGTTGCCGACGAATTTCGATGTCGGCGACTGGTTTTGGCCGCGCTTTTGCGAACCTTGCTCTCGTCCTTGACAATGTGTCGCTTTGATTTTCTTTTACTGCGTAATTTCTCAACTATTGTCGAGTTTCCTCTACTTTTCTTCATTGCCGCCTGTCTGTTCGATGGGTTTATTGATAGAGGCGGAGTCACACCTCGCGAGTGTGCCGGTACGCTAGTTTTAGTGTCGTTACTGCCGGTTGGTGGTTTTGACATTTTTAACGGATTGCTTTCGACCGGAATTCCCTGAATGGACTCCTTTCCGATTGCAGCAATTTTGAGCGCATGTTTGCCTTTCTGATGGGCTGTTTTCGGCTTTGTCTTCTCAACTTCTTTACGTTTTCGCTTGCCTCGAATCACGCGCATCGCAGGCCTGTGCTTTTTGTGTGAATCTGCTGACCTCTTGTGACGACGTGAGTCGCTCGCGCTCGTGCCGTCGTAGTAATATACGTAATATTCGGTCGCGGGCGGACTTGCTTTAGTAGCCGCATTCGGCGTCTTGTTGTTATTGTTCATGGCATCTGAACGAATAATTAAGATGTAATCATACGTGCATAAACTATAACTACTACTAAAATCTAAAATGGTCTTGGGAACACAGCTGGTCCGCAGAGGGGGTCAAAGTGGTCAATGGTCATCGTCTGTAGCCTACTTATAAGTAGAAGTGACTTGGTTGTACTAAAACTTGAAGTACATGTAGAAGTAGCGATTTCAGAGTTTTCAAAACTACTTTTACTTCCATTTAAGTATTCGAGTCGGTAAGTGCCATAAAGTAGATTTGGTCAAATTGCACACTTTTGGTAGTTAAAAATAGGTGAATACTTTCGCAATTGAAAGTTGTACGAATGCAAAAGGGCTAATGACACTCCGAATAGGTGGAATCGCTGAAATTATGATCAGTTACCGTGATACAGGGGATATTACACGCGGTTGTGATGAAAATATCATTAAAAATGTAGAGTTTCCAACAAAAATATCATATATCAAAGTCTTGTTATATCGTGTGCCTCTACGGCATATATACATACATACCTCCATTCTTGTCCCTCCGGCGACGGAGCGCGTTCATTGAGAATGTCACGACTAGTGACAGAAATACAATGCCACCCGCGGCAATGCCTACGATCACCATCGGAGATAAGATGCTGGGATCTTGTGAAGCGTCGTTCTTTTTTCCCGCTAGTAAATCGAACCTTTTGCTGACTGTAACATATGTAACATTGTCATATCTATTCGAATGACTGCCTTGCGTTACGAAATGTAATAACTGCACAATGTACAGTTTTCAATATTTCGTACGATGTGTATAGTTTGTTCTTGTTCAAATTAACCACATCGTATCCAGTATCCACGTTTCAAAAACTACGAAGGCAGTAGACTGCATGTGCATTGTGCACGGTAGAGGTGAAATAAGCCGAGAACACGCTGATATCACAGCACAGATTTCACTACAGTGACGCATAGTCGAATCAAAATTATGGCAACAGCACCAATTCATTCATTCATTCAAATACGTCGTTGTCGCGTCAAATGACACCATCAAAAAATTCACAGAATCAATATAATACTAACCGGGTGGCGGAACGCTTGGTAGATGAACTCGATCGAACCTTACCCTTGGTGGCTTCTTCGTAGGATACCGATATTTCCTGCCATGGCGATTATCAAAACAGAAGAAATAGTAACACTGCAAGGCTGGATTACGAATTCGATATTGCCAAATTCGAAGTGTTCGGTCAAAAGTGATACATATATATATTAAATCTAAATATAATATGATCGTGGATGCATAGGATACGTAATCGCTTGTAAGCTCCGTAAGGTGAAGACAATTCGAGATACATCAGTTGTGTTATCACAGAGAATGATATTGTATCATATTCATAATAGCTATACCAGGCAGGGGAAGTGATGCTTGGAGACGATAGGGAATGTTTTGCTTGGATTGGATTTTCCTTGGCACAAGAGCACGATGCCAACACATAACTATAGGTATACCGGTATATATCTAAATGTAATAGTTCTATTGAGAGAAATTCAGTCACAATAACTTGGTTACAAAACTACCAATATATTTACACTTGAAAATCATATCTTGGTGTTACAATATGTCAATAATTTAATAATACACAATATAATGCCTACTTCACAGTAGGGAGCATTGCTTTTGAGGAGCTTTTAACGGGGCCCAGGCCATCCGGTATTGGTACGTCGGTTTTCATGTTCTGCGAGACCACTGAAATACATAATCGCAGGCTGAATAGTTGATTTGAAGTTCATCAACTAAAAGGAATCTGTATACATCCTATGCTTGATTTCTCCGGAGTTTCTTTGAATGCCATTCGGAATCCCCGGAAATTTTCGGATGTCATAGGAATGTTAGATATAAGCTCCACCACCAAGAAGTTTCCTGTAATATATATAAATGCATATTTGAAAGGCTTCATGGAGATACAGAACTTCAATATACAATACAACTGAATATTCTATTCATATTGAAATGAACCAGAGTATTTTAGGCTGACACTCGTCAGGAGTAATCGTTAGCAACTAGTAGAGAATTGGAAAGAACATTGTATATCAACAATCGTATCACAAGATATGACGTCACCGACATGAAATCTCCAATAATCGGAGTAAAGAGAGCGCTTAGGTTAAGCTCAATGCACTGTTTTAGATGGTACACGAACTCCTTTTGTAGGCACAGACTCGGTTGGCGTATTTTAATAAAAGTCGACTCCGAGGCACCGAAATGAAAGCGTGAACGACTGAACGGCCTCTCCCGACAACACGAAATCTGCCGTCTCGATAATTACACGATAATCGCACAAACAGGATTATCCAATAAATGTTTTCCAATGGACGAATTTACGGCCTTTACTTTGTTAATATACAATGTTATTTCCAAATCTTTACTAGTTGCTGACGATTACCCCTGACCAGTGTCAGTCGGAAATATTCGGGTTAATTTCAATATGAATATATTATTCAACTGTACACAATACACATACATATAGCCAATGTTCCCTCTAATTTTTCACACGCGCAGCCGCGCACTCACCAACTCACTGCGCGGTCCCTTGAACAACAGTGCGTATCGACTAAAAAAGGTCATCACTCCGGCTCTTTTGTGCGCGGCAAAGATTTTTCTGTGCGCGGCGACTTTGTCAGCAACGCGCGGCCGCGCACGCGCACAGCTTAGAATGAACATTGCTTATAGCCTACACTCTTATTTTGGAATGCATCGCTCCCGCTATATACAATATAAACCAACACGGAATTGCCACGGCACGGTACCACAACATCGCATCATATCGTAATTCGTACCAGGACAATTCTTCGCACCGTAGGCTTACTATAAAATATTGTTGTTGTTTGTGATATTCATGTTGGTTTTTAAGTATACGATTATCAAATCGATAATACGATGGTCATTTACACCAGACTGATACTCTTTATTATGATTCCGTATCAACCCACATCTATCACTGCCCACTTCTAGGCTTACCTTACCTTACCGCTTACGCGGATCAGATGGTTATGGTTTTGGGTATACAATATCGTACCATGAAATGCATATTTGGGTGCACCGAGCAGTTGCCACGGTGGGATAGCTGGATGGCACAAAATCACGAATGCAAAGCATCAAACAATGCAAAGCATCAAACTAAAGCCTCAATTGCGTTTTGTAGCGCAGTAATACACTATTACCGACTATTTCGGTTAAATACTATTTACAGTGATTCTCGAACTGCATGTATAGTAGTACGCAACATTTGGTTCGCGAGAGCTTTTTAGAAGGGGTGCCCGAAGATTTCGGCGGATTTAAATTATATTGTCTACATTCTGCAATTTGCTGTCCTTTGCTGTAGCTAAAACCATGCACTATAAATGCACCATCCAAAATTAAATCGTAGGCTCTCACCTGCAGATACAACTGACGGTATCCCCGCATTTCCGCAATGAGGTCCGACTTGTTTACCGGACAAGGGTGACGTGATGACTACGTTTTGCGAGTAGCACACTCCGTTATCTCCCGGACCGATCAAGTAAAAGTCACGGAAATCAAGGCGAATTCTTTTTCCGGGCCGAGCATAGATCCTAAATGTTTGTATAATTTGCATTCTTATTCTTAAACAATCTTCTTGAACAATTCTTCTTAAACAATCGAAGCTCATCGCAATTACACGAACAGGCGAGCTTATTCGATCGCGTACTAAAATTATACGCTTGCCACCATGAGGTAATCAATCGACGAGAATTATACTTGCGATACCATTTCCACTGTGAAAGTATAGAGAGTGTACTGTACACAGTCTCTCTCTATAGTGAAAGGCTGTAAACCTCCATTAGTCGCATCGCGGCATACTAAACATGTATTACAAAGCTACACACGTTAGTGGCAATGACATATCCATGAAATCGTGATCAACCCACACCATTATCATAAAGTGCAATCAATTACGTATGGTCAAGAAAATACATCACAATCCTTAACGTGATGCAGAATTGGCATTATATTATTTGTGGTCGCATGAAAGGTGGTCACATATTCGAACGTTCTGCATCATTTTGCCCAGCCCCACTAGATAGAATGCAATAACTCGGTAGGCATATCGAATGTGACGACAACACTCACTCCCATATGCATTTCTTGCGAATAGGAAACCTTTCCGGGAAGTTTGGCGTCGTAGCAAACCCTTCCAGCCGGCCCGCCCATAACTTTGTCCGTTGACAGTTGTTCGAAAATGAACCGTCACTCAACTTCGCACAACACAGCGGCTTTTCTATATGGTCGTAAAAGTGGTGATATAAGTGATAGTACTGATAGTCTCATTAGTTTAAATGAAGAAACGACCTTTTATTGAATCAGGTTGGCGACCATTCACAGTTCATTAGAGGTTTAGCGGCTGCACATGTAGCCTACTTGTACGTACATAGTACAGACGTATGGTTTGGAATGACATTAGTATGTTAGGGGATATGTATTTACGACAAGGGCTGACGTAATTTTACCTATATACTCCGATACCTAATGTTACAATATGTCCTCTTTAAAGAGGATTTCCTCATTTTCAATAAATTGAAAGTGTCCTCTGAGGACGCCTAAATGTCCTCTATTTTGGGGATTTGTCCTCTTTTTCGAGAAAACAGTATTAAAATGCGATCAAAAACCGTCGGAAGTCGAGTCAAAGTGATGACTTTTTTCAGTCAACACAGTACTATTTGTCGAAAAATTTTCATAACCACAGGGTTTCTTTTCCGGTACTAGAGCTTTCTGAATTTTTGAAAAGTGTCCTATTCTTCAGATCTAAAAATATGGTAAGCCTACCATACCACACTTCTATAAATGACAATAATTCTGTTGTCGATGCTATACCAAATCCAATTAGTTGCCGACTATGCGAGCCTGTCTATAGTGAACTGGATCTATTTGACTTATAGGCTACGTCCTGTAATGTTGAAATAAACGCGAATATTTTCGACACTCCTCAGGGGTAATCATCATGAATTAGTAGAGAACCGAACGTTGTATATCAACAACGACATGGAAATTCGAATAATCTAGGCTAAGCTCGTCTTAGCTCAGATTAAGCCACCAGTCTGCGTAGATTATTCTAAATTTCATGCCACTGACTACTTATTTGGTGATACGATTGATATTCAATGATATGTTTATCACTAGTTGCTGACGATTACCCCCGACGAGCGCCAGCCGAAAATATTCGGGTTTATTTCAATATGAATATATTATTCGATTGTGCATTGAAGTTCTGTATCTCATTGAAGTTCTGTATCTCTTCACATATTTGGAAATAACAAAAGTTCTCTCGAGGAAGTGTGACGTTCTGCAACATCAACCATAATGGGCCTTCTGAGCAAATCGTGCCATTCTGGGATCACAATGCATAACCAGATCGGATGGATTAAATGAAGAAAACATCCCCTCTTTATTACCTTCTGCTGACGGCTCCAACGACTTCACGCTTCCCGTAATCAACACTAGCATAAAAATCAACTCAGATGCAACCATGGTGTTTTTGTCGCAATAAAGTGGTGCGTCTACAATAGACACAAAATGCGATAATATCAAACAGCTGCAGGCTATATTCGCCGAATTCTTGTTGAGCAAGGAATATCAAAAGTCCTTCGTAATGTTTACAAATGTCAAATTTCAATGGCAAGCAGTGGCAGACTACATGTATTATTTTTAGTAGAGTTCAATACACGGAGTCTACATGTACTATGATATATAATAATTCCGTGGAAATTAAAAAAAAAACGCTAGCGTAAATGCTATGGTTTAAATAGCTGCCGCTCTACCGGACTTGATAGATCTAGAAGTTTGGCTTGGCTTCGCATCGCGTCCTTACCCCTGCCATGTCATTTTTGATTAAACTCAATACGAAATACAAGGCGGAATCTTGTACTCAAAACGCCCTAGCTTTAAATTCGGTCTCCCATACAGACTTGGACAACTAGAAAATTTTCAGCATTTGCAAATTAGATTAGAATTAGAATTAGAGCAGCACAGTTTGTTCCAAATTAGAATAGAATTAAGATGAGACCTAAAGAAATTTTCCAAACTAGATTAGAATTAGAATTAGGTTTTCGCTGCTTTTTCCAAATTAGATTAGAAATAGAATTACTAAATTTGCAAAAACTTGGATATTGAATGATATTTTGAATGAGTAATAATTACAGCAGAAATCAAGTTCGGTTCATTTCAAATCCCAGCGCATTCCCATAAGCAAGAGAATAGTTGACGTCTGTACAACAAGCTTGGCTCCTTATGCACTATACAGAAACTTACCAACATGCGAACCACATGCGGTCGGCGATCTGATCTGATTTATCATTTTGAAAGAACGCAGAGTAGACCAAAAGCATTTTGAAATGCCGAAATTGTGTTCAGTTTCAAATTATTATTTTTCAAAATTAGCTATTCGCCTGTTCCCAACAACACTGTTCCTCACTAGCCGAAATGGCTTCGGCGATGGCGACCGCAATGCATCGATGGAGAGGCAGCTGATATGAGCATTAGGCATATTGTCTTGTCTTGACGTGCAATGGCCCAGATCTTGCCAAGTCCGAGGCAGATAGAATACGACCAAGGGCTTTCCCACAAGCTGCAGCTTCAGGATGAGATAGTCTTTCAGCTAGTAACATGTATGGCTATCCCAAATATCAATTCATTTGTCGCTGAAGAGCCTGTCAGGTATCGTGAGCAGATCATATAGTTCCAAATAAAGTAAAATATGACTTCTTTTGTGGTAACCGTGCCAATCGCCCATGTTATTGAGCACAGCGATGTGCTAACGTAAAGTTTTAAAAACGTGGTTGCTCTACTGTGTGGCCTATTTGTCTCGATATTGCATTTTTGAGGGCCGCGGCCTCCACAAAAAGTGGCCCGCGACACGTTTTGAGTCGGCCACCCGACACTGTAAAGTTCTCCTGCATGACAACGACCACTATGACTGTGCGGTACGGTGTATGTGAAGCGATGGCGGCTTAACATTGGATTTCCCGGCGCAAAAGTGGTATTCTTGTTGACTCGCTCCAAAATGCCGCGGACAAATTTGAGGCATTTTTAGGAAAACAATAAATTAGATCAGAATTAAAATTATGGCATAAAAGCATTTAACAAATTAGATTAGAATTAGAATTAGAGCATAGGATCATTTCACAAATTAGATTAGAATTAGATTATTGGCATTTCGCTCTGATGTAGTGAAATTAGACAACTAGAATTATCTATAGTTGTCCAAGTCTGCTCCCTTATAAGATTTGTTACAATGAGGAAGGCCAGAATATAATTCCTATACCGAGCGGGATAGTGTAATGGTTATACGTCCGGCTTCTCGATCGGTAGGTCGTGGGTTCGATTCCCGGCCGGGTAAGACCAAAGACTCGAAAATTGGTAACCTGCAGCTATCCTGCTAGGCGCTCAGCAATCACGGATAGCATAGATGAGAAAATAAAAATAAAAACGGGGGGCAGACTAGACGACCTAATGGGGCCGTATCGCAACTCCGTCGTCAAAGCATCCCGATGGTGCAGGCGAAAAAGAATATCATATCTCTCTCTCTCTCTCTCTCTATAGTGCCTACTGCTTATAGTTTGATTTATGGTTGATACAATGTAGTTTATAGATTCTAGTCAGATTTATAGATTAGATTTGTGAATAAATTAACTGGTGTACTTCATCAGGCTGTGAGATTACGGGCAGCATTCTCGGCCGAAAGCCGATTTCTAGCAAGTAACATGCAAGTAATAAGAAAAGGATTAATTTCAGGAAACGGTATGGCGGTGTCCGTGTCGACGGTTTCGGTGCCGCACGAAGCTACTACGGAGCATTCCATTCCCTCAGTCGAATACCGAGTTTTACGTCTTTGTTCAGCTTGTTATTGTGAATCGCCAGTACCCCATTACATTTTAGTAAGGGAAGCCATTTTATCATTGTATTCAGAGTCATTTTTCTTTTCATGGCGTTTCGACTGTACTCGAGATCAATGGCTCTTTTACAACAGGCCGATATTCTTACGATTCGTGATTTTATACTATGATCCACTATTGTTCGAGACTTTAGAAACACAACTCTTATCCGGATCAGATGACGACAAGGAGCCTAAAGATAAATAGGCTAGCATCCGACACCTAAGTAGAGATTGTGAGGTCGACTCGGTCGTTCCCATCACATATCATTATGCGCTATTCGCCACCCACATTGCAGTCATAGAGTAACGTTGGTCAAAAGGGTGTCGCAGCTGCAACCCTACGGTGTAATATGCTGTTGGCAAACGTCTATCTACGATATAGGAACAAAGGAAAAGTAAAAAAGTTTAGTTTCATGATCAAGTCAAGCGTGTTTATGACTGTGGTTGAGTGCTGGCATGAAAATCGTTGAAAAAAATCGTTCGCATAGGTGCTTCGGGACGGGAGGCAATGACTTAGGGCAGATGAAGTCCCCATGTGGCATTTCCTCAACGACCGCTGACGAAATCGTAGTCGCAGATTGGAACAATTGTCGGATTCAGGTTTGTGGATTTTGTTTAATAAGTCGCGTCCTCGCTACATCATTCGTGTTTCAAGATCTTCGACGTCAACGGACAAGTGAAGGGAGTCTTCGGAAGCGAAGGAAAATCAGATGGTCAATTCAATGGCGTGTGTGACGTGTGTGTGACGTCAAAGGGGTGGATTGTCGCCTCGGACGGTGGTAATAACAGAATCGAAATATTCGACGAACACGGGAGGTTCGTTCGGACGTTCGGCAGCAGAGGATCAGGTGCAGTTGCGTGATTTGCGGTGGAGATAGCATAGTGGTGACAATATAAGCGCCTATCGACCAGGCGGTCGAGGTTGGATCCCAATTCGGAAGTTTTTCTGGGCTCCTCTTCGCCCGCGTCGCTGTTCTTAGGGCGACAAAAAAAGTCTAGAAAAAAATTATGAAAGAGCGCACCTACAAAGAATGGAAAGAGAAAGAAAGAGTCGCGAAATTGTAGTCTAGACCAGACCTGGGCAAACTGCGGCCCGCGGGCCACATGCGACCCGCGAAGCCATTCTGTGCGGCCCGCGAAGTGTTGCTCGGAATTCAAGACATAAAACATGCTTTTTGAATGACTAAACCGTAGGCTGTATCAACTTAACAGGACATTCGTTTATTCTGAAGCCTGTTCATTAATATGCCACGATTACGCTGCCTATACGTAGGCTACCTCGCATGCGTAATCCAAATTCCAAATAAAGGCAATATGGCAAAATACGAGTAGCAATTGGAGTTACAAGAAATGACTCTTTTCCTGTAGTTTTACGGCATGTGTTTCAAATTGTTACGTGATACGTTTCCAAATCCCTAATTCGTAAAACAAGTCAATCAGTGCTCGCGATTACTATATATGACTCATTATATCTATCGCCCATAATGGATTAACGAGCATGCCAAAAAAGAAACCCGCAAACTGACATTCAAAGAAGGTTTAGACTTCGAAGGACTAAATATTTGTTTGTTGGTATCAGGGGTAGCCTACGACCTCTCTTCTAGTGTTTGCAGAGCATGTTGCCGAGATTACGGATTTTAATTAATGTCGGTCTTATGATAAAAAAAGACACGAAACACTCGGTCAATGGAGGGCAGAGTTCAGAAAAACTGCAAGCTTCGCTCAACATCAAGGCAGTGTTGGGATGACTCGAGTCACCTTTTTCGTGTGACTTGACTTGACTCGAGTCACTTAGCTAAAATGACTTGACTTGACTTGACTCGGCACATCAGAAATGTGGATTGACTCGTGACTCGGAGCAAAATTCACGAGTCAATTTCAAGTCATCAAGTATAATCGGTTTCGATAAAAATCACTGTATCTTGCATATGTTCGGATTGTTCGCGAAACGCTGGTTTAACCAATCATTCATTTCACTGAGCCTGCATTGTACTCTCACAAATATATTGACCGCAAACGAAGTGATCGAAGCTTACAGCTTACGCTGTCGTAAACTAGTGTGGTAAAGTAATTAAATAGCAAAATGTATATTTCTGTTGTCCATTCTTACCTCAACCAAACCTCTTGTTTTAGTGAAATTGAATTCGAATATAGTTTATATCGTCCTCAACCGTTGGCGCAGGCTCGAATTGTATCATATCAATTTGTAAATCGGTAATGTATTGCATCTAATCAATTCGTTTCTCGTTCTATATTTTGGCCGTTAACTATAAACTGAGGCTATGCAACTATACTTATGTAGTTTAGCGGTTCTACGAATATGTGAGCGATCCAACGCCCTCTTGCGCGTATATTTAACTCTATATTCGTTCATCGGTGCAAAATCAATAACCAGTCAATTTTTATTTCAGACGTCTAGCAAAAATGTCATGACGTAGTATGCCTCATACTTCGAAAAGGCAACTTGACTTGAAATGTGACTTGACTCGTGACTTGACTTGACTTGACTTGACTCGACTTGAAACGATTCACCTCCAAAAATCAAGTGACTTAACTTGACTCGAGTCACCTTCGAAAATCGATTGACCTGACTTGACTCCAGTCAAAATGTGCAATGACTCGAAATGACATCAATCAAATGGCAGCAATCAAGAAAATAAGCTTCGTACTCTATTGCATATACAATTCAGTGCAGGGCTTGTCGAACTGGAGGGGGGGTCATGAAAGCATCAGTTGTAGGCGCGAAGCCGAAGTTTAAGGACTTTTTTTCGCGCTTCGCGCGATTTATCCCCAGCTTGCGCAGTTATATTGCTCTGTGTAATTGTCCGACTTTGATATTTCAGAATTAAGTCATCAACAGCCATAAACTTCCATGTGATCAAACTATCCGTTGGGATTGCTAGCATTCTGATATCATGATATCACTAAATTTAAAAAAGTGTTAAGGGGCACGAAATTTTCACTATCATAAAGGGAGGCGTGCCTAAAAAAGTTTGAAAGTTAGAATCTTAATAGAGGAACGTGGATAGGGGTATAAAGAGTTGAAAGGTATCATGGTTAACATTATTTCGAATCCTGACGGTAAATATATATATTTTTAATTTACCGTCCCCTTCTCGTTACCTGACCTGAACACATTCACTGAGCAGCTTATATTAACAATGTAATTTAGAAATAAAATTAAAATACGCTGGAGAATATAGCTAAAAAATTTCACTCGGCCAACCAACGTATTTTCTACTTCTCATTTGGCCCGCGGAGGAAAATAATTGCCCACCCCTGGTCTAGACTATAACATTGAAAAAGGATATGTGACATCGGGCACTCCCAGGTGGGTGCCATCGTGTCATGCAGTTTAAGAGACCGCAGCTGCAACCGCAACTGGTCGTTCGACATCCACCTTAGCTGTTCATTGCATCGCATTGTACATTGTGTGTGTCTTGTTCAGATAAAAATATGATTTAACCCATTGATTTATTGATGTCACATTGGTCGGTGATAATGACGTCGATCTTGGTTTTGTTCAGGAGATGGAAAGCTGAACGTTCCTCATGGAGTTGCAATGGACGAAAAGGGGCTGATTTACGTTTGTGACAGACTCAATCACCGAGTTCAGGTTTTCTCGGAGGACGGAAAGTTCGTTCGGCAGTTCAGACCAGAGGGAAACGTCCCTTTCTTTATACCGAAATATCTTTCCGTGACTCCGAACGGCAGAGTAGGTGACTCGCCAGTTCCATATAAACTCGCATTTTTATTCATCTTTTCTCAGGTGGTCGTCAGCAATTACAGTTACATGTTCGGTCCAGTCAGTCCCGCAGTTAATGTTTTCGACGAGTACGGCCGCCATCTTTTCTACTTCGGATGGACAGGAACGAAGGAGAGTCAGTTCATGAATCCGGCAGGCATCGCCACAGATGATCACGGCAATATTATCGTCGTAGACAGTCATAACCACCGGGTCCAGGTTTTCACGAGAGACGGAGAATTTGTGTCTTGCTTTGGCAGCTTTGGTTTTAAGCCGGGAGAGATGTGGTGCCCGACAGGAGTTTGCCTTTTGTCAGACGGAGGAATCGCGGTCTGGGACGGTCTCAACAGCAGAGTTCAAATCTTTTGAGCAACGAGATTCTTCTGTTCATCCCTGGAGCTGTTCCAATTTCTATTTTTGTGCATTGTTTTTGTAGTAGCGTGACTGACGGTCTGTCTAATATACGAGACGTGAGTCCTCAAGCAGCCATGTATTCAGTGACGACCAAGCACCGAAGCACCTGCGATGTCGTCACACCCTAGTGGCGCCATAGAGCTACCACTACAGTTTTGCTTTACGTTTGCCCGTTATGGTCATTAACTATGTGCACGCAGCTATCCCTTTCCTGGTTGTGCATTTCCTAAAAGGGTTGAAACAACGGGATTTTGACCAGACCAGTTGGAGGTACACATATGTTACGGCCTAATACGCACGTTAGGGTCAGGCTAAACTAGGTGAATGCCCAATTGCCCATGCCCAACTTGAAGGCCGCCAGGAGTCTATATCGGAATATACTTATACACTCTGTTATCGAAGTCATTTTGTGACTCAATCAAGCACGGAGTTCGATGAAGGAATCGTAGACGTGTACAACGGCGACATAATCCAATCCCAAGAAAACGAAGGCGAGATTTCATGGTGGCTAGCACGAAAAATATTCATAAGAAATCATATATTCGATAGTACCTTCATGGTAATACTAGGGTTACCATACGCGTCCTCCTTTACGAGCATTTGTCCTCCTGTTTCAGGTTTTTGAAAATGTCCTCAGAGGACGGCCAATCAGCGCGGAAATAGAGTGAGATACCGTAAATCAGCACCGAAGTAAAAGTGTATTTTGGGCGCTGTGCGAAAAAGTTTACCTTTTTTTAGTCAACCGACCACGAAGTGAGAAAAAATTACTATTTTCTGTAGATTTTTCTTCGGAATTCTGGGTTTCAAAATTTTGAAAAAGTGTCCTCCTTTCCCGATTCCAAAATATGGTAACCCTAGGTAATACGTCGTGGAGTAATAACCGTAAACGAGCGTCGTCTCTGCGTCTGCATGAAAGTCCATGGTGTGTTACGTCGGATACTTACATATAGATACAATTCCATTCGTCCCAGAACACTAGAAATTGGCGTTAGGCCGTGAATGGCGAAGTGTAATCTAACATCCCGAGGAAGTTCAACGAATAACACATCAAACTATCATACACAACATGTATTGCTACTTGTCGCAACGGTAAAAATCACCTACACTGTCCTGGCCATTCACATGTCAACAAGCCTTACTAGAGCTCTATTCGCTCCCAAATTTCCCTGGCACCACACGACCTCGTCAAGTCGAACTCGTGACCGATTCTATAAATATATATTTCAGTCTGTTGACCCACTACACGTATAATGCACAATTACCAAGAAAAATATGAAAAAACAGTTATTCATCTTTTTCTTCCAAGACTCTCATGATTTCCCGCTTGATCTGTTTCATCACAACGCCCGCGTCCGGTATGAGGTACCTTAGAGGAGAAAAATACAGGCTGCTCAGACAGCTTGGTACTTTGGTTATTAATCAGGGCTTTGCCCAGCCATACATACGGCATAGTGATATCGCTGAACAAACACCACACAAGCTTAAACGTACCTTTCCGCGGTCTCGTTTTCTCCGTCTTGCTGGAACCGAAACGCGATCATCTCCGAGCAGCTCTTTTTCGAGGTAATCTTAGACACGGTCGATAGCGGATGTGCCGACACGATCGCGTACTTTTTGTGTCTCTTGCTCTCGCGCAAGCATATCAATTCGTCGCCTCTGATAGCGATGCATACTTCCGGACGTTTACCGTTGGCCAGCACCTACAAGACGGGATATTTGTATTTTAAGAGACTACAGGTATACATCGTCGGTATGCAACTGGATAATATTGATTGGCTCAGTATGCCCATTATAGTTGATTATATAGTTAACCGACGATACAAAATACTCCTCTTCCTCAATATTCCCAACTATGTGATGAGACTCTTGAAGGTAAAGAGCTTCAAAACAATAATGAGCAATATTCGTATTGAAATAAACAATTGAATAATATATTCATATTGAAATGAACCCGAATATTTTCGGCTGACACTCGTCATGGGTAATCGTCAGCAACTAGTAGAGAATTGGAAAGAACATTGTATATCAACAATCGTATCACAAATGCATAGATCTGTTTGGCTGACACTCGTCAGGGGTAATCGTGAGCAACTACTAGTATGCGCTTTTCAGTTCTCTCCTTTCGCAAGTTGACTTTCTTGATCTTTGCGCACGCAAGTTATGATTTTAAAGTAGAAAGAGGTTTTCCTATATGCTTGCACCGCTTTCATAATTGAAATTACCATGAAAACCGCTCGAAATAGCCTCCGTGTCACAGTAACTGAATTTACTTTTGAAAATTGCAACCATTTTAGTGGTATTTGTCATTTTGTGTTAGACACACTGCGCATCTCTACTTATAAATGACAAGAAATCCAGGGCTGTGACGACTCGAGAGTCATTTTCTCAAAATACAGAAATGACTCAACTCGACTGTGGACAATTTGCGTATTGACTCTAACCAAGTCACATGACTCAGACGGCCAAGACCGACATTTCGTTGTAATTTCGAAGAATAGTACAGTAACCACACTATTGGCATTTAAAAGAAACAGCTAAAAAAGTGAGGAAAACTAGTATATTATACATGCGAACCATTCGATATCACCAAACAGAGTTATAAAAAGCGGGTTAAACAAGACTTCAACTGGAAACTGAACAGTCAACACAATGACTTGGACTCGAGCCACAATACCATGACTCGGACTCGACCCTCTGGCCGCTAACTTGGGCCCGTATTCAAGAAACCTTACTCAGTGCTCAAACTCATTTTGCGTCAACATTGCGTAAGAATCGGTATTCAGAAAGCGAAGCGAGAGAACGAGTTTGAGTTCGACTTGAGTCGAACTTGGCGCTCTTTCGAGTTCTACTTTTGTGGTTATGGTATTCAATGACGATCTGAGGTTGGAGTCGATCTCGAAATGCGGCGTTTGAGCAAGCGTTTTCCGAGTCAAGCCGTATGCAGACTCAAGGCCCTACTCATTCCTTTTTTATGGTATGGCCCTGAATATATTGCGGAAATTGCGCTGTGAGCATGTTTGGTGCCTGAATTCACAATTTCAATTGTAATATACAGCACCGTTATAAGAAGGAAATCATGTTCTAGCGCCGTATGGCTTCATCGTTGGCTTCCCAAATCTGCGGACATTTTCATCAGAAAGGTTTCCGATGGATTCGCAAAATCGGTTAATTCCTCATAACCCTCTGTTTTTTCACTTGATATAAAACGTAGCATCAGGATATGTAGAAACGAATAGAGGATTTTAACGAACTATATTGTTCCCTGAACTGAAACCTGATAATACTTTTGTGAGTCGTATAATTTGTCGTGTGAACGTAGATAAAGAAATATGAAATCGTACGACGTTGGGTTCATTTCGAGATATACGTGTGTAATACCACGTAGAGAAATTGATGTATACATTCATGATTATTAGCTGACTCGGAAGTCGATATACATTCATGATTATTAGCTGGTTCGGAAGTCGATAGACATTTATAAGTACTTCGCTAATGGCGAGAAATTAATATTGCATTTTGAACCGTACGTGATATTCAATAAAGTTACAAGCCGGGGAGACGGAAACAAAATATATTCGTCAGTGTGATCCATCGAATACGTGTGCAATAGACAGGCTTCGTGGTACGTCAGCCAACCAGGTCGTACGCCGTGGTTACGCCGGTCTGTCGAACGGAAGAAGAAACACGCAGCGAATTGTAAACGCAACCTTCTGGGAGTCAATAATATATCTTGGAGTCAGATATACAATTATACAACTACAAACGTTCGCTCTGCGTTAAAAGGATCAATGTTACTGAAAAACCACACACAAGCTGTTGTCTACAATCCTAGCAAGAACCGAATCCTCGGCGATGCGTACAAATGCACTACACGATGGTGGATGACCTGGCGCTTTACGAATGTACGCAATGTTAGATCACAGCAATACAGTTGATAAAACCGTCTGTCCCTGTGTATAGCGAAAATATCAACAACGCGGTACCAATACCCATCATCAGTAATCCAATAAATAGCTTGTGCTTATGCCTGAAAACTTCAGGATGAAGTCTGGTGTTTCATTACTTGAAAATATTTGCTTTGGCTACTACAGTATGTCAAATAGTCATGTTATTGAGCGGTGTTATTTCGTCTATACATCCGGCGTATAATTCTAATATAATGTGTTGCCGTAATTGAAGGCAATACTAGGCAACCAACATCACATCCAAACCCGCGGATTGCCAGATCGCGAGCAATTAACAAAACCGCAGACGTCTGCAAGCAGTCATCAAGCTGTCTAATCTATCGAGTAAAGACTCGAAACCGAGCAACGCTCGAAATCCTACCCGAATACCAAACGATCTCTCGAATCGAGCTTGACTCAGCCTTTGCTCCGTCGAGCACGACTTGAGTTTGAGATAGATACGTGTTTCTGAATACGAGCCTTGGACTCGGACTTGACTCGGTGGTGAATTTAAAATTACTCGACTAGAGTCAAAATTGTAAAAGTGAGATTGACTTGTGACTCGGAGCCTTGTGACTTGGGTTACAACCCTGTGGAAAACCACAAGTTCACAAATTTACATGAGTACAGACCATTTCCATCGCCTCTGGAATCGGCCAATTTAAAACACGAGAGGTAGCTGCCGAATGAAGAGGCAGCTCCATTTCGGAAGCATAAAAAAGCGTAGAGTGAAATTACCAAAAAACACGGATAGACTTTCGCGATTCCGTAAACACTCTTCCATTCTTCCAAAGTTTTCAACTCGACTTGGCTGTCCTCGCTGCCATCTGCAAAAAGTTCATCAAGTCAAAAATTCCCGGAGACCCGTCCTATCACTTCACACCAGGGTCGGACTATTAGAAAATTGCCAGTTTTTCTAAATTCGGTTTGAATTAGAATTGCTGAATTCGCAAAAACTTGGAAAGTGAATGAATACCAATTCAGAACTGGAAAGAATACAACAAAAATTCAAGTTAAATTCATATGAAATAAGAGTGCGTCCTCATAAGCACGAGAATGGCAAATGTCCCTGCGCTAAGCTTGGCTCGTTCCGCACTATACAGTTCTCTTTAGGTATTTTCAAGAAAACCAAAAATTAGTTCAAAATTAAAACCAGGGCATAGAAACATTTCACGACCTGTGGTTCAGCTTTCGTTGAAATAAAAAAAATTGCTGACGAACTATGCAACAAGAGATCAACACGGGTGATATCATTCGACAGAGCCCTTGCAGACAATTAGTCACGGCAGAGTACCTTTGCTTGTACCGGGTTGGTCAGAGTCAGATCCACCCCGGCCCTGTTCTTCCTCCCCGCCGATCGAGAAGATGGGCTGCGTGCCGCGGTACGGTTTCGCGCTGTTCCAGTCCATCATTCCTGAAATCGACAATAGCCTTGAATAGCAAACGATATTTTCGAATAATCGCAGTAAGCACTTAGCCGAAATAGCTAGACCAGTGGTTTTCCACCGTTTTGTCTTTGCGGACCCCCTATGGACCATCGCAGACCCCCCCTCCCAACTTAAGTTTTAGTTCAAATTTAACTCAATCATTGTGAAACCGATATCTACCTTGTGCCAATATTAACTGTAGGCTAGTGATGAACAGCAAAAAATTGACTTTTCTTGAAAACAACATCATACCATTTATGTAGAAAACTTTTATTAATTCAAAGCGATAAGAGATAAGTAGTGGTCTAGTGGCGAATGTAATAATAAAGCGCAGTGCTTCCGACGACACCTTTGGGTATGATGCAACATGCGTTGCACAAAAATTGAGAAATACAACAAAACATATAACGTCCAGCCTTGTCATTTCTATCTAGCAGCTCATCTTGAGGTTATTCTGGAATAACGGTTATGTAAATCACAGGGGAAAATGAATTTTTGCAAACAATTTTTTCCAAAACCCCGACAAAACATCTCTAAACAGCAATATGTTGGTATCAGCGGACTGCTGACAGTTAAAATGAGTTTGCACTGTAGAATATTTCATCTCAGACTGCCATTCTGTTGATGTGAATGACTCGAACCAAGTAATATGACTCGAGACTATGACAACCAAGACAGACATTTCGATAACTTCGAAGAATTGTAAGTCACCACATGATTGGTATTTCGTCAATAAGTACTGATTCTTGGAAAATTGAGCCAGAAAATGATGGGATTGAGGAAAATTACGATATTATGAATGCGAGCCATTCTATATCACTCGAGCAGAGTTGAAAAAGTGGGTTGAACCGGAATGAACTCAATACTGAACAGAGAACAAAATGACCTGGACTTTAGTCACAATCCTACCTTCTACTATTCAAAGTCCAAAGTGTAAAAAGAAAGTAATTTTGCCTAAAAAACAGTCCTAGCAGGAGTGAAGATTGCCTAAAAGCGCGACTTCTCGAGTAAGTAACACAAGTAAGCAAAACGTACTCGAGCCTGAAAATGTAGAAATACCGGTCACGTCTGTTAAATACCTTGCTCGCCGTCCATCAGCTTGGAGACTTTGCTTTTGATGTCTTGCGATTTCGATTTGATCGTAGTGGTCAAGCTTCTCATGAAGCCGTCCACCACGCCTTTCTCAGACCTGCGAAAACACCCGCCAATGATTCGAGTCAAATATTAATTTTGATGGTTAGATTCGAGCAGGCTGAGTCAAATTTATAGAGCGCTGAATTTGCACGGCTCTGGCGATCAAGAATTTTTTTTCAAGAATCATCTCCAAAACATGCGCAAAACGGCTACACGTGTTCAAAACAAATTCGGCAATACTGTATTTGTAGTCAAAAACGGTGCATATTTCAGATCGTCGTGATAGTTGAGACTCGAAATTCAAATCCGCACTTTGAATCCATTCTTTTTCTTATTTGTGTCCAGACCTATAGGCATACTTAATCTCACTTTTTCATGTCAACACTGGAATTCCATGGCCAATCCTGGACCTGGACCAGGGGTCGCCAACACGCGGCCCGCGAGGTAATATTTTGCGACCCGCGATATGATTTGAGATTTCGGAAGAACGCTTAGTAAAGCATATTGAAAAGCGACCCATTTTGAGTCGGCGACCAGATCTATATTGTATCAGAAAACCAAAGCCGGCACCTACCCTGACGACGGACCGTCCGGCTCATCCGAGAGACGCGCGTTATTACGGTTCTCCTTCAATTCTCTCACACGTCGAACGTTGCCTGACAAGGAAAGCAATAGTTTCAGCGAAATTGAGACGGAAAGAATCCGCATCTAACGCCCCGATTACAAGTGAAATTGGCGACACCTAATCATAACCTACTCGCACCCCCTAACCCTATCCACAATACATCAATACATACGTACTAAGTGCAGAGAGATAAATTCACCAAGTGCCGTGCATCACAATTCACACACATAGTCAGTAAAACATTCCTTCTCGAATATCTAAATACAATATCGATACATACTTTTCAAAATTTAAAATATAAAATAGTTATAATAGTAGGTGGTTACATCTCTAATGCTGAATTCAGCAAGTGTCGTAATGTCACAATTCACAGTGGCTGCCAGTGAACCAATTCAAATTTATTGTTACAAAGTATTGGTGCATTGTTTTCATAGCCTATTGATGCATTGTTTTCATAATATTAATAGCTATTACATTTCTGACGCTAAATTCACCAAATGCAGTATATCACAATTCAGTGAAACATTTCGAATTGATTGATACAATATCAATGCATTGCTTTCACATTAATAATAGGTAGGTCTATATATTAGATTAGTACTTAGTTACTGAACACTAAAGCATTTGGCTTGACCGTAGCCACTGCAGTAATATTCTACATTGCTCGATGCTTCCATTTGAACCATATTGACGACTAAATTAACACTGTTCATGGTTGAAACCCAAGTCAAACCAAAAATAAAATTTCAATTATCTACCCGTCAACCAGTCACCGAGTTTAACATTGGCTTCCGTCAGGTAAGACACAATTGCGTCGAATCCCCCTTGCAACACGCTAACGTACGAGTGCTGATTCTTCAACAGATAGGCGATGGTCATGTGTAAGTGTTGGTCTTCGTCTTTATCGCCACTACCTGCAAAACAACGAGGTATAAGTTGGCAAATAACCAAGAGGTATTCCAGAAAAACGAATAGATTTTTGCTTCGATTGTAGAGTCAGTAATATTCCGAAATGGCACAGCGTGGTCATTGGTCAATCATCATTACGGATAAGCAAGATCGAATCACAATCTATTCGAATCAGAAACTAAATATTTCACTTAAATAGAACAGGGATAATAGAATAGTCAATCGAAACTAAATTCAAAGCGATTTGCATACTGCATTGTATAGCACAGTGGTTCTCAACCTTTTTGGTCTTGCGTACAAGCAAAAAGAACTTTGAATATCAACACTTGTAGCACCAAATACGACGTCACAGGCGACTGTCAGTCAAACATATTTGGTTTCATTCCAACATGAATATATTTTTCAATTCTACTATTGAAGCTCTCTAAATCTACGAGTCTATCCAAGTCAGTTTTTTTGGATCAGTTTATTTTTTTAGACCCTTTTATGACAGTGAAAAATTTTGCGCCCCCTTATCGTCATATCACATAACGCGACCAGAATGCTAGCAGTCCCAACGCATTGTTTGATGGCATGGAAGGTTATGACTGTCGATGAGATAATCCTCAAGTATGGAATTAGGACTATACGCATACTAACTATGAATTGAAGGTAAATCGCTGAAAGCGCGGAAAAAAGTTTCCGTTCACCGCAGCTTTGCACCCCCCTCAGATGCTTTCACGTCCCCCAGTTTGAGAACCACTGCACTAAGCAACACGTGTCAACAATGTTATTCACTGCTTTCAAGTTAGAAATAAAATTGCTCATCGCGGAACATAAACTTTAGTCTTGGCCCGCCATTGTATTTTGGGGCATTTGGCCCGCTGGGAAAAATAATTGCCCACCCCTGGGTTACTCAGTCCCTGGTATCTGATCCAAGTCGACGGCAAACCTGTTTCCATACCCAATCTATGCAAAAACGACCCACCGATCAAGCACATGTGCTCCCCGACTTCCAAATTCCCGGCTTCGATCGCTTGCTTTTGCGCCACGAAAAGCGATTCGATCGCCATCGAAAATTCTTTCGGTTCGCGTAACATCAGCGTCGCGTCCAAATGGTGGGCCGACTGCAAATGTCCCTCGTTGTAGAAATCGGACGGGCGGCAATCGACCAGGAAGAATCGCACCTCGTTTGGTTCGCTACAAAAAAGACATGCTACCAAATATCCCCACGATCATACAATACCAAAGAACATACTTCAAAAAGCATGTAGGATAATGTAAATGACGACCCAGGCTACTGTGCCAACGCTAAGTGCTTTTTCAGTTTGCGACCCAGTTTTAAAGCAAGTTTTACTGTGCGACCCGCAATGAGATATGACCAAAGGAATGAAAAACAAACAATGTAGGACTACTTGCATGCTATTTACCAGTAACGTAAAAGATAAGCTTTCATATTAGCTATATCACATGAAGTCTAGGTTTAATTGGTTTAATTTTCCTATTCGGAAATTATTCAAAAATACAAAAAATTGAGGTATGGTACATATATTTCCAACTAAACGCCACATATAAGATCGACAGTATTCCATAAGTATTTTATTTATAGCCATGAAATTGCTATCATATCAATCAAATCGCATTTCTGTCAAAGGCTACTGAACAATCACAACAGAGTGGATTTTAACAGGACTTCGGGAGTTATAAAGATGTAATATCAGAACAGGCGCATTAAATGTTTCTGACGTTACATTTGAGCCAAATACATGTACCGCAGTTAAATTTAGGGTTAATTTTGATTTTTGAAGGTTCACTGGTCCGCAAAATTTGTTTCAAGTTTTACCCGTCTGGGAGGTCAAAAAGGTTGAGGAGAACCGCTAGATTAGATGGCTGATTGCTTTGAATTAGAATTTACAAATGTAGCACGCCAAAAATATGAACTTGTAACAACTTAGATGCATGAACTGACGTCGATAATCCACATAGTAAAAGCCTTGTACAAACAATTGGGTTTCCAAAAATCACAACTAGAATTAGTACCTTTAGAAATTCGTAACTGCAACACAGATAACTAGGTAATTCAAATCAACATTTCGGGAAGAGGGGGGGTGTTGCGTTTGAAATGGGAAGCGTTTCGACCCCAAAATCCTAGCCCTGGCTAGCCACTATCAGTAATGATGACTTTGAGTTAGCAATAACTGCAGGAGCATCACACAACAGAACACCTGTATTAGGATTCATGCCAAATGGCGAGACATGTTTTTGTTAAATCCGCAATGAGAACTCAAAACACCAGGTAGTTGATCACAGACCAACTACATTGGGTGTTTATACAAGTCTGTAATTAACGGACCCACGGTAACCCGTGACTAACGTAGGCTACATACCTTTCAAAGTCCAAGTCGGAATCTTCTAAACGAAATATGTCTTCGGTCGAGACTTGCAGACATAGCGACTGCGCGAGCTCACTTTCCCTTTTAGCGGCACCTTTCGACGAATTAAGCAGCATACCTCCAAAAATGGACGTTTGGTACCGTCGGAAAGCCGAGCGCGGCGTTTTATTGCGAAAATAAATGGCCAACTGACAAAAATCCTCTACATCCACAACTTCCAGCGCGGACGGAAACTCGGTTAGAGTCTTCAAAATTTCTTCTTTCGTATCGTTTTTCATGGAGATAATCTGTTCTTTGGCATTGACCGTCACTACGAGCGCCAGAAAAATGCCGAAGTACGGGTCCGTTTCTTGAAAATATATATCCCACAAAGACAAGGTCACCTTTTTTTTACATCTAGACGCGAACATAGTGACGAGCCACGGTCGCATGAAGTCGCGCATTGAGATTTTTTTAGAATCCAGCAAACAACATAGTTCTGGATCGTGATACATCAAGATATGTCTAAACAAATCATAAGGAGCGTCTGATGTGTCATCCTTAGGAACATATCGAGTTAATATGGCGTAGAAGCAATTGTAAATATCAGCTCGGTTCAAATCGCCAAACGACGACAGCGGCTGTAGTAAATCGAGCCATTGAATCTCGAATTTAATGGCTCTGCTTTTCATGTAGAACGTGACGATGGATTCCATGTCTGAGATTATAGTTTCTGATCTTTCGGATTCCATTTTGGCAGCTGAATCGACGCATGCTTGGTGGATTGTGTCCTGTTCGGGGAGGTCGAGTTTACCGTCCCAGCAACTTAGCGGGTCGCCACGGCTTGCTGTGTTCAAGCAGATTTTCCATACCGCTGTCCTGTTTGAACGAATTGACAAGAAATTGGATAATACACTCAAATTGAAATGAACCCGAATATTTTTGGCTGTAAACATCACCACCTAGTAGAGAATAGGAAAGAACATTGTACAGCAACAATCGTATCACTGAACACGTTGGAGTATTTGGTTGTATTAAGATTTAACTAAAACACTACTAGTCCTACGTTAAATACTATGATGAAGTCCTGTGACAAGCCCACTGGGTCTTCTGCTGGACATGGAAGCAAACAGAAGTCTGCCAACAATTCTGGTGTGACTACCGGTACCCTACACCAGAGCGTACTGCAGCAAATTCGTACGGAACTTCCAACTATTATCAAGAACTGTCTTGAAGAAGTTTGCAAAGAAGGAAACTTCCATTTATCCAATCCTGATCTACAAAAATCTCTTTTGGAAGTCAATTCATCCATCAAAGATCTGAAATTAGAGCTGGACGAAATAAAAAGAAGTCAGAACTTTATTACCGATAAATTTGATGAATTCGAAAAGCGAATTGAAATCAACTCAATAACATTGAAAGATAACAAAAAGCTCATCAAAGATCACGAAGAAATGATACAAAGTCAATCTGCAGTAATTGAAAAACTAACCAATAAAATGGAAGAAATGGATCGTCAATGCAGAATGGATATACTGGAATTTCATGGGATTGCAGCAACTCAAAAAGAGGATACTAACTCCTTGATCAATGAAGTCGTATCCAAATTGAATATTACCTTGAGCGAATCCGACATTTCGTACTCACATCGAAAATTTCGTGCTGATGAGACTTCATCCAAGCCTCCACCAATAATAGTCAAGTTTTCCTCCAGAAAAATCCGAAACAATGTTTATTCAAGCCGCCATAACCTAAAAAATTCGACCGACACACCAAGGATTCCTGACATGGACAAAGTCTTCATTATTGAAAACCTGACTGAAAAGAACCGCCAACTCTTCTTCGATGCCAGGAAATTGAAAAGGGATCATGGCTACTCATACCTCTGGACAAAGTTTGGAAGAGTTCTGGTGAGAAAGAATGATGATGCATCGATTCTTCAAGTATGCAATGAAAGTGACTTACAGAAGATCAAGTGACTTCAGTACAGATGTCCATTTTATCAAGAAATAACTCTCAAAGATGTCCTCTACATCATCACGACATGATACGGTAATTGCTACTCCTCGTGTTAATCAAATGTTAGACATTTCCAAATTTAACTTCAGCAATGTATTTGAGTGTTACTCCTCCGACATTGATGACATTGCACATAAACTGGATGACATAGGGCACCGTGAAAAAGTTACTCTAATGCACCTCAATCTTAGATCTCTAGCTAGTCATATTGATGACCTTAGCGACATGATTTATAGCCTGCATAATGCACCATCTATTATAGGAATATCCGAAACCAAGTTACCCAATACAGATGCTCCTGATCTTAATCTTGATGGTTTCGATTTCTATCATTCACCATCCCCCACAAATGCTGGTGGTGTCGGCCTCTACATAAAATCGACTTATCCAGTTTCGCTGACAGATACTTATGACCTAGATGTTCATGGTGTAGAGCAAATATGGGCCAAAATAGCTCATCCTATCGGCAATTCGCCCTCTTTCATAGTTGGTGTTATCTATAGACATCCAAGTCACTCCTTCTCAGATTTCTCTGCGGAACTGAGCCGCACATTGTCATTACTAAATTCTCAAATGAAAACTTTTTTCATCCTCGGAGACTTGAATATCAACTTACTATCTACTACAACGGGAACTCTTGACCATTTGAATATTTTGAACTCTCACGGTACGGCTCCTCTTATCACTTTACCGACTCGAGTAACTCATCACTCTGCAACACTACTTGATCACATATACACCAACCTAACTGCGTGCCCTATTCATCCTTTGGTTATCCGGAATGATCTTACAGACCATTATCCAGTTTTGGCCGATGTTGTTACCAAATCTCCACCATTTAAAAGTAGTTATGTTTATAAAAGACTACCTACAATGGAGTCCAAGACTTCATTATTAGTTGAATCATTCGACTATTTTCCTGGTAATGATCTACAGCCTCTCACCAAAGAAAATCTTGATGCTCAGTTTGAGAGCTTTCTATCTCAGATCACTGACCTAATCAACAAACACATTCCTATCCAGCGCCTTACACGTAGACAACGCAAGTTACATCTCAAACCCTGGATCACTCCAGGTATTCTGCGCTCCATTAAGAAAAGGAATAAACTTCATCGTATATGGATCACAAATGGTATTGAATTAGACCGAATCAAGTATAAAACATATGCAAATAAATTAAACCAGATCAAATTCAAGGCAAAAAAATCATACTTTCACAAATATTTCAATCAACATAGCTCAAATCAAAAACAGATGTGGCGTGGGATAAAGAATCTCATCAATCCTTGCTCACATAAATCAACCAAACCATCCCAAATTATCGATGAAAATGGGCTGGTGATATCTGATCCTGCATCTATAGCATGCACTTTCAACAAATATTTTACATCAATTGGTCCAAATCTTGCTTTGAAGTGTAAAAATTCGCACAACAGATGCATCTTGCCTCCATTCCAGAGCAATGCTAACAGCATGTTCATGGTGCCTGCCAATGAACCAGAAATACATGATATAATTAGAAATATGAAGGGTGGGAAGGCAGAGGGTTACGATAAGTTACCAGTTGAGCTGCTCAAAGTAATAACACCAGCTATTACACCATACCTCTGCCACTTCTTCAATCAGTGTGTAGAAAATGGAATTTTCCCTAACTCACTTAAAATTGCAAGGGTGGTTCCAGTTTATAAAAAAGGAGACAAAAGTGATATGTCTAACTATAGGCCTATATCCATCTTATCTTGCATGGCTATAGTGTTTGAGAAGCTCATCCATACACGTCTATATAAGTACTTTGAACCTCTACTGTACCCTAACCAATTTGGCTTTCGTACCAACTGCAATACTAACCAAGCAGTACTCAACCTTCTTCTTCAATATTATTCAACAATATCTAAAAATGAAATTGGCTGTAGTATTTTTCTGGACCTTCAAAAAGCTTTTGACACAGTAAACCACAGCTTTTTACTCGATAAACTATTTCGATATGGGGTGAGAGGCTCTCAGCACAATCTAATAAAATCTTATCTATCAAACCGCATGCAATATGTTGATGATCTATCTTCTGTCAAGTCTGCTTCATCGTTAGTTACCTGTGGCATCCCACAAGGATCGGTCCTTGGACCGTTACTGTTCAATATATACTTGAACGACTTGATCGCATGCTCTCCTTTTCACACGACACTTTTTGCGGATGACACATGCTTGTATATCTCGGCTTCCTCTCTTCCAATCTTGCAAGAATTAGTTCACACTCAAATGCATCGAATAAGTTCCTGGATGAATGCGAACAAGCTACTCATAAATCCGTCTAAAACACAAATTCTAATCATTAACCAAAAGCCTAGTCCCGTTACATTCTTCTCTCCATTTTTGAATCTGAATAATACAAATGTGAACCCCATCTCCTGTGTGAAGTACCTTGGAATTCACATTGACGATAATTTATCATGGAAATCCCATATCGATAAAATTACTACGAAACTTTCCAGGGTTGTAGGGATTTTTTCTCGTCTCAGACACAGTCTCCCAAGACCTGTGCTTAGAAATTTATATTTCTCACTCTTTCATAGTCAGCTCAGTTATGGCATAGTCTTCTGGGGACTTAGCTGCAAAACGTACTATTCGAAAATCGAAGTACTTCAAAATTTGGCAATTAAATACATCAGTGGTATGAAAGAACGGGAACGACTCTCCCCCAAATATAAATCCCTGAACATTTTGAAAGTAAAGGACCTTTGCACTCTGGAGGTTGCTAAATTGATGTATAAGTATGATCGAGGTGATCTCCCAAGTTTGTTTAGTGATATGTTCACGCCATCTAGTGTCGTACATACACACCGTACTCGGTCTTCGACTTCAAAAAAATTATTTGTATCTCGTGTGACGAATAGTAAGTGCCGCAGATCAATCATATATCATGGACCAAAAATATGGAATGACATTCCTTTAGCCATGAGGGAAATGTCTTTTTCAGCCTTTTGTCGCGAATTTAAATCTCATTTACTCTTGTCATATTGAAGTTAGTTAGATTTGCATTGTAATTGCCGTATATTGGATTAGATAATCTTATGTTGCCAAATTGTTTCTTTTTCATAATTTGAACTGACAACTCCGTACATCTATCCATCTTCTATTTATTTTTTGTTTTCATTGCATTTCGTTCTTTAGTTTACTTCTTTATTATTGTTGCCTGTTACTCTGTTGTTGTTCCAACTTACCACTGTTCTACCTGTTTTTAATTTATTCTTGACGCGAGACTCTATTAAAAGACGATTTTTGTACTCCATCGCTGCAGCTGACTAGATGGTCCCTAAGGAACCGTATCGCTGCAACATGTATTTTGTTTTTGAATGTAATTTTTTGCTCAATAAAAACTGTCTCTGTCTCTGTCTCACGGAACAGTAATGTATGGCGCTGAGGCAGCCTACCTGTGTTTAGCAGGCAGCACTCTCGACTGACAAAGGCTCTTAATCATTGAATGATCAACGAATCCCTCAAGCATTGCATCTTCAAGATCAGCGTGCCAGGCGTCCGCATCTTCGCAATCTCCCTAGGCAACAGCATATTATCACTGATTCACGATCAGAGCAAAAACGTTCACGGCTTAAACAAAATTTACCTCTTCTCCATCTAAATCTATATCGCCAATGTCGATAGCATCCTCATCAGGCAAGGATTCCTCGAATTCTTCCAGATCTTTACCATCCATTGCGTTCACAATCACACCATGACTTGTTCAAGAATACTGTCTGGATATATTGGGCCAAACACGATCGACTACGCCCGTTATTTTATTATAAAGGTTTAGAAAATTCGTCCACAGTGACGCGGCCAATATCTCGTAACGCATTCCTTAGAATCCTTACAATTCCCATAATAATGCCAACAGATATTACGGCCACGCCACAGGTATTTGAAATGTCTTCCGGCCAGCCGTAGTACTTGTCCTGTCCGAGATATTTCCAAGTTTAATAAATACATATGAATTATATTGTATTTAAATGAATTGTAAATGTTATTATTTCATTTATCCTGCATATTATAGGAGACTATAATAAAATCATGCGTAAATCTCGACGAATATGAAGAGGTCGGAAGCCAAGATCTTGGGTGACACCTAACGAATGGACAATATATTTACATAACCGTTGTTTATTTTCATGAGCACAAAAAAGTTGTGGTCCGTAAAGAGAGAGAGAGAGAGATGATATTCTTTTTCGCCTGCACCATCGAGATGCTTTGACGACGGAGTTGCGATACGGCCCCATGAGGTCATCTAGTCTGCGCCCCCGTTTTTATTTCTCCTCCATGCTATCCGTGATCGCTGAGCGCCTAGCAGGATAGCTGCGGATACCAGTTTTCGAGTCTTTGGTATGACCCGGCCGGGGATCGAACCCACGACCTACCGCTCGAGAAGCAGGACGCATAACCATTACACTATCTCGCTCGTACGTAGATGAAGAATAGGACAGAATCTCAACCAAACAGACATAGTTTGACCTACTAGTCGGCCCGCAAGTTTACCGGACCACGACCTGACATATCGATCTCGCCTTCCGTCACATGTCACCTCATTTGGTCTCTTATGCTTTTGTATTATCTTATTATCGAATGTGTAGTCATATTCGATAATCTTTTATTACTTTTCATTCAGTGTTCAACTGTGCATGCTTCGTCTTTACATCGCCTAGGCCTGATTTCAAGGACTACTCCAAATCGTTTCGACACCTTCCTGTCTTATCATTGCAGTGCAGTCTCGTTGTGCTTTGGAATGATGCAATTTTGATAATAAACTGAAACTGAACATCTACCGGTTGGAAGTGACCAAAAATTGTTTATTATCGTTCTTTTAGACAACTTAGCAGCTTCATGGGGTTGAGAGTAAAATTAATAAATTCATAATTTTCAAACTTTTTTGAATTCACATTGACCAGTTGTTATCGAGCCAAATTTGGTGTAGCCTACAGCGTTCAATATCAATAATCGTCAGATTATATTTTTATCTGCCCAAGACACACACATCATCATCATCATTGGTTTATTAGCAATTTTATCAGTTCAATACACCACAAAAATGCGATACAATGAAAAGACAGGAAGATGTCGAAGCGACAAGGAGTAGTCTATGGAATCTGACACCCACCTTGGCCTAGGCGATGTAAAGAGGAGGCATGCACACTGAATGAAAGTAAAGAAGATAGTATAGAAAAAGAATGCGACAAGAAATAGGGCGGCATGTCACGGGAAGCGAGATCGATAGGTCAGTCGTGGTCCGGTAATCTTGAGGATGGACTGTATTTATTTAGTAGTAATTGCTTGTATTTCGACTTGAATGTGGACATGCTCGTCGACTGTCGGATGGCTGGCGGGATACTGTTCCACAGATCAGGTCCGGCATATTTGATGGAGCGATGATCTTTTCGGTCGATCATATGATATTTGGACGACGTGGACGCGCGTGTGTTGTACTTGTGCGCTTTTGATTCAGAGGTAAAGAAGTCATTGAAATATTCGGGGCAACGACCGCAGTGAAACTGATACATAAACTTGGCGATTTCTAGTTTCCGCATATCTTCTATGTTTAGGACGCCGAATCTCTTCAGCAGAGACTTATTGGATGGGCAGCCAGGACCCTTTGGGGCCCTAGCTATGATTCGGAGTACTTTATGCTGTAGTTTCTGCAGTGGCTTGAGTGCAGTTTTACTGGCAGCCCCCCAACAGAGGATGCCATAATGTAACTTCGATTGGATTAAGGATTTGAAGAGTGTCAGAAGAACCCACGCCGGCATGAAGCGCCCAAGGCTGTAGAACAGGCCGCACTTCGGTGATAATTTAGTTTCTAGGGACTGAATATGACTCTTCCAGGACATGTTCGAGTCCAGTAAAACTCCGAGATATTTACACAGTGTACAATGCGATATACAAGACACACATTGCGATGTAATGAACACTGAACAGAGAAAGGGGTGCCGAACGACCAGTTGGGATCTCTTGTCTTCTACGATGTTAATCTTTCTTCGTCGGTTCCTCATCTCTGGGCTTTACCTAACAATTTAATCAGTGTATCCCCTGAATCTGGTTTAAAAAGCTTTTGAACAACCTGCGGCACATCAGACATTGCTAAACGCTGACAGGCTTCAGAAAACTCACTCGCCGAGAGATAAAATGTATTTATCAATGAGCAACAATCGCAATAAGCAACAAGTGCCAAAAAGTGCAAAGCGTTAACATCTCACAACACCTCCGCACGTAGGTAAAACAGACGAAACAATAATACTGTCGCGAAAATTGCCATCGACACACCGCAAAAGCATCGCCATAATCAAGAAGTAGCAAACGCAAAGTTCAATAAATAGCGACCAGCAAAGAACAAAATAGTACCTAAAACTAGCTGCAGTAACTACCGTATCATTACAGAAATTTGCTCTCGCCAGTGAAGGACACCTTGATTGTGTGATCACCGACACCGCCGAATTACGACACAAATTAGCAGTGGAAAGTTTTCAAAATCAAAATTCAATGAAAGCATATTTTTATGATACACCCAAGCGGAACAAATGACAGTACATAAAATAGTTAACACAACGCCATAAAACATTTAACATCAATCCATACCTCCTTTCTGATCGGGATACAGTAATAAAAAGTTATTTACATCAAATTAGTACCGACAACTAATGCATGGCACAATAATTCGAGTATTAATTCTAATAGTCAAGTCGAATAGTGAGGTATGATATTTTTGAGTACTGAAGCTATATTATCCTTGTCTTAAAGTGTTAATTTACCGAGAATTATAGTTTTGATGCAATTTTCTACTATGGAAGGCCATAAACTTTAATTGGGCGTACCACCGCAGCTTACGAAACATGTCGTACAAAGCTATCAGTGGAAATGTCACTTGTATGAAGCCGTGATCAACACACAGCATTGCTGCAAAAATATGAAATCATCTTCAATGAGATGCATATCTGGCATTTTTCGTGGTCGTATAAAACGTACGTGTTTGAAGATCAAGAAGAAAACCACCGTTGATTACAAATCAATATGCTGACATGATGTACCGTTACAGACCGTCGTGTTACAATGTAAATGTGCATACCCACACAGTATAAAACAGTTGTATAAAGCAATCTTGGCATACAGTCATAAATGCAATATAAAAACTCCAACTCTTGTGGCCACGTCTCAAGCACCAATGCAGCACGCTAAAGAACCTATCGCTTGTATCCATGATTCGACAGCATAGATATAGATACAACGCAAAAACTACAGACCACATAGCACAAAGCAAACGGACATCTTCAACATGATTCGTGAACATAAGTAGAGATAAAAATAAGAGTTAAAATGACAATGAAATGCAGTGAACGTAGTTGATTTGATCTCAGTCGGCTTGTGACATCATAGATGCCGAAATATCGTGACTTCAGTAACTGTCTTGCGGCGAAAAGCATTCAGTATCAGAGAAATTCCAGCATGAGTCGGAGTATATTTAAATAACCGTAAAACAACACCGTAATGGTATCAAAAGATGCAGTAGCGCAAGTAACTTTAGAGCTGGGACCAGTACCGAAGACATATAATAGAGAACTGTGACATTAGTAGAAAGACATCACAATGGACTGGTTAATTACATTACTATTAAGTTGCCGGGAGAACAATTATTTGCTGCACATTAGTCAAATCCCTATGTGGTTGGGACTAGACCTAGACACAGGAGTAGTGGGTGAGCACTGAAATTACACGCTCCCTACCACCTAGACTTAATTTATCACCGAGAATTACAGTTTCGAAACTAATCTCCGCTGCGGAAGGCCGCAAACCTCGACTGGTCTTAACGCAGTGTCCAAAAATGAATTTTTTTCTCAAATTGTACTGGCTACTTGATAAAATTGCTAGGTCGCCAAATTAAATGCTGCACACCAAATCGGGTTCAATTCCAACCATCAGCCGCACTGCTACCAGAGAAGAAAGTTTTTTTATTTATTATATAAAAATAAATGAAAAAATTTTCAAAAAAGGTTGTACACAGAAACGATGCTCACAAAATTTGGCTCAATTCCAATCAGTGGAAGCGGAGTTACTGTAGTCGAAAAATTTGGATTCGAATAAAATAGTATTTACGGTGCCCAGGTTACCACTTCATTTATTAAGGATCGAAATTTTTCGACGCCAGTAACTCCGCGATGACTGATTGGAATTGAGCCACACTTGGTGGACATCGTTTCTGTGTACAACCTAACAATTTCATGGGGTGAACTGAAAATTTTGAAAAAATTTACACTGAATTTTCGTATAATAAATCCAATGCGGCTGCTGGTTGGAATTGAACCAAATTTGGTGCGCAGTGTTTTTTTAGCCAACCTAGCAATTTTATCAAGTGGACAGTGAAATTTGAAGAAAAAGATATTTTTGAATAGCTCTTCTATGCGCTCTAGTGGCAGTGAAATATCTATAAAGTCGTGCATGATCAAGTCACAGCATTGTCTCAAAGCGTAATCAAGCAAGCATGGTCGTAAATATACCGAACAAACTTTCATGTGATGTAGAACTGGTATTATACTCTTTGTGGACGCGTAAAAGGTATGAATTAGAACTTTCGATATCATAATGAGCAACGCTCAATACTCAAAGCCTAGTTCGCTTGGGACATCCCGAGTGTCAGATTTTTCATTTCGAGAAATGATTGCACTTCAAAGGCCGTCACAAACTGAAGAACGCTTCACTTAAAGCCGTGTATCTTGAGATAAAAACTCCCCGTGCGTCATTTCCATTGCCAACGAAATCAACGACGAATCTCTAATTTTCGCCACGCAAACCATAACCAGCAGTGGAATAGCCGTAGCGTCCGTTGGGTGTAGTTCAAAGCACCATTTTCCATAATAAAATAACAGTCGAAAGGTCATCAGTTGTGTCGTCAGAGTTTCGGGAGCTGACATACTTATAACTGTCACCGCACGCAATCATTATCGGGAAAGTGTTGCCTGAACTTTGAAATACCTAAAAACGTAATATTTCAAAGAGCTCAAAGCGTTTGTCCCAGGCACTCGCATTGGCCAAGGCCAAGGTTGTAACCAAATCGCAAGGTTCCCAATCCCGAGTGAATCTCACTTTTATAGCTTCGACTCGAGTCAAGTCGAGCCGAATCATGACTCGAGTCATTACAACCCTGCCTAGGCCTACACAGTAGAGCTACACAGCTTTTCCAAATTAAATTAGAATTGCAGCTACAGTTATTTCCGAATTAGATTAGAATTAGAATTATATCTACCCATTTTTCAGGGTCGTAATGATAACGATTGTCTGATGACTCGAGTCATTTTATCAAAATACGGGAATGACTCGAGTCAATTGTTGTATTGACTCGACTTTGACTCAAACCAAGTCATGACTCGAGACTCGGACGCCCAAGATCGACATTTCATTGTAATTTCGAAGAATAGTAAAGTTACCACACTATTGGGATTTCGTCTATTGGTACTGGTACTTGAAAATGCGACCAGAAACTGCTAAAAGTGAGGAAATTAGTATATTATGAATGCAAACTATTCGATATCGCCAAACAGAGTTATAAAAAATGGGTGTAACAAGACTTTAACAGAAAACTGAACAGTCAACACAACACTATGACTTGGACTCGGACTTGACTCGGCGGTGAACTGAAAACGACTCGACTCAAAACTACAAAAGTGAGATTGGCTTGTGACTTGATCACAATCCTGCACTGCAAGTATCAATTTACAAGACATATCAAAACTAGTTCAATTAAAAGTAGAAAATGAACATTCTGACGAATTATCGAGCAATTAGTTTATGAAGTAGTTTTAGTTGAGAACTTTTACCAGGTAATCTACTTTCGTAATTGCAAGCTGTGTCAACACTCCCTTACCTGAGCGGCAAGCTGATTTGACATAGACACGCTTGCGCGTTTCGACGTAAATTCCTCGCCTGCCAATTCGTCTTTGTGCAAATCTCCAAAGACGCTGCCCAGTCTGGACCTGCGGTCTGGCAACTTCGGCGAGCCCGCGTCGCTGAGCTTCCTGGAATAACAGACACATTGACAACATTAGGGGCGTTCAAATTTTTTTTTTCAAATTTCACTGGGTACTTTATAAAGTTGTTGGGTTACCTAAAACAACACCGCACACCAGTTTTGGCTCGACATCAACCAACATAAGCATTGCTACGAAAGAATTACGTTTGGATTTATTTATTAAAAATTATTGGAATTTTTTTTACAAATTTTACTGGCTACCCCGTGAAATTGTTAGGATGTCTGAAAAAACGACGCACATAAAATTTAGCTTGACTCCGACCCGTAGAGGAAAAAGTTATTCGAGTACAAAATTTCGGATTCGAAATAAATAGTAATTACGGTGGCAAATTCTTTCATTATTTATTATAACTCTACCCACCGTAAATACTATGATTTTAAATCAACAACATCGCTTCTACGGTTTGGAGTCGGGCAAAATTTGTTGTGCATCGTTCATTCAGGCAACCCAATAATTTCATAGGGTAACCAGTAAAATTTTTATCGAATAAATATAAACTCATTTCTTATATAGCAATGCTTCTATAGGTTGGAATTGAGCCAAATTTGGCGTGCAGTGTTTTTTTTATCAAGTAGCCAGTAAAATTTGAAAAAAAGTGATTTTTAAACAACATTAGGGGACATACGTCGTACAAAACTGTTTAAAACTAACCTACGACTCCTGTTGGATCAGTTACAAGTGAAAGTTACAGAGACTTTCAAACAAACTTTCTTAAATTCCGTGAATTAAGCGACATTCAGCAGTATAATAGAGGCTTGCAAACAGCAAAGTAGCATTTCATTCAAATGATACCGAATATCACAATTAGGGGTATTCAACACGATGTCGCCTTGCAGAAACTTAAATAGAACCATGAATGATGTCTAATATCAAAATTTCCGCTTAGAATGAATTTCGATTTTTAGGAGATAATTTGTGGTTAGGTTATGACCAGGTTTTCAACAGATTTCAACAAGGATTAGATCGGGCCACACACCTGGCGGCAGGGCCATTGGCGCTGAAGGTCCGGCTCAATGGATTGTGATGCGTAAAATTGGGACTGACGATCGGCGAGTCGCTCGACTCCGGTCTGGTCGCGTCCAAAAAAGACTGCCTCGCGAGGTCGTACGATTCCACGTTGGACGTTCGCAGGAAGCAGACAGGGCTTCTCAGCGTGTGGTAGCAGATTCTGCACGGACCTGAAAAGGCGTTTCCTTGTGACTTCAAAGAACAGTAAAGTCACCACATTATTGGTGTATCGTCTATCAGTCCTGATACTTGGAAAATAGTGCCAGAAACTGTTAGGACTGAGGAAAATCACCATATTATGAATGCGAGCCATTCTATATCACTCGAACGTAGTTGATAAAAGTGGATTGAACCGTATTGAACTGAAAACTGGACAGTTAACATAATGACGTGGACTCGTGTCAAAACCCTATGACTCTGACTCGACCCTCTACTAACTGACTTGGGATAGACTCGATGCTGAAGTGAAAATGACTCAATTTGACGCGATTCAAAGCTATAAAAGTAAAATTGACCTGTGACTCGGAACCTTGTGTCTTGGTACGACCCTGCGTCCGACCCCAAACACATTGCGTTGTATTCACAATTCGTCAACATGGTTTTCACACAGACAGACTTACCTGTAGTCTTTGGCACCGACCCAGGTAATTTCGGTAACGGCATCACCAAAACAAGACCGTTGCTGGTGCCGGCCATGAGATGGTGATACGCACTCCACAGCGACGTGATATTGCACTGTTCTTTCGTAGACGTATGCCAGCCGTAATCTTAAAAAAACATGAAATAACAAGGCTTTACATTCAAGTATCTTCAAAACCAAGATTTTGTCGGGGAGGGTGGGGGTTATAATTGCAGGAATTAATACTTGCTTCAGATTGAAATCATTGTGCTCAGCAGACCTGCACAAACTACTGGATTTTCAAAAAGCGCAACTAGATCTAGAACGACCCAATTGTCATTATCCATAAATAGAACTAGAACTACTCACTTATCGACATCCGCAACTAGAAGTAGAACCACTTAATTTCTTAAACCAGCAACTAAAACTAGCAACTAGAACTAGAACTAGAACCACCCAATTTTCATAATCAATAAATAGAACTAGAACAACTCGCTTTTCGATATCTGTAACTAGAACTAGAACCACTCAATTTCTAAAACAAGTAACTAGAACTAGAACTACCCAATTTTCAAAATCCGTAACTAGAACTAGAATTACTCACTTTTCAAACCCCGCAACTGGAACTAGAACTAGGCTACCCAATTTTTAAAGTATGCAACTAGAACTAGAACGACTGAATTTCCAAAATGTGCAACTAATACTACAATTAGAACTACCCAATTTTTAAAATACGCAACTAGAACTAGAACTACCGTAATTTTCCAAGTATAGTACGCCCCCACGTATAATACGCACCCCTAAAATAGCATGTAAATTCTGGGAAAAAGCCTGTACCCATGTGTAGTACGCACCCTGCATTTCAGTACATGAATAGTTCCGATTTCGTATACGATGTCATTCTGTTTTGCGATGTCACTCTTGAACAATCATTACAGGACGATCGCTAATCATTATACAGTAAAAAAAATTAGGCCCTCCGGCAAAGCGCCTCACCGCGTAGAAAATCCCTTATCGGCGTCGACAGATCCAAGTCCTGTAGCTGCTCGAGCGTGCCGCGGTGATAGAGATGCAGGCTGCAACCTCCCGCGAAAGCCACCCACAGGCCGCTGCCCACGAACGCGGCGTGCGTCACAGTCTCACACTTCTCGGACAGAATCTTCCTGGTGCTGAAATAGGTCAAAATGTAACTGGGAACGATATTGAAAAGCAAATTGGGAAACGCATGATACAAAAATTCAAGATTACTTCGTACGCAAAAATCTGCTTCAGCTTACAGTATGCAACCAGTGACTCTAACTCCAACTTAGATTATAAAATTTCTTCATCAGTAGTTATTAGTAGGGCAAGTTTTTGTTGCACTAAAATCGCGAGAAAGTTGCACCTAATTTTCACAAAAGTCGCAGGAAAAGTTGCATTTATAATTTTTATTGAATTAGCAGGGTATGAGATACTCGATTGGTTCCGTTGCATACAGACTTGGTCAACTAGATAATTCTAGTTGTCTAATTTCACTAAATTAGAGCGAACTGCCAGTAATATAATTCTAATCTAATTTGGAAAAGCTGAAAATTTTCTAATTGTCCAAGTCTGGTTGTATAACCTAGTTCCTGCAGAGCTGTCAAATTTCATACTTCGCCATTTCATGGACATGCATAATTACATTTTTGCCGTTACGCAGCAAGAAAATTACGCAACGCGGGAATAATTTTTCCCCAAAAAGTCAAACAGCATAGCGATAATCCCTTCCCCCCTAAAAACAAGTCAAATAACACACCCTAAACCCCCTAGGTTCTCAAACTTCAAACATCCACTCTCGGCGACTTTCACAAAATCTATAGCATGAATAAGGTGATCCAGTGAAAATGTAATTTTCGGCGGTCTCACCTGGGCGTCCGCGAAATGGGAAACTATCTCAAATTTCAACGACAGAATTACTAAATCAATCGATTCACATATTTTCGCGGTAGTGCTTGGCAGGGGCAGTCGAACTTTGTGCTTATAAGCCATTGTGTCGCAGATAACAGTGAGATGCAGCTAACCCATGATATAGCTCTTTGTTATGCAAATAAACGAGAATAGAAACATACTAGGAATAGTTTATAGCACGTTTTTAAACCACTCATTTACGTTATTACGCAATATTTGATCAAAGTTGCAAAAAGCTGCACTATAAAATCCCTTCAAACAGCGTAAAACATCATAGTACATATATTCTGAGTATCTAGGAAGCTGTCGGAAGCTGTAAAAATAGTTGCAAAAACTTGCCCTAATTATTATTGAATAATATATTCATATTGAAATGAACCCCAGTATAGTTTCTCACTAAATTTGTCCGCTCGTGACCATCAAAAGTAGACCTACCTCTCGATTTTGAAGGTTCGCGGATTGATGGTGATGATGTCATTACCCGCGGCTGCCCACAGCATGTTATTAAACGGGGACAAGGATATCAGCCGGCCGCTCCCGCCTCCTATGGACTGGACACGCTCGAGACTCTTACTTCCTGTCGCAACGATATTTAAATTGTAGAACATGCAGATATTCAAAGTCTTGCAGATACAGAACTTCAATACACAAAATATTGGTATCAAGATCAACACCAATATTTTCGGCTGGCACTCGTCAGTGGTGATCGTCTGCGATTAGTAGAGAATTGGAAAGAACATTGTATACCAACGATCGGACCACCAAATACAAGGTCTCATACATGAAAATTCAGATAATCGAGGCTTCAAGTACAATGTGTGTGGAAGGGGGGGGGGGGGGGGGGGCTACTTCATCCAATTGTTTAAGAATTTCACTCACAATGTGATGCAAACACATCCCGAAACAAACGCATGCTTCACAAAATCCACACAGCGAAAATTAAGTATTCCCCTCAAAAAACAGTTCAGTACGAGTTCAAGTGATACGATTGTTGATATGCAATGTTCTTTCCAATTCTCAACTAGTTGCTGACGATTACTCCCGGCGAGTGTCGACCGAAAATGTTCGGGTTCCCTCCAATATGAATCTACTACCGTAAACCGGGGTAACTTTGGACTTAAGGGTAACTTTGGACACTAAGCAGTAAAAGATTTAAATGATTATTGATGGAAAAGGGTTGCCGCTGGATGTCCAATTCTTTTTCATGTGGCAACAGTACCACAAGCAGTCTCAATAGAAGGTGGATTCATTTCACTACCAGATAAACTTGACCCAACATTGATAAATTAATGGCGGGGGTCAATTTCATCAAAATTAATGGCCAATAAACTTCTTACAACCAAACATAGATAGCATGTGATTCATAGATTCAAAACTTGGCAGCAAATACCTCTAAGCAGTCTTAACCCATGGCAAAAATCTCAGTGGGCTCACCCTTGGATCAATACAAGAAAACGTGATGTCCAAAGTTACCCCGTCAAATTTTAACAGAACGGGGTAACTTTGGACAGTGGAAAACGTGATATTTAGAGCTCTGGAAAGTGGCTGCTTCATCTGCGTCAAAGTGTATGGTCAACTATATTCCTTATTACCGGCCTGATGGCTTTTTAAAATGGAATGAGAAGGTTAATAAATTAGAGTTTGCCAAAATATGAAAAAATGGGTAGGCAATGAGCTGAGAGATTGTAATCGGGTGTAAGCTACTTCAAAAACTTATAAAATACTCCTAAAGATGCCTGCTGAATATGGGATATTGTAAATTACGACAAATATATCCATCAGAGGAGATAGGAAAGGGAAAGTGTATCTTTTAAAGAACAGCAATATATTTGAAATCGGCAATAAATCATGTTAACATGTTTAAGTTCGCTGTCGATTGCTGGCACTGCCAGTGGGATATCCCTTATCACCATACGTTATTTATAAGTCCCAATTGGCGAAGGCATGAGGGAAAATTGAGATCAGAGATGAATAAGGGCCCATTAGCCTTCATAAACTACCTATCTATTTTTTTTTTTGGGGGGGGGGGATTAGGTAAAAATCATGCAATAGGCCAGACATATACTATTTTGTTTCAGTTTTAGCCACTGCTCTCAGCAACTCTTACCAAATAAGCCTCATTTACGAGGTTTCATAAACAATTGAGTGTAAAGGCATACAAAAAACTACACTGTCCAAAGTTACCCCACATGCAGGGATAACTTTGGACACGGATAATTTACAAAAATAAGGTACTCATTTATGACCATGAAGATTTTGGATTAGGTAATTCTAATCTATGCTCCATGACCCCTAAAAAACACAAAACGTGCCTCCCCTACACCCCAGCATTTCCGAGATACAAAGCGGAATTGCTGAAAATTGTCCAAAGTTACCCCGGTTTACGGTATTCAATTGTATATTGAAGTTCTGCACCTCCAAGAAGATATTCAAACAAGTTAAGTAGTCAAAAATATGTAACAGCTCGAGTAAGCAGTGCAGGAGAATGTTCAAGAACCCTTGCCGTGGTAGCACTAACTTTATGCGAGAGCAGAAACGGACGTTACTATTGTTGATTTTATTAACAGAAAAAGGAATATATTTCGCTTATTGCTTTTCCTAATACAGCGGTACTGTATTTTGTATATAGCCACACCGTGAAACATTTGTATGACTGTAAATGATATCATGAGAGCTGCTAAAAAAAGTGGAGTAGCCCCGATCTCCGTGCTAGAGCAATCGTTACCTTCATTTCTGGCGTAAACTTCTATCGTGTCGTCGAGCAGACCCACGTATAGTCGGTTTTCAATGGCTTTCAACAGCATGACGGTCGACATGGTGGGTATCGTGACTTGGCAGATTCTCGGATGAGGAAATTCAGTGCCGTATTCGTGAAGACTGAAAATCATAGAACGCGTCACAGCTCTGGCAGTTTATGGCGGCTATGATCACCTGGCTAACGGCCGATTTTGGCATAATGAATTCGGAACTTGGTGGCCTTTAATCCTAACTCTAACCTACCTACATGCATTGATACGTACATACCAAGTTCCAAAGTACATTCACACTGTACACTGTAAAACATTCATTTTCAAATTCATTAATACAATATTCATGCACCTCTTGCATCATAATTATAGTTATTACATTTCTAATGCCAAATTCACATTTAGACTCGCACATAAGACTGATATCCGTGACTTATTTCAAGTAAGGATAGTTCGCAGGGACAATCGTATGGGTCAGAGCAAGTAAAGATCAATTGCCAAGAGTGACACAAGTATAATAATATGAACGATTCAATATTCATATACGAGATCCATTTTTCAGTCTCGTGATTCCACAAATGCAACGGACGTATACTCTCAAAGCCGAAACAATTTAGTCGCAGAAAAAAAACAGCTTACCTTCCCCCTTCCATGCCGAGCCAGACAGAGAGAGATGTAGAGAACGGATTCCAACACTCCATGCACTGAACTGAGCTGACAACCTTTGAAACGGTACAAACTAAACGTCAAACACTGTTACTGTATAGTGAAAAATATGACAAAATGAGAAAATTGCTCTGTGTATATTCCAGATTTATCTTATCAACAGTCATAACCTTCCATGCCTATAAAGCCATAAAGCCTTACAAGGCTGTCTCTGCACCTTCCTTGTCCAGCGGTATATGCAGAGTTGCACTCATCGTATGCATTATGCATAGATCGTATGTATGCATATCATGAGTCGGTGTATATAACAAAAAAAAATTGACATATGCTTGAATAGTGTCTATAAATTAGCACAGATATCTATAACGCACATGCATAGATCTTGTCTTCTTTAACTTCTGGTCTTGCATGTCGTAGATGTTCACCGTCGCAGCAATGTTGCTGGAACTAAACGCCAACCATACCGACGTTATTTGATTGCTTGTGACAAACGTGTGGATGCATTGCACCTGAATTATTGAAACTTTTTTATGCTTACGCCCAATAACAATTGGGGAGGTAGACACGACCGATTGACAACCAAATCAAGTCAACCACAGTGAATATTCAGATTACTCTGCCTAAAAGTACAATACGCATTTGTCTCCGATACTACCCCCTTGTCTACGCTCACGGTCATTACCTGTAAGACTTCTTTCTGATCCTCACAAGCCATCGATTGCAAGAACAGAGGCGGGCTCCATAAATTGTACGGTTCCAAATTGCTCGACGTAAACCAAGACATTACGTTGTTCGGGTCTGCGCACAGCAATGAATGAAACATATTCAGCATAATTACACAGCCACACCCAATAGTTTTCTTCAAAAACAACTTACTCACCTATCGATAACTTTGCGTTTGCAATACAATCTCTCCATTCGTTCCTCGAGTGTACATTGTGCATTACCAACGTCCTGCGTTCCCTCCTGTCATCTCTGAAGCGAAATGGCGTGATTCATAATAACAGGATTAATAAAATCAATCGGAATACAAATTCAACTAGTCGGAATTGCCATCGAGAAACTGACATTTTGAGTCTGACCAGAGTTCGGTGCGCTACCGGTATTAATGGGTGTGATACGAAAAATATTGATTGCACTGTACAATTGATTAGTTATTCATATAAAAATACATCGGAATATGTTCGGCTGACACTCGTCAGGGGTAATTGTCAGCAACAAGTAGAGCAAAAATAGTATGTGAAAAAGAGATTTGAGTTTAGAAACTGGCAACACGCTACTGTAAAACCAGGCCAGTCGAACAAATCAAGAGTGCTTCAAAAATCCTGAAGTGGGGCCAGGGCCAGCTTAGTGGTAATGATTGTATCTGCGGCTCATAGTAATGGGCTATCCCAGAAATTGAGATGAATTGAAAATTTTGTGACGAAATTTTTTTTTCTGAATAACGCTTGTTGGGATAAAAAATCCTTTGTTTCAAAATTCTGTGGATTTTTGATGTTGCGACTAGCGGGGAAATTTGGGGTTCGCTGAATGCTTGCAGATAAGCGCAAGCGTTAGTAAAGCTTATAACCACTGTTCTGGTATAGACCGTAGCGTATTGGGCCTTTAGAGACAAGTGTATTTAGAATAATACAAATATCCGATAATAATAATATTTAAATAGCTGGTTCGTGGTACAGAACTTGAATATAGCTTTCAATACAATATCCATTGTATATCAATATTTATCAAGTCGAAGACTTTTCGGGTGCCTCTTTTCAAGAGTTAACGGCACACTAAAGGGATTTAAACAGATTTAAAAGCAAAACCAAAAAGGCAAAGTATGACGCAGCAATCAAAATCACAAACCATGAAATTCGCATTGTACCAATGGCAACAATAACAAACTATCAAGTATACGGACATACGTTACTATAGTAGCAACGCAATTCGTAAATGAACAGTTACATGCACGAAAGACATGCACTAATGAGAAATTTGTAAGTTATAGAGCAGTGGTTCCCAACCTTTTTCGACTCATCGCCCCCTTTTGAAGCTCCACACCGATCATCGCCCCCCAAATATTGGGAACCGAAAAACAGCACTTCTTCAGCAACCACCCCCCCCAATTGGCCCCATAGCGTGATAAACCAAGCCCCAGACTCCCCTCAGCCAGTGGGCCTTTGTCGCTAAATATCAGCTATACCCTATTTCATGTACTGTTTGGTGAGTCACCGTATTCCGCCTAAACGCGCGAAGCGCGACAAATTCATATAATTCATGTTTTAATCGGTCAATGGTGGATGTGGTATGTTGGAAAAGGTAGGACCCCTAAATAATAATTCATCATATTCGGGCGGAATCGTTGTTATATTGACTTCTTTACATGATGCTATTTCGTGACCTCCGATATCTCCTATGTCAGAGGATATAGAAATCGTCAAAACTTACCAAACTAAAATATGCACATGATTTCATATTAGTATTTCTTTACTGGCAAATATTGTTTTCCTTGCTGGATGGCATTTGTCCTGTAGGGTTTAGGTCGCCAGGACAGGAACATTCGACGCCAGCCATCGAGGCGCCTATGGACAATTAAACATATATGTATACATATCGATGTTTTCATTCAGCACAAGGGCATTCCTTTTCGGACAAGATCTTCTCGCTGCTGATCGTTCTGGCACACTTCTCGAAGGCGCATGTTACATGGCCTCTAACTTCATATGTCTTGGTGCGATCGTGGCGCAGTAATGGCTGACGCCGAAGTCTCCCATTTCCATAAATCATGCGTATTTTTGTTGGGTGACGAGGACCCCAACATCAAGATACATGAAAATAGTAAATCGCGCTCAGCGCGAAAAATTGTTGAAAAAGTCGCATGGATTTCTAAAAAATTACTTTATCATTCATGCTAATTCACCAAATAATTTTGCGCTTCCTTCGATTTCGGGCCCCCACCCCCTATTTGGTGGGTTTGGGGTGCGGTAGTTACGGTCCCGACTCCAATATAGCCGTTTTAACGCACCATCTCCCCCTATCGCCCCCATTCGTTGTTTTCGCCCCCTATCGCCCCCTTCGTCCGTTTTCGCCCCCCTATCGCCCCCTTCGTTATTTTCGCCCCCTTAGACCGCCAAATCGCCCCCTGGGGGGCGATATCGCCCACGTTGGGAACCACTGTTATAGAGGAAATCTTTTTGTCTACATAAAATAGGTTTGTTCAACAGAATAATAGTAGACTCCAGCACTTTTAGATAATAATATTCCTAAGACAACGATAAAAGACCAAGAAACGCAATATGTGGAATTTAAAATTGGTAGGGGAAGTTTTTGCAACTTTTACAACTTTTTTACAGCTTCCTAAATACTCGGAAGTTATGCAGTATGGTGTTTTAAGCTGTTTGGCGGATTCTTATATTGCAACTTTTCTCCGTTTTTTCATGGAACTTTCTGCAAGTTTTTTCGATATTTCACGCAATCAACTTTTCACAGGAAACATTTGGCACTATGTGTAAATAGATCGCTCGATTATTTCACTGCCGTCTAAATGTGAGGTCATTTTCTATTCTCACCGGGTCAATTTTTTCAGGCTATCGATTTTGTTGAAGTCGCTGACAGAGTTTTGCTAGAGTGGCTTGGATAGTGTCTTATACCCTAATAATTCCAAGGAACTTGTCCATAAATGCAACTTTTTAGTGGAACTTCGTGAAGAAATGCAACTTTTTACTGCCCTAGCGATCGCTATGCTTGATGTGCGTCGGTCACAGCGTGAGGGTTCATAAGGTTAGTGAAGGTTCGGAAATACCGGGCGACGTACTTATGCGGAAAACTGACTGTCAGCGAGGTGGCACCGCTCTGCAACGCGTTCTTGCTACATTCCTCGGCCTTCGCGGTCAGGGAATGAATTGAGGCATTTACGTTGTCGATGGTCAGCAACGGGCACGACGATTGCAGTTTTCTTATCATGTCTCCTGAAAAACAGCGGGACAAAAATTACCGTACTTTCTTTTCGTCGCGAAATACCAAAAGTACAATAATCAGACGGCTAATTACTGTGATTCCGGTCGCAGTTGGAATCGAGCCAAATTGGGTGCGCATTTTTGAATTTATTTTAAATAAATTAAAAACTGTTACAAGTTTTAAGCGTAGTGCACATTTGCGTAATTCGAATGCGCGTACTGGACGCGTAAAGTATTTTGGTAGTTTCTTTCCTTTCTCTGCTCTTCTCTCGTCTGCTCGTCGCGTAAAGAGCCTCTTTTCTCTCGGTTTTTACGCGGGCATTACGAAGACCTTACGCGGAGAGAGCGATTCGTACGCGCGTATTGTTGACTTGCCAAGCTCCCAATCAGATATAGCTCCCAAATATGGTCCAGAAAAATGCCCGGCATTTTTACACCTACCTTGGCTAGGTAACGTGTCTAACCGTTTTGAAAAGCTTATTAAATCGGCTGTTCACCGTTGTTATTTCAGCGTTAACACGCATGTGGTGTTCAGGACGAAATCCTTGTTGCCTAGACTTACCATACGTCCTCTTTTAAGAGGATTTGTCCTCTTTTTCGACTTTTTCGAAAGTGTCCTCGGAGGACGCCCTTTTGTCCTCTTTTTTGAGATTTTGTCCTCTTTTTTGAAAATTTAGGTCAGATTTAGAGGAAATTGCGAGTGATATGCCGCAAATTAGCGCAGAAGTGAAGCTCCGGCGGGTATTTCGGAGGGAAAAACGGCGATTTTAGCTCTGAGCGAAAAGAAGACCTTTTATTTTTTTTAGTCATCCACCTGGCAATGTGGAGAGAAAAACGTTATTTTGAGCTCTGAGCGGAAGTGAAGACCTTTTTTTTTTTTTAGTCAACCGATCACGAAGTGGGAAAAATTACCGGTTTTTGAGAATTCTTCTCCAGTTTTGCATGTCTGAAATTTCTGAAAAAGTGTCCTCTTTTTACATTACCAATATATGGTAAGCCTATTGTTGCCCAACTCTCGAAAATATGTACTTCCTGCCTTTAATGCAAGCAATGTTGTCTATCAATACAAGTGCCACTGTGATAAGATTGTTTAAGCGTATTAAGCAGCATATGCCTTAACTGATTCGGCCAAAAACATGCGCAAATGATCGCACGGAGCTCGCATGTCAGTGGAAATTGGCTGCCATAACAGACTGCTATGACGATTACCAAGCATATGCTTCATCAATTGGTCAGCATCTGAGTGAAAACCTCGCCAGTGCACAGCACTATAATGACAATATCTTTACTGTCATTGCGCGTGGCAGATCTTTGTTTCATTTAAAAGTGTTGGAGTCTACTATTATTCAGTTGGACAAACCTATTTTATGCAGACGAAAAGATTTCCTTGATAACCTACATTTTTCTCATTAGTGCGTGTAAATCTTTTCGTCTGCATAAAATAGGTTTACTGTTTATTTACAAATTGCGTTGCTATTATAGTACCGTATACTTCAAAGTATCTTACTGTTGCCATTGGTACAATGCGAATTTCATGGTCTGTGATTTTGATTGTTGCGTTGCTGACACTCGGCAGCGACAGCATGCGGCGCAGCGCTACATTTATTCTCACTTTTCCTTCAGCGATGACGTAACCTCTCGTTTTGGCCAACTTAGTGAGAGAGTGAAAATCGTACGCGCGTACGATTTACGCAAATGTGCACTAGGCTTTACTGTCAACCCCGTGAAATTGTCAAGTTGTGAAAAAGATGGATGCTTAACCATTTTTGCTTACTTTCAACTGGTACAGCCGAAGGTGTCGCAGTTGAAAATTTCGGATTCACAAAAATAGCCTGGACGGTGGGTAATCCCGAAATTATGAATGAAAAACTCAAATAACTTCGCTTCTACGTTTTGGAATTGCGTCAAATTTGTTTTGCCCCGTTTTCGTAGACAGCTCAATAATTTCATGGCGTTGACACTAACATTTGAAGATGTTCGATGTTTTTTTAGAATAAATTCAAAATTTTCAAACTCCCGCGCGTTCACCAGCCGGTGGAAATCGAGCCAAATTTGGTGCGTTGTTTTTAAGGCAACCTAACAATTTAATCAGTTTATCCCCGGAATCGATACAAAATAGTTATTTTTGAACAAAAGTATGACCACTAGGGGTGTTGAAAAATGACTTTTTTGCTCAAATCGTACTGGCTACTTGATAAAATTGTTAGGTTACCTAATTTAAGCCCACACACCAAATTTGGTTCAATTCCAGCCGGTGGCCGCACTGCTACAGGAGAAAGTTTCTATTTATTTTATAAAAATAAATGAACAAAAATTTCAAAATTTTCTGTTCACCCCATGAAAGTGTTAGGTTGTCTATAGAGACGATGTTCACCAAATTTGGTTCAATTCCAACCCGTGGAAGCGGAGTTATTGGCCTCGAAAAATTTGGATTTGAATGAAATAGGATTTACGGTGGGCACACCTATAATTAATAATAAAAGAATTGGTCACCTTTAATACCATTTTATTGATTTTATTGAAATCCACAATTAGCGTGCTTTCAATGACTTACCTATCGATTTTAACATCACAATGTCATTATTAATCTTTGCTATTTCGATGGACGCGCTCGAGTCTTCGTGATACTGAATGTCCAGGTCGGCCAGCGACGTACACCACCGTAGTTTATAAAGGTCGCGGAACGTAGACAGGCCCTGCTGTCGTCTGAAAAGAACATATGAAGTTTCGATTCCGAAAAATCAAACAAATCTTGCGCGAAAATTCTGAGGAGCAGGGTTGTAACCAAGTCGCAAGGTTGGTATAGGATGGCTCGCATTCATAATATGGTCATTTTCGTCAGTCCTAACAGTTTCTGGCCCTATTCCCCTAGCATCAGGACTGATAGACGAAATACCGACAATCTGGTGACTTTACTATTCTTCGAAGTTACAATGAAATTTCTGTCTTGGCTGTCCTAGTGTGTGACTTGATTGATTCGACTCGAGTCATTTTACGCATTTGAAAAAATGACTTGAGTCATTCAAGACTCGAGTCCGACTCGTATCGAGTGTTACAACCCTGCTGTGGACCATGCAGTTTTCAGGAGACTTTCGGGGGAACACAACTTGAACTTACAATTGAATCATATATTCATATTGAAAAAAAGCCCGAATATTTACGGCTGATACTCGTCAGGGGTACTCGCCATCAGCCAGTAGATGACAAAAGAACTTCGTATATTAACAGTCCCATCACTAAATATGACGTTCTTGAAATTGATAATCCGACTTTACTAATATCAGAGTGGTTGAGTCAGTGCCGTTGCACTACCTTCTATTTATCTTTGTAAAATGAGGTTCTGCCGTATATATAACGACAATATTTTTTAGCCGAAAAATCGAACTTTTTGTAACCAAACCGACTGAAAATTGAAGCTTTACAGATAGAAGAAACAAAAAATTTGAATCCCACCATGTGGAGATAGGTTTATGTAGGCGCGTAGCCAGCCGAAAAATAAGGGGGGGGGGTTCGTTTATTCCAAATTTAGTAATGAAGCATCAATCCATTAGGGTTAAGTACGTGCGATGCGTAAATAACGATTATACAACATCCCCGTGTTGGCGATTATAGGCGTAGATAAGCTTGTCGACGAGTCCGAATGTGCTCTTAATTAGCGACTCCCCTGATCTGTCGTGAACAATGAAATACGCACGCGTCGAACATTTGAATACACGCGCTTCTCAACGCGTCCAACAACTAAATACGCCCTACGTCTTACGTAGCCTCGGCGACGATTTGCGCAAGTAAAAATGTACGAGTTTTTATGGAATATGTGCTATAATGACGCCGATTTCAGGTGGTTCAAACCTTACCTCTTTTATAATTCAAGCCTACTGGACTATAACTCAAGACTAGTGGAAATCAATAATGCATGTACGCACGCGTCGCACATGATTGCGGACATTCGATGTCATTCAGTTACGAGATGTCACTCTTTAATCACAATCGCTAATCAGCATAAACTTGATAGCATTTTATCCAAGCCATCGAGAAATAGGAGTTAAAGAATGGTAGGCCAAAGACGCGGTAGTTAGGCTAGCGATATCTTACGTACTAGGCCTATTGCAGATGCGATTGTGTAGGCCAGCGACGATATCGAGCGCACAGGGCCTATTGCAGATGCGATTATTCAAGCCAGCGGAATTAGGCTTGTTGGAGACGCGGTAAATCAGGCTAGCAACGATTGCCGAACGCGCGACAATGAATGACCTGATTTTGCAATCATCTCAGCGGGAGATCGTGATAATACGACTAATTGAATTGCAATAGAGTATTAGCGTCAGAGCGGTCATTTGAAAAGGTCGGGGTTTCGCGTTTCTAAAGGAGGGGGTTTGGACCCCCCTGGCTACGCGCCTGGTGGTAGAGGCGAACAAGGAATCAATATCACGCATAGATAACAGCAATATGAAGATCATACAAACATCATAAATGCCAAACAGGTACCTGTTCGGTCCGCTACAACTTATCAACAGGTCGCTAGTTAAAATAATGAACGTTTCTTTGTCTTTTTCTATTGTTCCCGATTCGTCAAACGCCAGTTCTCGAAGGGATTCTGTAAAAACCAAACCGCACATTTCAAAATTTACCTTAAATGATGAGTACCGTGATATAACATGTACGAGCTCATGGAAAATTTATCGCAATCTCAATATATTCATGCCAATATATGAATATAGGTTATGGGAATATATGAAAATTTATTGCTAACGCATCGAAGCGTGTAAAAATGAAGAGGCTGAACTCATTAGACAGGATGATAGTATTATGATATAAAACACAAATCAATAAATGAACAAACTCAATTGAAGGTGACTTATTGTCATTAACTTGTGTATGCTATGCGAAATCAGCACAGCAGAAGATAATCTTGCTGAGTGATATTTTAACAGATTTTGTAGAAGCTTAATCACGATCGTAAAACAGTATTGGATTCCAAAGGCGGTGACTGAGAAAATGTCTCTACAAGGTAGTCAAGGAGCGATGTTTTGAGACCATTTCCAGTTCTAATTAATCTGATTACTTTCATTGGGTGAACAGAAATTTTTCAAATTTTTTGTTATATATTTTTATATAGGCCTACTGTAATAAATAGAAACTTTCTTCTCCTGTAGCAATGCGGCTACTGGGTGGAATTGAACCAAATTTGATGTGTAGGCTTAAATTAGGTAACCTAACAATTTTATCAAGTAGCCAGTATGATTTGAGGAAAAAGTCATTTTTGAACACCCCTAATATGCACTTGAATAGTATATCCATATTGAAATAAACCCGCATATTTTCGGCTGGCACTCGTCAGCAACTAGTAGAGAATTGAAAAGAACAATGCATATCAGCAGTCGTAAAGTAGGCCTATATTTAAAGTATATTATACTATAGGCCTACTATATACTATTACACAATGGTATACAAACAATAATAATTACCTTTTTTCAAAAGTCGACGGTGATGTCCGCCTTTTGTGAAAGGCGACGTAAGTCGTATATTGCTTGAGTTGATTAGCTTGACCATGTCCGATTTCTCTTCCGATTCAGCCCGGCACCGGTCCAGATTCCCGGCCAGCGTCTCCAGCTCGGTCAGGGCCAGCTGGAGCGGCAGGCTGTCAACGTGGCTGGACGGGGTGTTTTTCAACAGGTCCTGATAGAGATAAAAATTTACGACATCGTTACAACGTGTGTTAACAGCATGCATGTAATGGTAATAACTAAGGCGATTTTTTAAACCTATAAAACGGATATTTTGACCTAAAAAATCCAAATTTTGACGATTTTTTACTTTAAAAAACTCAATTTTGACAAAATTTTGACCTCACGTATGTAAATTAGTTGTTTTTGCACATAATGTCAGACTTGTACTACTTATCTTCATTTCTGTTTGGAAATGTCTGACCTTACGAAGCAGGCTAGTTTGGCCTGGAAAAACCTTTTCGACTTATAACTGACAAATTTTTACATGAAAAAAACTTTATTTTGACGAAATCGGGAACTATGAAGAACTCCAGTAGTTACATCACGCATTATGGTAGAAATATTTAAAATTTGTTGTAATTCAGCGAAAGATACTTTGATACATTCTTGGGTAGAAAGTGCCTGTCCTTGCCAAGTAGCTCGCCAAGAATGGAGAAAGAAAGCAGCAGCAGTAGTTGGCTGACAACACTGAAGTTATGCATACACTGAAATTCTGACAATGTTGTCTACATCACAATTATTCCTCATGCGATCCTTGATATTAGAACCAATGCCACGCGGTCTTGCTTCAGTTTAGGATATTGCGGTACACTGAGCGTAACACCACGTCAACCTATTTGTTTCATTTGACCGTTTATGATTCACAATTAGCAGACAGTGCAAACATCTACGATACAAACAAATGTAGATTGCCAAATTATTTCAAAATTTCGAAATGTCGATAAAAGCGTCCTAGTAATAACTTTTATAAACTTGACAGACTAAAATCTCACCTGCACCAACATGATAAATTGCGGAAACCTTTGCACGGGCTTCAGCATCAGACCGAGCAGACTCAGACGATCCTTGCCCTCGGCTTGCCTCCGTTGCAGGAACGTGTCAAACTGGGGCTTCTGTCGGCTGTTCTTGCCCACCAGTTCGATGGCGGTCGTGAAATTGTTGATGTATTTACTGTAGCACTCCAGCACCATCGACTTTGAGAACTGACAAAAGAGGGCGTCGTTCACAATCTGCCATTACGGTGGCGTTCTGAAGAAAAAGGCTGCGGCCCAAAATTTCCTTTTTCGTTTTGCCCTTCAATTTGAGAACGCATCATTTTTAGAGTGCAGTGCCCCATTAAACACAAAATTCGGTAGCCTCTGATATTATTACAAGCAATAAAAATGGATTTTCGACACAATGTAAGTTCGACAAAATCGCAGCCACACATATAATCAAGACTGCAGTACAAGGTTTCGGTACAGCACACGCATTATTCAGCATTTTGAATCGTGCACCAATTAGCAGTGCAAGTTTTGTTGCACAAAAATCGCGAGAAAGTTGCATTCAATTTTATCAAAACTTGCAACGAAAAGTTGCATTCATGCACAAGTTTTCTAAAACAGAGCTGTTGTGTCATAGATAACAAGGAGACACAGCTAATCCACCTCATAACGCTTTGCTATGCAAATCAAAGGGAATAGAACCATACTAGAACAAGTTTTACAGCATGTTTTATTCAAATCACGCTTCTACATTTTGCGTAGTAACTGATAAAAGCTGCAGTACAAATTGCATGAAAACGTTTCCACATTAAACTTCCTACAAACAGCTTAAAATATCATACCGCATAAATTCCGAGTATTTAAAAAGTTGCCGGAGCAGTGAAAAAGTTGCAAAATCTTGCCCTACTAATTAGACACCGAATCCCAGGAATAACCATTTCAAATCCGCCTACGAAATCTTAGTAGTAAAATATTCGATAGGTCACATTCGCATTCAATAACAGGCTTGCTGAACCTACATTTATTCAAGACGTAATTGAGGGAATTCAGGCTAAATTAAATCACAGCCTGTGCGACCCCAGCTAAAGCTTAAGTGAAATTGAAGTTTCCAGTAATTGCTTGTAAGTCGCATAAGTTAGTTGTAAGCAGACTTACGGTTGAAAACCACTACGCTAGAGTAAGCTACTACACTTTAGTATCGACTATACTAAAATCTCACTAATGCGACAGGTAAGAGATACTCACGCAAGCTACAAAAGTGTTTCCGATCTCTTCATGTACGTCCCAATCCTCGACAACAGCGGCGAGAGCAATTTGAAACAGCCGATGGCACTCCAGTATCTCTTCGATCTTATAAAATATCTTATCGACAGTGTCGGGGCTGATGATTTGCGGCCGCGCGTCCAATAACGCTTTTCTGTCGAATAAGAAAATATGATCTGATGATTTTCAGAAATATTTCAGGAACGACGTGTGGAATTTGAAAAAACGCAATTATTACCGAAATTGAATGCTCCGTTTCATGATATTACCTTTAAAATATAATGCCGAGACAATCTTCACTGTTCGAAAATACGATTTGTACCAAATTTCATTGGCGTTCTGATGAAATAGACAGGCTGCCTCAAAAACGCTACATACCAAATTTGGCTCTATTCTACCGAGTAGCAGCACTGTGGCACAGCAATTCAAATTTGAAATTTTGATGATTCTATAAAACGATATTATTTTTAGTCACACATTTTGACACTTTCGCGACAACCACTGTTCCGGGCACATCTGGGCCTAATTCCGATACGACAAGTGAAAACTAGAAGTTTTGCGTGTTTGCAGAAAAACACACCGAAATATATCTTTCCGCAAACAGCGCGATACAGACACATTAGGGTTGTCCAAAAATAACTTTTTCCCTGGATTCCGGGGATTCGCTGATTAAATTTTCAATTCATTTACCAAAAAACGCTGCACATCTAATACGTCTCGATAACAACTAATAGGAATTTTGAATTTATTACAAATTTTTTTTCAAATTTCACTGTCAACCCCATGAAATTGTGGAGCTGTCTACAAAAACCATGTAAAACAAATTTGACGAAAGTTATTAGATTTCGTCATACATAATCCTGTGATTACCCACCGCCCAGGCTATTTTCAACTGCAATACCTTCCGCTTCTACCGGTTGAAAGTGAGTAAAAACTCTCAGCCACCGTTCTTTTAGACAACGTAATGATTTCATGGGGTTGACAATTTTTTGATTTTTTTCAAATTTTTTACAATAAATTCAAAATTTTCAAACAACTGCAAGTTGGAATCAAGACAAATTCTGGTGTGCAGCGTTTTTCAGGGAACCTATTTCTGAACAGCCCTAACCAACACACACCAATGTAGCCGCCAATCAATCAACCACATGAACTGTATTCCAGCAAAAAACAGGTAACTCCGACTGACACAAAATCCGAAGTGTAGTTCCCAACTTTTGCGTTTGTCTATTCATTTTGTATTGAACTGTAAGAGCCTGGTGAGCCCAGCCCAATAATCGCTTTGCTATTAAGTTCCCATCAGACATACTTCAGCACCCACAGACGCCAAAAATTTTCAAACAGACCACAAATAGCTCGACGTTATCTCAATGATCACTTTCCATCACCCATGACCGCACTGCCAAATCTAACTAGTGCCAAGTGATGGACTTCAATATTAACATTACACGCTGAATTTTTGTTCATGTTGTGAGCGGAAATTAGAATTGAACAATACATTCATATTGAGATAAACCCGATTATTTTCGGCTGACACTCGTCAGGGGTAATCGTCAGCAATAAGTTGACGAGGCTGGATTGTAAAATATGCGAAATTGTAGGATTCCAGCGTCTTTTTTTCGGAAAATGTTTATAGTATGATTCTGACACACAACATGTACAATTATACATGTACCATAGGGTTGCCAAAATTTTACAGACTATTCAAAAAAGTTGTTAGTTTGGCTAAAAAACGACGCATATCAAATTTAGCTCAATTAAAACCTGTAAGAGGCAATGCAATAAGAGGCCAAAGCTTATTAAACAAAAATAAAAAAAATCTAATTTTACTGTCCACCCGATGGAATTGTTAACTTGTCTTAAAATGATACACAACAAATCTGGCTCAATTCCAACCAGTAGAAGCGAAGATATTGTAATACAAAATTTTGTGTTTGAAAAAATTAGTATTTACGGTAGGAAATTCCTGAATTATATAGAGCTAGCTACCGTAAATACTGATTTCAAACCCGGAATTCTGACATCCAATAACTCTGTTCCACTGGTTGGAATTGAGCCAAGTTTGGTGTGTAGCGTTTTTGTAGACAACTCACTAATTTCATGTGATTGACACTAACATTATAAGATTTAATTTTTTTTAGTAATATTCAAGTTATTTTTGAATAACCCTAGTGCACAACTTATACATAGCTTGAAAAATCCCTCTCGCCCCCAAGGGACATTACTTAACCAAGCCCCCTTGAGGAAATATGGGAATTTCTCACAAGGTCACCAGTTTGACTCGCCTGTAATGCAGTTCCAATCTCTCCAGCGACTCGATATAGGAGCACTCGCTGTTCAGTATCGTTTCGATGATATGCCGACGTTGAATTTGATGCTGCTCGAGGTGGGGAGGGGCCTCTTTCAGCCTCGGCCCGGAACGAGAAGCTTTCGCCGAACGGAATTCCACGTGCACCCTGCTGTTGTCCGCTGTGAAGCACGGAAAACGAATCTGTAATTACTTTTTCAAGAAAATATCGCGTAATGTGGCAAATAATAAAAATGAAAATTGCTGTGGCGAATTGAAAGGTTAAAATGAATTCGGCACTTGTCGGCCCCTATCCTAACCCATTGGTTACAAACCTTTACTAACCAAGCCTTCTGCAAACCACCAATTTCTTGCCTGGTCACAGAACAAAACTCTATTACATTACACGTATAATACATTACTACATAATACCGATGCATAACTATTAACTGTGCATCAAAACCAGTGTTAAAAGAACAAAACCATGATTCCCACACAAAACAAAAAGATGATGATGAATATTTACCGAAAACGACTTATGACACAAAGTGGATGTCCAACGGGGTTGTTAAAAAATAACCTTTTTTCGCCGGATTCCGGAGATTCACTAATTAAATTGTTAGGTTGCCTAAAAAAATACGCTGCACACGAAATTTGGCTCCATTCCGACCGGTAGAAGCCGACACAGAGCCAATCGAAATTTTTTAATTCATTTTCATAAAATCGAAGATTTTTTTCTCAAATTTCCGTCAACCCTGTGAAATTATTACGTTGTCTAAAAGAACGATGTGCAACAATTTTTGTTCACTTCCGACCGGGAGAAGCGAACTTACTGCATTTGAAAGTTTTAGATTTTCGAAAATAGCATTGGAGGCGGGAAATCCCAGAATTATTAGGAAAAATTCGATAACTTCGCTTCTACGGGTTGGAATTGTGTCAAATTTATTTTGCCTCGTATTTGTAGACAACTTAACAACTTCATGAGGTTGTAAAAGTTTTTGCAACTTTTTTTACAGCTTCCGGCAGCTTCCTAAATACTCGTAAGATATGTAGAATGCTGTTTCAAGCTGTTTGAAGGAATCTTATAGTGCAACTTTTCATAACTTTTGTTCATTTTTTTCATACAACTTTTTGCAACATTTTGCAACTTTCACGATTTTTCATGAAAGTATTTTCGATTCTGGTGAAATACACGGCCAAATTCGACTGAGACACCGTAAATCAGCGCCGAAGTAAGGCTTTTCTGGTATTTCGGGACCTGAGCCGGAAAATTGACCTTTTTTTTAGGCAACCGAGCAAAATGTGGTCAAAATGCAACTTCTGCAACTTTTTTCAAAAATAAATGCAACTTTCCACGGATTTAACTGCAACAAAAACTTGCTCTAATAATAAATAAAAACATTTTAATTGGCTTCTACTGGTTGTCATTGAGTCAAATTTGGTGTAGCGCATTTTTTTAGGCAACCCAACAATTTTATCGGTGAACCCCCCCCGATAGTTATTTTTGAACAGAACAGCCCTAATGTCCAGTTCAATAACTTGACGCGATAGAGAAAAATTGTTGTCATTTTTGGAATCAGCGACCAAAAGTCTAGTCAAACACAGTTAGATCAAAGTCAACATCTGTGCAATAGTAACTATATTGCAAGTTCCAAATTCAACAAGTGCCGAATTAAATTCGAAATTAAGTGACAAATCATAACAAAAATTGTATAGTTGCAATCTGCAATGTAACTGGACTGTAAAATATATAAGACTACAACTGGCTGGTTCTGCTCCAATAAATCACAGCGACAATTTCAGTTTTCAGTGTGAATCACAGCCATACCATACCCGATGTGGGAGATTCCTCTTTGCGGTGGTTATCTTTACGGGACTTCCTGGAACCAAATCTGAATCTCCTGACTCCGTCAATGACCTCATCATCGGCCTGTCAAAACAGGGCGTTACCTTGTTGTTATTATTCAAAGTTTTATTGTTTCAGAGAAGAAATTCTTAAGAGGTACAGAACTTCGACATACCGGTACGGGTACAACTTTAACCTGGGCCAGGATATTTCTTAATGTACTTTAACATCCATTGCATAATACTGACTAGGCTATCCGTATTGCCGTAAATCGAGCCCACCTTGTTTTGTTCAATATTTGATAAACTTCGAGTGTGCGTTTTCATTTTTGGTATAGCAATAGCTTCGTCCCTCATTCTTGCAGCAGGCTGCTCTTCCGAATCGTCAGAATCAGAATCCCAACTGGTGTCCGAGTCCTAAGGCACAAGATCACCTTCAGAACAATCGTCAAACGAAAACAGCACCAGAATGTGACCATACGAAAAGCTAGAGAGTGCATTTAAATGGCTTATGAGACTTTGTGATAGCAGTTTAGTGGACCACAAACTATGTACAATTTATTGATTGTTGTGATCTGGTTAGGCACCAATGCCAATTTCGTGATTATTTCATACTAGCACATCAATAGTTCAATGATTTTTAACCTTTTACTAGTCACAGACCTCTCAGGAAATTATCAAGCTTGTGGACACACACACACACCAACAATTTTCCATGCTACACTCACATTAATGAGCTTCTTGGAGGCACAGAACTTCAATATGCAATTGAGTAGATATAGAAATGAACCCGAATATTTTCGGCTGACACTCGTCAGGGGTAATCGTCAGCGACTAGTAGAGAATTGGAAAGAACATCGCATATCAACAATCGTATCACAAAATATACAAAATATATAATCAATGCACACAATAATATACATTCGGATACTAAATGTGACAATTGACGGCTCTATAAACACGGTTTACTAAGACTGTGACAGCTCCCTAAAAATCTTGGTCTTGGGACCCCATATTATTGCAACCATTTCAAACCTAATACTCGCAGTGTATAAGTTCATTGCGCCAACGGCGAAAAAATTATTTCGAGAAAATCAGTCAAAAAATATAAATTTTATGCTGATCTGACGAATAATTTAAGGACCGTCTTCAGTCTCAGCCCCAGTTGTGGAGTCTGATAAAAATCTAAGACTTTGCTTCCAAGCTCTCACTCCATGCCAATGTGAAATAAATTTAACAAGGTCATTTCCTCTCTCAATTTCCAGTGGACTCAACGACCCCTGGTTGAGAACCAATGCTGCAGTATTACCTTTTTAACACTGCATTGTCCATTATAATTGAGTATTTATATGGTCAGTGCGTACTATCGATCAGGGCTGATGGTACATGGTAGGTATACAAAATAATGTGGGGGTAAACAGCCATGTATTGTATAAGTAAGTTCCAATGTCCTGTCACAGACAATATTAGTAAACACGTGTCAATAAAATTGGATCAGGCCGAAAAGGACAAGGTGTGGGGCATATTATTACCCATATATATGAATTTGCATGTATCTTTGCAACTGAATTACCGACATAGGTATGACAAAATAAGCATTGGTCATCACTGCAGCAGCTTATCACATGCCTAGTGACATTGCAAGTCACAAGACGCATCGATTTTCTGTTGCGTACCTGTTGAGGCTGTACTGGATGCAGCAAGTCATCCTGAGACACGCTGTTGTACGCTGGAACTTGAGGAGCTGGCATTATATCTAGCACGAAGAAATATTAGTCAGACAGGATTACTATACTCACAAAACATAGCAGACATTTCTGCATACTTTTAAGATATCCATTAAACCCAAAAGCTGCATCTGCTCATAAATATGAATCAGTTTTATGTTAAGAATTGAATGACAGTCTCTCAATCAATAAAATAGTAAAAGCAATTCCAGAAATATGACTGAGAGAGAAACCCACACATATGAAATATTCTAAAATTAGTCATTGTTATCTCTGCATTGCTGCAACAGGAGCACATTGTGAGCAACCTGAAAATTGAACTTTCCAACCAGGCCACAATATTAACAGGAAGTGATCAATTAACGTTCCGTAATTCTATATTCTTCAAACATGCCCCACTAGAGTTCCAGCTAGTGATCAAAAGAAACCGAAAAGCATTCATGCATAGGTATCAGGTATTTTGCGATGTTCTATCACCAAAAGTGATCCCAATCAGCCGATCACCACACCTTAGAGAAGCAATTTGCTTTGATTACCCCAGTAAATGCAGTTTTATTTATTCAATATTGGGAATCATATCATGTTACAGTACGTTGGATTGTGAGCCATTGTGAATAAGTTTTTCCAATTATATACCTCTAAACTTATCATAATAAACCAATTCTATCCAGCCATCAAGTAAATTTTCTTTTGAATATGATTTGACAGCTGTGAATCTATTCTCAAACTCAATTAACACGGGCAATACAAAATTTGCTACATTGCTATTATTATCTTATGCTTCTTGGTTAATTTCAGTTAAGCAGCATCACAGTTCTGTGTAAACCAGTGGTTCCCAACCTTTTTCGACCAATCGCCCCCTTTTCAAGGTCAACACCGATCATCGCCCCCCAAATTTTGTGCACCGATAATTGGGCATACAGGCTGTAATCACCGGCGGGTTGACTAAAAAAAAAAAAAAAAAAAGGTCATCTTTCTCTGCTCAGAGCTGAAAATAACGTTTTTTCTCTCCGAATGGCTAGGTGGATGACTAAAAAAAAAAAAAAAAAAAAAAAAAAAAAAAAGGTCAGCCGTTTTGACGCGTCATCGCCCCCCTATCGCCCCCTTCGCTATTTTCACCCCCCGTCGCCCCCTTTGTCCATTTTCGCCCCCTATCGCCCCCTTCGTAATTTTCGCCCCCCTAGATCGCCAAATCGCCCCCTGGGGGGCGATATCGCCCACGTTGGGAACCACTGGTGTAAACCATTCGAAATATTTCTATAATAATCATGTTTTGTTTTCAATCAAAATTTCACAATTCATCCTTATTAGCAACAGCTTGCCCTGGTTATATTAACATCACAACACGGTTGATAGCACAAGGGAAGTCAGCCCTTAACATTGTCGTACTAGAATCAGGCTACTTGATAATTAGCTTTCTAGATTAGGTCGAATAGTTCAGATTTTCCGAGGAATATCACAAACCAAACAACGACCGAAATATGATAACAAAACTAGGGGTATTGGGCTTCGTGTGGAGACAAGCATTCTAGAATCACATACTATGACATCAGAGCACTATGAATAATGTGGAAAGTTGAAATATGTACCTTTTATGTGTCCACAAATAATAATTAGGCTACACTGCATGTTTTATATCACATTCAATATTATTTGCCATTTTTTTTCGACCGTACCTATCTCATTTCACTATGAGTCTTGATCATGACTCCACACTCCACAGATGTGTGATTTCAACTAACTTTTACGTTTTGTATACTGTGATCAGGTATACGACCAATTGAAGTTCACAGTTTTCTGCAGTGGAAAATAGTATAGAAACTATAATTCTTGTTGATATATTTACTCTTATATATTAGTGGTGTCTAATTCCAATACAGTACTCCAAAATTCATCTCCCACGACTACACTCAAATCATTAGAACTAATACTTGATTCAGATATTTTCAAGCGTACAGTCTGTATGAAAATAACCAATTCAGTAGAGCCTGTTGAGGTGATACAGTAATGATGTACTGTGTTATATATGATGGTATCCAGGGCAGGGGCGGGCAAACTGCGGCCCTGAAGGCATCCAGAAACATGATAGATATATTGATAAAAATGGGAAGTAAAATAATTAATTACTAGAGCGATTAGATAAAACTTTTCATAATATATTTTACCATGCTGTTGATCAAGGTATAATCTTAATCGCATTTTCCGATTTTATCGTCAGCACAATAGACCAACCTCGGGGCTTACGCATTTGAAACACATTAGTTGTTAAACATCCAAGAAAATCAAAACGGAAATGGCTTGGTTCGGATCAAAATTGTAATTTTAGATTCGAAATTTCAGGGTAAAATGTTTGAGGCAACAGTAAATTACGTTGATGTCGTCCACGCTGGCCATGAAACTGTCAGCATTGTGTATTATAATTTACATCCTATCCTGACTCCTGAGTATCGGCACAACCCACTTTCATCCCTAATTTTGACGAATTGATTGAGGACGGCCAGCTTTTTATATCTCGTTAATGCTTCGGGCACATGCGCATTATCATCAAATCAACATTAAAATTGTTTTAATATTATGTATGATCTTCATGTCTTCGGTTACTTGATATAATGTAATAAAAGCATGCCTTTTGGCTAATAATTGCGATCTTCACTTTAGTGAGCCGCTTGATGGACTCAGATGTTTCATGAAGACCGCAAGATAAAAAATTTGCCAACCCCTGATCTAGGGGTCGATAGATCACATTCCAGGATAAAATTACTCAACTTCCAAGCATAATCGTTGCACCCACACTTACCTTGATAGGAGGGTGGCTCTACATTCTGCGAGACCACCAATGCCGCAATATCAGGTGTACTGCTATCGCTGAGCAACGTCTCCACCGAGCGGTACTGTCTATCGTCAGCCAACGGCGATTTCGGAAGAGGATTTGGCACACGGTGTTGAAGTTGATTTTGATGAGAAAACAATGCAGGCGACGACTTTCGTTTTTTATATCCACTGGAGGATTCATTAGCAGTGGCTTTTCTTGGGGGCAGGGGTGGTGGCTGCGATGTTGACTCGTGTGATTCTTGCGATGAGCCAGACCATCGATTAACTGCTCGGTTACCATTTACAGCTGCAAGATAGAAAGAAAGTGATTCAAGAGTAGAATATTGAACAACCTTTTCTCAACTCTTGGGTATATTGAAATATTGAAGTTATGTGCCTCGAAGAAACTCTTTTTTACTCTGCGGACTAGTTATAAAATGAAGTAATATTTGCAGGCATGTCTTTAAAAACACAAATGTTCAACATTGAAATTTGATTGTGCACAACTCATACACTACAAGACCCGCAACATGGTTTGTGCGACCCGCGAAAGGCTCAAGATTAATAAAATTACTGCACTATACGATAATTATGTGACATTCTTACTATAGTAGGCTAGAATTTTATTTCTTTGCTGGAGCGACAGCCTAACCTAGAGTTCCATGCATTTTAAAAGGTTTCAAAACTGCTAAACATCACAGAAATTCAAAATGAGGATGACTTTCTGATCACGAGTGTAATTCTACATTGGCCACTCCAGCAAGTTCATCACTTCAAGTGCTGTAGCCTACTTGAAAAAAGCGATTTGTTCTGTATGTGTAGAAGTATTTATATTTATAAAATCTATAGATTTTAGTGGGAGCGTATTAAAAGGTAACATGGTTAAGAAACTGTCAGCATTGGAGTTGAATCAAACGTAGAATCAGCAAATTTAGAAACGGTTCACTGCTCACAGATTCAAATCACCATCCTGTTCTAGGAATCGGGACAACCGACTTTGATGGCTACTTTTGAAAATTAGTTATTGAGGTTGAGCAGCTTATGACACTTCACCAATATTTCTGACACGTGAACAATATCATCAAATCATAATGATTGATTGGTTTTTAAAAAAGTTATATATTATTTCAAAATCCTCACTACATAATCAAATACCAATATTGCGTTTTGCTTTATATTCTTAATTTTATATAATGCGGCAGCGAATGCATTAAGATGATCATGCGACATTACAGTATGCGACAATTCGGCATGCAACAATTTGGCATGCGACACATGAGCATGTGGGTTAAATTACGGGTTAGGGGTAGGTTAGGGTTGGATTTATGGATGGGTTAGGGTTACGGTTTAGGTTAGGATATATATGAGTTAATTTCAGGGCTATGTTTCCGGTTAGGGTAAGATTTTGGGTTATAAGGTCACATCTGAAGGGACGCATGCTGATGTGTTCCATGCTGAACTGTCGTTTCCCATTGTGTCGCATGCTCATATGTCAGGCAACCGTTGAATGCGGCCCGCGAGCTAAAACGTTTGCCCATCCCTGCACTAAAATATTTTAAAAATATTTTATCAGTGATCTTCACCACTTCCCAAAAGAGTAGAAACTTTTCGTGGACTACTGGTTGTCAATCGCTGATTTACGCGGAAAACTCTCAAACAGTCATCAAATCTTTATGGCGATAAGATCACACGAGAATCCGAAACTGATGCGAGTCCTACACTGAAAAGTATTGATATTCTCTTGGAAAAACTTCACGACAAAAATACTTGTACGATTAGGCTAGTTAATAGCGCGAGTGACCAGGTATTACCCTGCAAGACAATATGGACACTATGTGCCCACAAACACGGCTCGTCTACAAAGGCATGTTGTGGACATAAGAATTATAATATTATAGCAGAAGGGGTAAGGTGTAGCAGATACCTGTGTAGTGATGCACATAAATTATACACCATTTTTAAAACAGTAACTATAATAATTATAGTCTTAAAACATTATGCAATAAATGAACCAAGTCCGTCGTCAAGTGTCGAATACAGTGGAAATCGGACACTTCCAGTTCATAAAGTAATTTTTTAACACGAGACAATCCAAAACAACGGACAAAATCAATAGGCCTAAGCTCCAGTACATTACTACATTGTTGAAATTAACCTAATGCAGACTAACCTGACGAGATACCATTTCTTTGAGAGCTAGATGATGAGGAAGTTGCGTTGTCATTGGGAGCTGTCCTTTCCGAGTGTCGGTTACGGTTGAATCGTTCAACCTTTCGTTTCTCTTTTACGGATTTTGATCGCTTGAATAGTTTTCCAAAATCCATGGTATTGGCAGCCGCCGCTGAGTAATATATCTCACAGTGCACGCAATTAACAATACTTGATCATGATTTCAGTAACTGTAATATAAGATGCTGGACACCAAATTTGGCTCAATTCTAACCAGTAGAAGCAAAGTTCTTGCAGTAGAAAGCTTTGAATTGTTTATAAAACAAAACAAAAAAAACAAATTTTCGGAAGACCCCACCAAATTTGGCTCAATAGCAACCAGTAGAAGCGAAGTTATTGCAGTAGAAAAACATGGATTTGAATAAAACCGGAGTGGAATTGGTGGCAACGTCACGCAGGATTTTCTGTTTAATTGCTTAATTATTCTATACAAAAAAGCTCTCATCACGCAGGATTTATTTCAAAAAATGGACCGAGATTCCATATAGGGAATAAAATAGTATTTACGGTGTATAACTCTTTCATTATTTAATTTAGGATCATAGAATTAGAAATTATTATACTGCAATAACTTCGCTTCTAGCGGTTGGAATTGAGTTGAATTTGGTGTCCAAATTTTTTACTGCCGGAATTTCACTTTTACTGGTTGGAATTGAGCAAAATTTTGTGTGCGTCGATTTTTTTAGCCAACCTAACAATTTCATCATGTAGCCAGTGAAATTTGAAGAGTTTTTTGAACCCCACTGCACACCTCAATCGGTCATACCGCAGTATATGAAATATCTGGTAGAGAGCTATCCACGTTAGTGGAAATGACTTTTCTGTAAAGACGTGATCAAAACTCACAGCATTGTCACAAAGTAAGGTGCGGTTGGAAAAATACCAAATTATATTTTATTTCTTTATGATGTCCTCATGAGTAATACTTGGTTAAGAATCGAATCACTCATGAACTAGATTTTGCCCTGCCTGAGTTATAGGACCAATGTTCCCCATGTGATGATGTGACTGTGACACATAACAGTGATAACACTATACCCTGGACAGAGCTAAATTGTAAATTGTCAGTCCGTATAATACAGGTGGTCAAAGGAACACTTCAGCCTATGTATGTTGAAAAAATACAGTAACTCTAATTCTAATCTAATCTGGAAAAACTGTGTATATAGCTATAATTCTAATTTTACTCAATTCGGAAAAGCTGAAAGTATTTGAACATTATTCAAGTTCAAGGCAAGACACATTTTTAGATTATGATTTTCCACTTTGCTCCAAGAGACGAATCTGTGGGTGAAGAGAGTCGCAAGCGACCCACTGCAAACTTGGGTGGTGTTGACTGTTCCTGTTAATGAGGCTATCACACTCAATCGACTCAGTCCCATTTTAATAATAATAACCACATATTGATATTGACTGATGATCAATACAGTATACTGAAACCAAGTAACAACATTAACATTTGCGGTTGGTCGGATTACTGTTTCTTCTTTTCTTGATAGCCTGTCAGTCCACGACCAGAGCGAAACAGGCTCTCAAATCTCGAGATATCGAATGTTATCATTTGCATTCGATATTCCATTCTCAAGGATCAAAATTAAAAATAGAAACTACTATACACACCTCTGCATGGATCCAACGTATCAGGAAACGTATATTTCAAAAGTTGTGATTTCATGATCATTTTATTAAAACTTTTATCAAATCAATTCAGCACACGATTGCGATATAATGAGAAGAAATAAGGGTACCGAAACGACTTGGAGTAGTAGTTCAATCAGATACCCACCTTGGCCTATAGCGGTGACTAGAAATCACCAAGTTTATGTATCAGGAAGGACATTGTTTATTTTTGTCCTTGATGTTTTTGCGGCATATAGACCGACTCATGATATACATACACACGATATGTGCATATGCATACTATGAGTGCATGATGTGCATATGCCGCTGGACAAGGAAGTTGCAGATATAGCCTTTCACGGCTTGCTAAGTCTTGGACCACCCCTCCGTACTATTCCAGTAATGCATGGGCGCCAAGCAGGGAAGTCATGGATACCAGTTTTATTGATCAGGCCTTTGGTCTGACCCGGCCGGGGATCAAACCCGCGACCTACCGATCAATTAAGAAGCCGGACGCTTCATCATTATACGCTATCTTGTGGGCATGGTTAGCATGCATGTTTTAGTTCCACTGCGTTCACTGCCCCAAATATTTCAATGAGTTATTTACCGCAGAATCAAATGCGCACAAGTACGACACACGCGCGTCCACGTCGTCCAATTATCATATGATCGACCCAAAAGATCGTCACTCTATCAAATATGCCGGACCCAATGACATCATTGGCGGACCTGACGTATGGAACAGTATCCCACCGGCTATCCGACAGTCGACGAGCATGTCATTCAGAGAGAGAGAGAGAGAGAGAGAGCGAGTCTTTATTTTTCATTGTCCACATTCAAGTCGAAACACAAGCAATTTCTACTAAATGAATACTAGTCCACCCTCAAGATTACCGAACCATACGACCTGACCCATCGATCTCGCCTTCCGTGACATGCCACCCCATTTTTATCGCTTGCTTTTCTATGCAATCTTCTTTTACTTTTCATTCAGTGTGCATGTCTCCTCTTTACACCACCAAGTTAGGCCAATAGGTGGGTGTCTGATTTCAAATACTACTCCAAGTCGTTTCGACACCTTCCTATCTTTTCATCGTATCGGAATTTTTGTGGTGTTAAATAAAATTGCTAATAAACGGAACGAACAGCATGCACATAAGAGGCATACACACTGGATAAAAGAAAGGATATCATAAAAGAAGGCGGCAAAAATGAATGCTGCATGTGTCGGTAGGCGAGGTCGATATGTCACATTGTAGTCCGATAATCTTGAGGGCAAATTGGTATTGAATCAGAAAAAATTGCTTATATTTTGATTTGAATCTTGAAGACTACTCCAAGTCGTTTCGATACCTTCCTTTCTTTTCATTGTATCTCAGTCTTGCGGTATTTTGAAATGTTGAAATTCTTAATATAACTGAACGGAAGGTGGAAAACATGTCGAGATAGCATAGTGGGATGATCTGCAGTTGCGGGTTCAAGTCCGACTCCATAATCCGGCAATCCCTTCCGAAGTGACGGAGGTTTATCTATGATCCTCGCCATCTGATACGCGTAAACGGTCTGTTAAGAAGCATAGAAGTGCTACCAGTCCGCAGCTATTCCATATGCGGAATCATAATAAAGAATATCGGACTAGTGTAAATGACCATGACCACCGCTGTAGCTACATTTGGTTCTACTCATCAGCAACACCCGGGAAATTTAAATTATTCTCTCTAGTCTCATGTTTGGCATACGATCAAGGGACCGACGTCGTTGCGTTCAGAAGCCGTTCTGCTCGAATTTACCTGACCTCGATCGGACGTCTCGACTTCGCCTACCGACCGACACAGGTCACTTAATTTAGGCTATATCGCCTGTCCTTTTGGTATCTTCTGTCGTGCATTACCTTCGCCTTTATCTTCTGGGCCAGGGTGGAAGTCCGATTTAAAGACTAGGTCTACTTTACCTTTACCTCTGAATCAAAAGCGCACGAGTACAACACACGCGCGTCCACGTCGTCCAAATATCATATGATCGACCGAAAAGATCATCGCTCTATCAAATATGCCGGACCTGATGTGTGGAACAGTATCCCGCCGGCCATCCGACAGTCGACGAGCATGTCCACATTCAAGTCGAAATACAAGCAATTACTACTAAATAAATACAGTCCATCCTCAAGATTACCGGACCACGACTGACCTATCGATCTCGCATCCCATGACATGCCGCCCTATTTCTTGTCGCTTTCTTTTTCTATACTATCTTCTTTACTTTCATTCAGTGTGCATGCCGCCTCTTTACATCGCCTAGGCCAAGGTGGGTGTCCGATTCCATAGACAACTCCTAGTCGCTTTGACATCTTCCTTTCTCTTCATTGTATCGCATTTTTTGTGGTGTATTGAACTGATAAAATTGCTAATAAACCAATGATGATGATGATACTTGAACAAGTAGTTTCGACACATTCCTCGTTTCATCGTATCGCAATCTCGTTGTGTGACGTCATATTCTGGTTCGACAACAAACGACATAACGTAATAAAACTATTTCACGACTGCATTCACGACCTTCTCCAAATTTATTCAAATTTGTCTTGAACGAAAGCTATACTGGCACACTCACTCAGAAAATATAAATTATAATCTGGTCATAGCATTGCAACTACTCGGAAATTGCGTTAAAAGCCGGCGTGGTCTACTAATAGAGAAAATGCGATCCGAGAGATCGTAACCCCTGGTTCTACACAATACATTTATAGATCTGGAATTCATCAAAAAGGCAATAAACACAATCAGAGAAGAGCATCAGCACACAAACTAAACCTCGTTAGTCCCGGCGGACCACAAAATGCTTATGACAGGGCAGGTCAAATAATATATACTACGAATGTAATCGGACAGGGTTCATACGATAATGTTACATTACATTGCAACCGAAGTGCTATATATTCAGGACATATAGTGGGAACATAGACTGAACGTGCTTCACCGTAGTTTGAAACATATAGTATCGAAGGCTGTATTAATAAACCTCTTCTTCGTAGGTGGACCAGGCAAACAAATGGACATGGATACTGTCAATATGTTGATGGCGCAACTGCGGATTGTGGAAGTACCACCACACATAAGTCCTAGTCCGACCCAATAAGGGCTGGCAGAATAATAACGAATAGTCAAAATGTCATTAAGTAAGCTACTACATTGTGTCAACATCGATATACACGTATTAACTGACATGCAAAAATATTTGACACACCGCCATTAGTTGGGACACGTATAACAGTAATCAAAAATTTAAAGCCTGACACATTCGATTATGACACGACTTCCGGAACAAAAGCATCTCCATTGTCTCCGCCATCATCCAACTCTGCATTAGGTTGAACGAAATCTGGGCGATTGTATAGCTTCAGAACCTCCTAAAATTTTCAAGGAATTAATGAAAATACCACAGCTCAAGAAATGGGAAGAATATAGTGACAGATGATGTGGGCCTCCTTATGCTAATGCAGCAATTGGGATTTTGGCTATTTTCCAGGCGAAGACATAACAGGCCTTTTCACGTTCAACCAATACCAGAAATACACATTGCCCATTACAAAACGACAAATACTGTTCTCAGTTTGATTGTGGCTTCAGTGTCCAACCCAAACACATATCCAACTATCACATATACCGATGAACATGCACAACATCGCACAGTTGCATCTTGGCTTGGAGATAAGACATCGACATAGACGAAACACTTTCATTACACAACGAACAAACATTACCAATTAAAGTAAAAATCGTTTGTCTTACACTGCATTGCTTTTCCTTCAAAATAAATGCAGCAGAGCATTAATATTAAAACCATAAATATAACTCCATAATTTAGTAGCCGACTACTAACGTCAGAGTAATCAGTCAAGTTACACTGTCAAAAGCTATACATGGGAATAGACAATCTACCCACACAGTTCGATTTTCAGATATCAGATTAATTGTAAAGGTATATCCAGTTGTGGTCCTATTCAAAGCGTTCATCTTGAGAGGATAAGTCAGCTCAAAATCGATTATGCCAAATTGTAATCGCCCAATCTTTTGGATTTCAGACTTCAGGGTGGTAATGACTCGAGTCATGACTCAACTCGAGTCCGACTTGAGTCAGGATTTTGTGACGACTCGACTTGAGTCATTGCGCATGACACGAATCAAGCCATATGACTGAAGACTCAGATGGCCACCAACATTTCATAGTAATTTCGACGGATAGTAAAGTAACCACCCTATTGGGATTTCGTCTATTGGTAGTGGTACTTGGAAATGCGACCAGAAACTGCTGAAAGTCAGGAAAATCAGTTCATTATAAATGCGAGCCAATCGCTATCACCAAACGGAGTTCTAAAAAGTGGGTGTAACAAGACTTCAACTGAAAACTGAGCAGTCGATACTATGATTTGGACTCGGACGTGAGTGGTGATACCATGAAGTACGATTTAAGAAAAAAAGTCATTTTTGAATACCCCTACTGCACAATCAATTTTACAATTGAATACTATATTCATACTGAAACGAGCCCGGATATTTTTGGCTGACACTCGTCAGGGGTCATCGTCAGCAACTAGTAGAGAATGGAAAAAACATCGTATAGGTTATCAACAATCGTATCACAAAATATGACGTCACCAAGTCACCAGCATGAAATTTTGAATACGAGACGTCCAGAAATTTCAGAAAATTTCACCGCACTGACCAGATTTGAGTCTTGATTATCTGCCAAAGCCTGTTTCGCCAAGTAATGCTCGCGTTTGATTTTGAACTCCAAACTCTCGGGCACATCAGGAACGATCCAATCGATCATTCTACCGATGAAGAATACCACATGCTGCGCAAAAATTGGCCTGTCAGATTGCGTCATTCAATGTGATTCAATGTGATACTGATGGGATAATTCCTCACCTCAAAACAGATCACAAACACCAGTCTGATAGCGAAAATGATCCAAAAAGCCATGGTGTAGTGGCCTTCCCGGTCACGAAAAGCTCTGTATCTGCAGTCTCCAAGGCCTGGAAACATGACACTCGCATGAATATGACAATGACAACTGTAACGTGCCAGTTTTGGGCAATATCAGGCATCATATATGGCGTACAATTGTGTTCCTCAGCCTCTTTTCCAGCGCCGTCCCTACATTTTATTGCCTACGTGCTCCGCCAGACCGTCGTTCGGTCCTAATCTGACTTGGGTTATTCTAGTTGTCTAATTAAACTAATTAGAGAAAAACGCTGGTGTCTAATTCTGATCTAATTTGCAGGGTTGCAACCAAGTCACAAGTCAATCTCACTTTTACAGTTTTGACTCGAGTCATGTCGAGTCATTTTCAATTCACCACCGAGTCAAGTCCGAGTCCAAGTCAGCGAGCAGAGGGCCAAGTCCGAGTCATGGTACTATGACTCGAGTCCGAGTCCAAGCCGTTGTGTTGACTGCTCTGTTTCCAGATAAAGTCTTGTTAAACCCACTTTTTATAACTATGTTTGTGGTGATATCGATTTGCCAATTTTCCTCACTTTTAGCAGTCTCTGGTCGCATTTTCTGGTACCAGTACCAATAGACGAAATCACAATAGTGTGGTTACTTTACTATTCTTCGAAATTACAATGAAATGTTGGTCTTGGCCGTCTAAATCTCGAGTCCTATGACTTGGTTCGAGTCATACGCAATGACTCGAGTCGAGTCATTTCCGTATTTTGAGAAAATGACTCGAGTCAAGACGAGTCATCAGAAAATCGTGACTCGAGTCATTACAACCCTGCTAATTTGTGAGATGTTTCTATTGTTCAAGTATAAATATATTCTAATTCCTAGTTTTCCTGAAAATGCTACAGGAAAACTGAATACTGCAAAGCGAGCCAAGCTTGCTGTACAGACATTTGCCACTCTCGTGCTTATGCGAAAGGACTTGATACGATATGACCTGAACTTGATTTTGTTGTTGCATTTATTTCAAATTCGAAATTCAATTCAATTTCCAAGTTTTTGCGAATGCAGCAATTCTAATTCAAATCTATTTTGAAAAAGACTGTGTAGCTAACGTTCTCCGAATAAATTCAATCCAATTTCAAAGTTTTTGCAGATTCAGTAATCCTAATTCTAGTCTAATTTGGAAAACGGGGACTTTTCTTGTTTTCCAACTCTACTTGGTATTGACATCTAGTATAGTTCTAACAGTTAAGCTACCTGGTGACTGAAAAAAAGGTCATTATTTTCGCTTATGACTTGTGGTCAGCGCCACAAACAAGAATAAATAAGGACGCAAATCAAAAATAAGGACAGATGTGACAAAGTAGAGTGCAATTTTATAGTTTTAAGACTGGTCTCTTATGGACTCCTTTAACCAGGAAACGTACCGCAAAGGGGTTAATGAACTGCAGGTTGAGAACCCCTGCCCTAGAGATTACATTTCATGTATCTTAAGTTATAAACTCTAAGGGGAAGAACTTTACAGGCAAAGGTATATAAATTTCAAGTAAAGGCAGCTTCACGGATCGTTAAAATATTCCGGAGGGGCGATAGCATAGGAAAATTCGATCAATATTGTAATTCAATGAGAAAAAATGAAATCCGATTCACAAAAATGTCAGAGAACAAAACCCGGTACCTGAATCATACGGCGCGTACGCCAACGTAAAATTTACGTAGCCGTTCAAAGTTCCGTTGCCATAGACGTGACTGTACACGGTTCTGGGTATGAAATCCGTTGTGAACGCAATGGTGAAGGCCTGGAAAATTGCGGAATCAGAATTTACGAGCACAAAATAATGTAGATTTTAAATTTGCGACATCTGTTGGTGTCGTCCATTCACAACTTGACACTGTAGGTGAATTCCCATAGTCAGAGGTGGTCCAATCAGTCATATTTGGTCAGGGTTGTAATTGTAACCAAAAATTTTTTGTGACTTGACTCGAGTCATTTTTATACATGCGTAAAAAGTCTCTACTCGAGTCAATTTGCCTATCGACAAGACTTGCTTCTTTGTAAATTTAAGAATAGTAAAATCACCACATGATTGATATTTCATCTATCAGTCCTGATACCGATACTTAGAGAATAGGGCGAGAAACCGTTAGGACTGAAAAAAATTGCGATACTATGAATGCGAGCCATTCTATATCACACGAGCAAAGTTGAAAAAAGTGGGTTGAACCAGATTGAACTCAAAATTGAACAGTGAAAACATTGACTTGGACTTGAGTCGCGACAATATGACCCGGACTCCACCCTCAACTCACTGATTTGGACTTGACTCGATGGTGAATTGAAAACAAAGCTATAAAAGTGAGATTGACTTGTGACTCACAACGTTGTGACTTGCTTGCAACCCTTGAGTCGAAACATGATGAATATTAATTATCAATACCTCTGCTTGTAATTGAGCACAAGCAATGACTACACTTTCTCTACCTCTGAAATTATGCCAATTTTCAAAATAATTTCGCCTGAACTAGGCACTCACATTCACAATGACCGCGATCTGCACGATCCCGTCCAAAATAGAAAACCAGACGCCGATATTCTGCGCCCGGTCCGCGACAGGCTTCCGGGTCTCGCAAACGAGTTTGGACGCGTCCAGTCGAATTTCGATCCAATTGTTGAACAAGGCAAAAATCGGCGCGATCGGAAACGCGGCCACAAATATCGTGATGAAGCCAAACTGCAGCACTGAAAAATCGATGACACGACGTGAATAAAATTTTAGTGACCTTCTTGGAGGTACAGAACACCAATACACAATCGAATGGTAAATTTATTCAGAAATAAACTGACTGACACTCTTCAGGGGTAATCGTCAGGCTGGATTATTTTAAACCTCATGCCGGTGACGACATATTTTGAGATATGACTGTTAATATACAGTGTTCTTTTCACAAGTTGCTGATGATTACCGCTGACGAGTGTCAGCCGAAAATATTCGGCTTCATTACAATATGAATATATTTTAGTCCATTCTAGTCACGTCTTCTTAAAAATGGTAAATAACTCGACTCAATTTCTGTATTGATTTGACTTGAAACACTGGTTAAGAAATTGTGTTTCATCTGTATGTATAAACATTAGGGGTATTCAAAAATGACTTTTTTCCTCCGATCGTATTACTGGCTACTTGATAGAATTGTTAAGGTTACCTAATTTAAGCATACACACCAAATTTGGTTCAATTCCAGCCAGTAGCCGCATTGCTACAGGAGAAGAAAGTTTCTATTTAATACATAAAATTATATAACAAAAAATTTTCTGTGTTAGGTTGTCCATAGAAACGATGTTCACCAAATTTGGTTCAATTCCAAACAGTGGAAGCGGAGTTATTGACGTCGAAAAATTTGGATTATGAGTAAAATTGTATTTACAGTGACCAATTCTTTAATTATTTATTATAGTGGTGCCCACCGTAAATACTATTTTGTTCAAATACAAATTTTTCGACGGCAATAACCCCGCTTCGACTGGTTGGAATTGAACCAAATTTGGTGTGTAGCCTTAAATTAAGTAACCTAACAATTTTATCAATTACCCAGCACGATTGGAGAAAAAATGTCATTTTTGTATACCCCTTAAAAACATGTTAATGATGAGAAAAATAAGTATAGCATGAACGCGAGGTCTTTGATATCACTCAAGAGTTTAATAAAATATAGTTGAACCTGACTTGAACTCGATAATGAACGCTGAAGCAGGACTTGAACTCGCGTCTCAACACTATGACAAGACTCGACTTGTTAGTCAAAACTATAAAACTATAAAAGTAAGATTGACTTGTGACTCGGAAGCTTTTACTCGGTCGCAGCCCTGCCGAATTGCATAAGAAAACAATACCGGCAGCTACAACTCAACTCACCCATTTCAAGATATTCATCAAAAAGGCCCTCGTACTGAATCAGCCGGCTGTAATCGTGATCCCATGGCTTCGTCACCTGGTCTGTGGTCAACATTTTTTTCAATCGGAATTTATTCAACATCTGCTTCAATTTTCTGAAAAACGACCGCGGTGACCACTATTGTCGATTTTCCGATGACTCGACTTGACTCGAGTCATTATTTCAAAATACGGAAATAACTCGACTCGAGTGGATCTGTGTATTGACTCGACTTGGACTCGAGTCATTGCGCATGACTCGGACCAAGTCATACGACTTGAGACTCATACGGCCAAGACCAACATTTCATTGTAATTTTGAAGAATAGTAAGGTAACCACACTGTTGGGATTTCGTCTATCGGTACTGGTACTTGAAAATGCGACAAAAAACTGCTGAAAATGAGGGAAATTAGTATATTATAAATGCAAACCATTCGATATCACCAAACAGAGTTATAAAAAGGTGGGTTCAACAAGACTTTAGCTGGACCCTGAGAAGTCAACACAATGACTTGGACTCAAACTCGAGTCACAATACCATGAATCGGACTCGAGCCTCTGCTTGCTGACTCGGACTTGATTCGGTAGTGAATTGAAAATGACTCGACTTGACTCGAGTAAAAATTACAAAAGTGAGATTGACCTGTGACTCGGAGCCCTTTGACTTGGTTACAACCATGCTGAATTCCCTAAAACTTGGGACATTGTACAAGCTCAATTCAATCAAAGCATAGTTCATCCTCATAAGCATGAAAATGATAAATGTCTGTGCGGCAAACTTGGATCTTTTGTGAGTACATTTTTCGTGTAGCATTTCCAGGAAAACCAGAAATTAGATTGTAGCTAAAATTAGAGCATGAGAATATTTCACAAATTAGATTAGAATTTGTCTTATAGCATTCAACACAAGTACTGCTGAGCAAAACCATGTCCAAAACTCACGGCACAACGAGTTCGGATATGTTGTTGATTGTCTGCTTCCCGATCATTATCACGCTAAGCTGTTGAGCCATTTCGATCAGACACCCGCCAGTGCCACACCCCTCGTTCCTCACCCCCAGCGTTGTCCTGTAGTGTCCAGGGTACCCTGTCAAACTGAAGAAGCGGAAATGCTGATTTGAGGCACTCTGAGACGTTATACCGCAGTGTCGACTTACTTTCCCTTGAAAAATGCGATGTAAAATATGGACGAGTAGTAGTTGACAAATTGGAAAACGAAGACTTTGAAAGTGAACGCGTTTTCGTATTCTGTTTGCGTTCGGTGCATTTCTGAGAGAGAATGGAAGAATACAACACTTTAATTTTGTAAAAGTGTAGCGCGTCAAACGGCTTACGGAATAAAGGTTCGCCGGGTTAATAAAGGTTTAGGGGCAAATTGGTAGTAGTTCATAGTAGTTGACAAATTGGAAAATGAACACTTTGAAAGTGAACGCGTTTTCGTATTCTGTTTGCGTTCGGTGCATTTGTGAGAGAAAATGGAAGAATACAACACTTTAGCACTTGTAAAAGTGTTGCGCGTCAAACGGCTTACAGATTAAGGGTTCGTCTGGTTAGTAAAGGTTTAGGGACCACTGTTCTATATGAATCAATCCAATCACCAAGTTTCATCCAAAACCTAATCTAACGTTAAACCAAATCTTTCGATTTTTGCAGAGGCCGAGTTATATTCTCTCCATGCCCGATGCTCACCCCATCTCGTTAGATACCGCGCGACGACGGTGTATACTTGCGCCATCAGCATGATCAACATCAGATTGAGGCCAGCCCCGGTTAGAGACTCCATGGATCCAGCCTGAAATACACAATGTATTGTAGAGTCATTTAATACTTAATCCTTCCAAAAATAGGAATTTGTGCACTTTACGAGGAACCTTCATCGCCGGTGCTACCATTTTCGCCAAACGAGATTTTCCAAGATCAAATCATTATCAATATAGAAAAAAGATAACCATACTTGTACTTCTAGCAAATGGTTTCCGCTGTGTAGAAGTAAGATACCCATCAGCGACTTGTACAGGATAACGGATATCACAAAGATGAGAACCACTACCAGCTGAAAGCAAAACAACACTTTGACATCAAAATACGAGCAACATCATCCAGTAGGACGGTATCAATATCAATACGGATATTTGAAAGAAGAGAGAGCAAGTTATCATATTTCGAGATCTGGAAAAAAGGACGCTTTTTCAAATCGTAAAACATATAAAATCAGACGAAAATATAGAAAATTGGAAAAATTTGTTAGGAAATACTGTTGCGTTGACTAAAAAAGTCATTTTTTCAAGTCGATTCCAGGAAGACCCTCTCTAAGATCAATTTTTAGTCATCCTTGCCATCACTGACGTCGAAATTTATGACGTTTTTCAGTTCTGCTTGTACAATCGCCTGGCTGCCAACGTTATAGAGGACAAATTTCCAAAAAGAAGGACATTTGGGCGTCCTCCGAGGACATTTTTGATATCTTGTGAAAAAAGAGGAAGGATACGGGTAGTTCAAGTTGTCAAAAATTACTTCAGCATTCCAAATTTCACACAAAATGACTCGAGTTAAGTCGAGTCAGCAAAAAGTCATTACAACCCTGAAGCCAGTACTGCCAGTAGGCAAAATTACTTGTGTGCTCCAATAAAGTTAGAGTAGCCTATACTTGGCTACTACTTACACATAATATACTCAATTTTTGGAAGACAATAATGCCTGACACCTGTTATACAAAAGTTATAATCTCGTCTGCTCACCATAACAATTAGTATTGTGACTCCGGTGAGCATGCGTCTCAAGCGACGGTGTTTGGGAAAATGCGGTTCGATCACGCCCGTCACTGGATTCTTTTCTGTCTCAGGAGCCAGGGCTGCGTATTCAGGCCGCGGCCTTTCTTCCTCGTGAAAATCCATCACCTCCCAATGGTGGGCGAGGTTTGCGTTTTTACGTTTCCAGTATTCCAGAAAGAATACGGCTGAGTTGCGTATAAATGTGTGTTATTACATGAAGAGACTGTTGGAGGTACGAAGCTTCGATATGCTCTTGAATAATATATATTCGGGTTCATTTCAATATGTATTTTAAATATATTATTCAATTGTGTGTTATTGTATGGCACGAATAAGTATACATGAAAAATGGCTGTATAGCAGTGTTCAAAAATAACTTCTATTCCCCGATTCTGGGGATTCACTGACTAAATTGTTAGGTTGCTTACAAATAAGCCGCACACCAAATTTAGATTGATTCCATCTGGTAGATGTGAACGCACAGGAGTTTGAAAATTTCGAATAATTTATTATGAAAGATTTTGAAAATATTTTCAAATTTTACTGTCAACACCATGAAATAGTTGAGTTGTTGACAAAAACGATGCAAAACAAATTTGACGCAATTCAAACCCATAGAAGTACAGTTTTTCGTCCCACCGTCCAGGCTATTTTTGCGAATCCAAAATTTTCAACTGCAATACGTTCGTTCCTACCGTTTGGCCAAATTTATTAAGTTTTTTTAGACAAAGTAACAATTAGCCTACATGGGGACGCTCCACCATAACGCTACCTTGTCGGATAAAAATTCTAATCATTCCAATTTTCATGCGGCTTTTGAACAAATTTCAGGTATCACAAAATTTGGACATGGTGATTTCAATAACAGCCCATATCAAGGACTTGACCTTTGATGTATAGACATCAACACAGGACAGGAAGTATATCAATATTTGTGAAGTTGAAACTAGAAGCAGAGTTAAAGTTGTAATTGAACCTGGCTCGGCTAACTTTGGAGAATGCGCACATTGAATATTTTGAATCAGTCTAGCAGACATACAGAAAGCCTCACCCCATAGCGACATGATCACCGAGAACATGACGGTTCCACTATGATCGAACAGGTATGTGACTTTCGCTTGCATGCACGTGTTGCTCAGACTCCAATTCTTACAAGTGTCGCACACTGGACACATGACAAACGCGTTTGATGTGTTGCAAACTTGATGTCTGATTAGATGAATATCAAGTTAATCCTTTCATTGTTTGCAATTGCTACTGTTTTACATAACAGAGGCAAAGAAATCAGAAAAAAATATCACATCAGCAATAATGTACAGCAGGGCTGCTCAAAACTAACTTCTGAATTCTTTGCAGATTTAAATTGCTTAAAAGTGCTGTCAGGTATCGCACGCACTGCGCATCTAATAGTTCAAAATAGAATGAAAGTGATGATCATTTGATCATGATATTTTTTGTTGTATTTGAATTCATATAATAAAATACCCGTATGTTACTTCTTTTGTGTTTTGCCAGTCACCCATGTCAGAGAACACAGTGTTGTACTGATGTAAAGTTTTCAAAACGTGGTTGTTAAACTGTGTGGCCTATTTTATCTAAATATCAAATTCATGCGTCCTCTACGACATTTGAAAAGTGGCCCTCAACCCGTTTTGAGTTGACGACCCCTGGTATAGGGCTAGGGCAATAGGCATATGTGAAATTACAAATTAGGCTAAAATCGCATTGTAATCCAAAGAATATAGTAAATCGACAGTATCAAGTCATTTTCTCACGCAATAATCTACACAAGTGGGCAAAACTGTTGAGTGATATCATATCGTGTTTCTTACGCGGTAGGATTGGAGTTGAAATTGACGAATCCAGTCAAAAAAATGAGCAAACCCAGTATTGAAACAGGCAGTAACCATGACGTGTAAAAACCTGTGACAAAAACAGCCGATAAAAATCCTGGAGAAACTACCCACCAAGCTCACAGTAACAATATACCTAGCCAGGCAAAATACATTCCGATTTTTTCGCCAAAATAATCGCGGATATGGTCGATGGGTTGATATTTGTACCATCGGCTCCATTTCGCCCAATACTCGTAGAGAACTTGCCGTTTGCACATTTTCGAAGGATCCTACAGAAATAACAGTGGTACAAATGCTTTATATTTACAACGTGGGGCTAATTCACAAAACAAAAGCATTCTCAGCACCCTCTTGCAGTGAAACACGTATTCCAAAACAATTTAACGTCATGCAAAGCAAACAGCTCCTTATCAACTTACGTCATGAATCTGGCTTAGTTATCGGCGCAGTGTGCAAGGATTACCTCACATTACGGCCTTGAGAACATCTAGTTAGACAGAGTCAATATTTCAGAACGACATAGGAAATATGAAGACTACAAAATCATTCAATAGAGACAAAAACAACAATCAATAGCCCAACACAGGAAGTTAGCCTGCACTACGTGAGAGACAAAATAAAATTGAATTCGCCTTACATCCGCTTAGTTTCAGCATGCAACACTATAACAGCAAAAAATAGAATGGTATTCTGAAAGTGACTGATCATATGACATAGGATTATGGTGATGTTAATTTTTTCTTGTGTCTCATACATATGCAATGCACTTTACATATCTCCTCGCATGATGAGAGCAATTTTTCGGCAATCAAATATCATTGTACACTTGATATCCAGTTAACAAAATTGTAGAATATAAACCATAACATAATCTGTATTTTGGTCTCAATAGAGTTTGTACAACAGTGCATTGCATACAGCAAAATAAGGAACTAAAGATTGTTATTATACAACGTTCTTCTCTGCTAGTTAGTTGCTGACGATTTCCCCTGACGAGTGTCAGCCAAGAATATTCGTGTTCATTTCAATATGAATAGCTATTCATTTGTATATTGAAGTTCTATACCTCCAAGAAGCTCTTCATATGATATTATGTATGTTGTATATACTAGGATGAGATGACATTCAGCAACATCTGTTATTTTAGCTATGGTATAAAGCAGATATTCGTGACATCATTCATTTATGACAGGAAGTTATTTAAATACAGCACGAACCCGCATTAAGCACCATCTCACCGGGTGTAATGCGGTTTGATTACTTGGCAGCAAAAACCGAACAAGCAGAAGCGATCACACGCAGAAAAAATTTCTTTAAAATAAAAAACTGGGTATTGATAATACATCAACATGCGTCGCAACATAATGGACGGCAGAACCTAGGTAGGGTTATACCGGCATATACCTCATCTTGACCAGGTTGAACCTGGTAAGGGCCGTCATGTAACGGGAAAGCGGCATTAAACACATCCTCTTGGAGCAGTCGCTCAATTCCTGAGAATAGCCGAAGAAGGGAACGGAATATTTACCAGGCAACTCGGACAATCATAACGAAATCGGTATTGTTACTTCTCATTTGAACTGTCTGGATACCGCTACTACCACACAGGGTTGTGACCAAGTCACAAGGTTCCGAGTCACAAGTCAATCTCACTTTTATAGTTTTGACACAAGTCATTTTCAATACATCACCGAGTCCAAGAGAGCCAGCAGAGGGTCGAGTCCCAGTCAAAGATATTGTGTTCACTGGTCAGTTCCGAGTCAAAATCTTGTCAAACCAACTCTGTTTGGTGATATCGAATGCTTCACCTTCATAACTTACTAATTAGAATTGATCGACCAATCAGATGGAAATTCAACACTTTGTTTGTAGTATAGCTTCAGGGAACAGTTGCTATATTAGTTGGCAACTCACTATGACACCACAGACCACCCAGTGAAGCGGTAAAGTGGCATAAATAATTCAACATAACAAATGCGACCTGTTAATGCAATCAAGATAATGGAATATGTTTTGTTCAACAAAAATACCTTCGTCTCCCATAAAAAATTGATCAGGTTTCATTACTGTGCTGCCTGATGAGAAACGCTGCTACGTATAGGCGTCTCAACGACAATGCAACATACCTATTTCTCCACGCCGTCTTTTGCCATACACAGTGACTTCTAATATTTCCCAAGCGATACGCTGGCGATCGGTGTCTCTGAAGTAATTAGTTTGGTCGTCGCTACCCAAAAATCTGCAATGTACTTCACAATCAGAGCAGCTTAACGATTAGTTACTAGCGTCTACAATTGCATAATATATTCATATTGAAATAAACACAAACATTTTTGGCGGACTTTTGTCAGGGGTAATCGCTTCGTCGCGATACGATTACTGGCGTACAATGTGATTTCAACTCTCTACTAGCCGCTGACGATTACTTCTGATGAGTATCCAGGTTTATTTCAATATGTAAATTATGTTCAATTGTATATTGAAGCTCTGTAGGTAAATACGGTCTCATGTGTTTTATCGACATGTACGGTAGTGAAAAAAAACTGACATTTCAATATATGCTTGAAATGACACGTATTTCTTAGGCCAAGGAAGCAAAATTCAGTAGTAACTCCGCTATTTCACTCCATTAATGCAATTTTATTGATAATAATTCATGTTTTTCTCGCAAAATAACACTATTGGCCATACTTTGCGAGCTTTGACTGACGAAACGTGCAAGTGAAGTACAGCGGAGGTTGATTCGGAATGTCCAGCTCCATCGAATTGGATAATCTTAATCCGGCTAGGAATTTTGCGGACCACTGCCGTGTCTTGTACTCTCGAACCTGAAATATTAAATCAGTGTATAATGCAAATGAGTATATCGTCGCAGTGGAATCAAAGTATCTATGTCCATTCAACACATTTTAGGAAAATCAACTTTGAGTGACGTTTTCATCTTCTTTCAGGCATATATTGGCCCCGATTAACTTTGATACACTGAGACAGACATAAGCATGGCTAAGATATGACCGAAAGAAATACAAAAATTTTCGAAAAGTCTATTTTTTTCAAGTTTAAAAAAGGGAGCTTCAAAATTTGAAAACTGGACATAAGATACTTTGATTCCACTGCGACGATATATGTATATAAACTTCATACTATGTGCCCTATCCAATGAACCCAACACTGTCATCTCGCTATCTTGCAGATTCTATTTTCTTTACGCGCGGATAGTTAACACGAGTTAGCAAAGAAATCATTAACGATAACGACCTTGGCAAACTAACTACATGTTGATCTGATTATTTGGTTGTAGAAAGATGTGAAATATCAAAATGTACAACAAAAGTAGAAGGAGGATATCGGGATTTAATCCAGGAGCTTTGAAATGGCTCGTATTGAAATGAGCCTGAATATTTTTGTCTGACACTTGTCAGGGGTAATCGTCAGCAACTAGTAGAGAACGGGAAAGAACATTGTATATCAACAATCGTATCAAAAAATATGGTGTAAATATGTCACTGGCATGAAAATTTGAATAATCGAGGCAAAGAGAGCGCTTAAGCTCAATGTACTATTTTTAAATGGTACCAACAAACTCCTTCTTGTGCCCGATTATTCGAAATTTCATGCCGGCGACATCATAGTTTGTGATATGATTGTTGATATGCATGTTTTTCCAATTCTCTACTAGTTGCTGACGATTACCCCTGACGAGTGTCAGCCGAAAATATTTGGGTTCATTTCAATATGAACATACCATTCAATTGTATATTGAAGTTCTGTACCTCCAAGAAGCTCTTGAAAAAATATATATTGTAGAGTATCTCCCTTTTGACGACTTGATATGGTTCATAATGTTATTGTTAAATAGAACCCTGAATTAATACTGAAATAGTGGGAAATAATAATACTTAGCGTTCAGACGACAAAATCAACGATACCAAAATAAAATTATCTAAGCTCTTGCAATAATGTGAAAAGAAGGTTCACCTGTAGAGGAGCCCGCAGATTCAGGTCTTCGGCATAATATATTAATAGCTCCCAAGGAATATGAAGCAAATAATAGTATATTGTTTTATCCGCACTGATTTTTTCATCCTGTCAAGAAGAAAATGTGAAAGGTATCAAAAAGATGCCGATTCTGACTTTGCCATTTTTTCTACAATACCGTATTTTCCGAGAGAGGTTAATTATATAATTGGAACAAAATGATAAATTGAGAGTCTAAGATGCTTTGTCGCAATATTTTTCTTTGGCTTACTAAGTACTTGTCAGGTCTTCCATTTTCTAATTTAACATCAAGTAATTTTGGTAGGTCTTGGAAATAGTTGGGCTACTGATTCCAACCAAGAAGAAATTTACATCGTTACTTTTACTTGAATACAGAAAATGACTACTTTGGCCACTTCTTTGAATTCAAATAACCTAAGGTTATTCATGGAAAGCAACTTAGATATTATATTATTAATAATTATCATATTTTCATGTATAGGATACGACGGGATAGGATGTAGTATATTTTTTTAGTGATGTTTTTGCGGCATATAAACCCACTCATGATACACATACGATACACACGATCTTTACATATGCATACAATGAGCGCATGATATGGCTATGCCGTTGGACAAGGAAGGTGCAGATATAGAGTTGTAAGGCTTTCTCACTCTTGCACTACCCCTCCATGCTATCGCGGTAATGCTGAGCACCAAGCAGGGAAGCCATGGATACCAATGGTAAAAACGAAATCTTTGGTCTGACCCAGCCGGGGATTGAACGTATAACCTGGCGATCAAGAAGCCGGACGCTCCACATAACGCTATCTTGTCGGCAGCATTGTAAAAAAGTATGTTTGGTAGGCTAGCTTAAATTATTATCAGTAGATTTTAAATGATCAGTTTGAAAAGGGAAATAAAATGAATATACTAAGGTCAATTGAGGGTAACTACACGATATACATCACTACAATGAATTTACAGGAATGTATCAACAGAAAATCATGCCAACTCTAACGCTTTACCTTTTTAATAATAACCCCTTTACGTTCCAAATTTTTCAGAAACCTTTTCCGCCACCTTGCATGCTTAGCTGCAAGATCGCGCCTCTCTTTGCGCTCCTGTTTCTCCGATTCACTCAGTAACCTCGTTGGCTTTGTCTTTTTATGCTCTTCCTCAAATACCAGCACAAAGTCTTAAAAGAACGTTGCGCTAAGTGCAAAGAGTCACGAGAGAAAGAATGAAATGGTAGCGGTAGCTAACCTAAAATAAAATTAATGAACTTCAAACTTTCACTAAATGCGAGTTGCCAACTTTAAAAATATGTAGAGGTACCTATTTTCTTTTTTTCATCCTGTTTCGTGAAATAATTTTGAAAAGTCGTCAATTCTTCATTGATATCTTCTACATCAATCTGAAACAAATCATTATTCAGTAAAATCGGAGGTCAGATCATTGATAGATTGAAAGGATAGGGAGATTGAAGAAGTCGAAACAATCAATCAAGCACACTCCTACACTGGCCTATTAATAAAGAAATGTAGGAGAGAACCCGAGTTGTAATTAAGCCACAAGATTCCGAGTCACAAGTCAATCCAACTACTATTATAGTTTTGACTCGAGTCAAGTTGAGTAATTTTCAATTCACTGCTGACCGAAGTCCGAGTCAGGTGGCAAAGGGTCGAGTCCGAGTCCAAGTCATAGTTACATAGTATTCACTGTTCATTATCAAGTACAACTCACTTCTATGAAACTGTTTGTTTGCTGATATCGGAGGCCTCACATTCATAACATACCGTACTCATTTTCTCACTATGAACATGTTTATTCAAAGCGATGAAAGACAATTTCTAGGCCTATTTTTCAAGTATTGACCCTGATACATGAGACTCGAGTCTAGTCATTAGAAATGTCTCGAGTCAATGCAAAAGTTCGTGAGAAAGTGACTCTGGTCAAACTGATTCAACAAAAAATGCTACTCGAGCCATCTCAAGCCTGAAAAGAACATGTGAACATATGAATTGCAATCAGAAAGAGCTTCCAAAATTAATTACAAAAAATGACAGGAAATTAAGACTCAGGATGCATGACTCGGCTAACTCACAGTGTTGGGATGACTCGAGTCATGACTTGACTCGAGTCACTTTGGAAAAATGACTTGACTTGAAGCTTCAAAAATGTGCATTGACTCGGAGCAAAATTTACGAATCAATTTCAAGTCATCAAGTAAACGGTAGGCCTATAGAATAAACCACTGTATCTTGTGTATGTTTGGATTGTTCGAGATACGCCGGTGTCACTTGTGAGAGCAACCATTCATTCACTGATATTACGTTACACTGATCCTCGATTGTTAGATCACAAATAAATTGGCCGCATACTAAACAAGCACATCTTACGTTGTTGTAGCAGTAGTAGAAGATTTATCTTAGTAGCAATGTGTCTCTGCGTCTGGGACGGCTCAATGCTTACGCTGCGCAGTGATCACCTTTACCAACCCTCTTGTATGATTTAAATCGAACAGATATAGTTTGTGCGTTTATATTCTCACGGATGTGTAGATGGGCCGTGTATTGTGCCATATCAATTTGTCTCAACTTCACGAAGCTTCGTATTAGGTCCTATATTTTGGCTGATAATAACTGAAGTAGCATGTAACTGTACAGTTACTCGCGTATTTTATTAGCAGTTCTACGTGTGCGTGAGCGATACAACGTCTTTATGCATGTATATTCAACTAGATATTCGTTATTTGATTCAAGATAAATGATCATATCTGTCTTTCAAACAGCTAGCAAAATGTAAGGACTTTGAATCATCACTCATACTTCGAAAATTGTGAATTGTGACTTGACTTGATTTGAGTGACCTTTGAAAATCGATTGACTTGACTTTACTCAAGTCAAATCTGCAATGACTCGCGACTCAAAGGTAGTTACCAACACTGACTCAATGCGCATGTTACTCTATCTGAATTTTATGGTATGCTAATTCGCTATGCGGCTATAGTATGTATATTTTATAGTAGGCCTACCGTATTTAAATGCCGTTAGTGCAATCGTGAATTTACTGTCTCGTGCACGGCTGCACGCTAGGAATAGGACGTTTGTATTTTCTTCATCACGCAAATGCTAAGCAGCGCGCCAAGGGAATACAAATTGGCCCGGTCCGGACCGCCGGACGGGGCTCGAACCCACGACTATATATACAGATCACTACGCCGGACGCCCAGCCATTACGCTGTCTTGTAGGTTAGTATCCTAAGTTGTAAAATTCATCAGGACATGAAATATTTGACTTACCGCAGCCTCGCCTCGCCCCTCAAGAAGAGGTTCGGAATCCGTCATCGGAATAACAAAGCGGTAATTGTCAGCATGCGATAGCTAGCAAATAATCTGGTATGGGCCTCAGAGCACTGAGCAGACGAGCAGACAGCTGATTTCAGTCAGCAATATCTTGTTTTGTTACCGGAAGAGCCACTGAACTATGACGTCCATTTGAGCAAGAGCAGTGGGTAGTGGAGCGCAAAATGTCGCACCACCGACCACCGTGCGGCGTGCGCCCGTGGCAAAGGTAAACTGCATCTTCATAACCCTCATTCTTTCTTTCATTCCAAAAAATCCCATTTTCTGTATTCAATAGCAATCAGAAATTGACGAAATTAGGAATGAAAGTCCCAATATATTAGTATGTTATCCTTTCATAAATCTAGTGTGCAATGTGCATTGTGCATGCCTCTAATTTACTTGCTCTAGGCCAGGGGACGGCAGTTTCTGCAGTTGGCAGGCCTGATACGAAAACAATGAAGTACTGTGCGGGATGGCTTACTGAACCGACAAATTAATCGTCAGAAACCTTAAAATCATGTTTATTATACTGTCCCTCTTAAATGTGGTATAGAACCCCGATTCCAGATTTCTGCAACTGCTGCGATACTCTATATAACACCTTGTTCAAAACATTTTGATTGGAAACCTCTATCTAGTGTGATCGAACTATGTTAAGGGAAATTTTGCCATCTAAAAGTACGCGCATGAAGCGTAAAAACGCAAATGAAGTGTTTCCGCCCCCTTGGAAATCCAAATCGCCCCAGGGGGCGCTGGCGACATGGTTAAGAAACACTGGTTTATGGCGTCAGCGCATTGTTCATAAAATTCCACCGTAAGTTTATTGGTCTCGTTTATCACATGCAGTATCGGTATATCTGATCAATATACAACAAGGTCGCGATGCAATGAAAATATTGGAAGGTGTCGAAACCAGGGCTTTGGAGCCGGAGCCCCGAAGCCATGCATTTTTTCCGGAGCTGAAGCTGGAGCCGGAGCTGTACATAAAATTCAGCCGGAGCCGTAGCCGGAGCTGGAGCCAGTTATTTGAGGGGTAGCTCCGACTCCGACGCATTTCATAAGATGCCATTATATATGCAACAACCATATCTGCTGAGTTCACATAATTCAACAGCAGGCCTTCGCGAAATTACGAATGTTTTCCTCTTTGGCGCTACCTTTTCCGACTAACCATATTCCTGGGGATTTAACAGCAGAACAGTCATCTGTTCAATGTTCAATTTTCATACATTAGTGCCGAACTTCGGTATGCGAAATATGCCTGTGAATATTGTGGGTATCCGCATACCCGCAATTTCATCATCAGCATAACCTTGTTGGCCAATAATGATTACTATGTATTACGCAAAATAAGAGAGAGGATAAAAACGTGATTTCGTTGCACATGTCGATATGACGAGCACGAGCAGAGAAATTCAATCTCATCGTCGCTATGAATCGAATGAGCGAATACTCGTTCTTTCGAGATAGTTCTTTAATCGGGCCGCGAAATTGGACAGTGTTATTGAGTATGCAATTATGCATGCTAATTGGAATTCATTACTGCGCATGATCGTAATTCACCCTGGATCTGCCAATGCGGCCCGCAGGCCGCGGGTTGCCCACCCCTGATGTTAGACACCTTCGATAGTTTTCAGAGCCGGAGCCGGAGCTGGAGCCGGAGTAGTGGTAATAATGCGGCTCCGGAGCTGGTGCCGGAGCTAATGTATGATAGAAGAAAGCTCCGGAGCCGGAGCTGGAGCAATGCAAATTTACGGCTGCTACAAAGCCCTGGTCGAAACGACATGGAGTTGTCTTTGAAATCAGAAAATGCACCTCGTCCCCATACTCCCTCCTCAGCCACATGGGCCTAGGTGATATAATTAAAAGGCATGTACAGTAGGGCTCTTCAAAAATGACTTTTTTTCTCAAATCGTACTGGCTACTTGATAAAATTGTTAGGTTACCTAATTTAAGCCTACACACAAAATTTGGTTCAATTCCAGCCAGTAACCGCTTTGCTACAGGAGAAATACGTTTCTATTTATTATATAAAAATAAATAATAAAAAATTTGAAAATTTTCTGTTCACCCCATGAAAGTGTTAGGCTGTCTATAGAAACGATGCTCACCAAATTTGGTTCAATTCCAACCAGTGGAAGCAGAGTTATTGCTGTCGAAAAATTTGGATTTGAATAAAATAGTATTTACGGTGAGCACAACTATAATAAATAAACAAAGAATCGGTCACCGTAAATACTATTTTATTCAAATCCAAATTTTTCGACGGCAATAACTCCGCTTCCACTGGTTGGAATTGAACCAAATTTGGTGAGCATCGTTTCTATAGACAGCCTAACACTTTCATGTGGTGAACAGAAAATTTTAAAATATTTTATTATTTATTTTTATATAATAAATAGAAACTTACTTCTCCTGTAGCAAAGCGGTTACTGGCTGGAATTGAACCAAATTTTGTGTGTAGGCTTAAATTAGGTAACCTAACAATTTTATCAAGTAGCCAGTACGATTTGAGAAAAAAAGTCATTTTTGAAGAGCCCTAATGTACAGATTGTACACACTGCATGTAAAGAAATAGGTGATAGGCGAGTTCACCATGTCCGGTTATATTAAGGCAGTGCTTCCCAACCTTTTTCGTCTCTTGGTCCCCTTCGCCGATATTTGAGCTAAAATTCCCCCCTATGAAAAAGTTGCTTGTGACTAAAAAAGGACCTTTTTAACGCACAACCATTCATTGACTCAGCAATATATGGCCAGACAATCAGACATATTCAGATATATCCGAACTATTCGAATGCTGACCACACTACACTTTGGTAAAGTACAGCTAAATTTCACCTGTTTTCTACTGGTCTGGTAGCCGCTGACGAAAAATAAATCACCAAGTCCGCTTGCTATGGCCCTGAGTTGAATAGATGAATTTGGTATGTTTTTCACGTTAGCTCATATGTTGGCTTAAAAAGGTAAACATTTTCACCAGCGACTTTGTGCTGAATTCGGCTTGACTTTTTCCTGCTTAGTAGCAATTTGGTCGAGAGGCTGTCACAAGCCCAACGAAATCATCTCGCGAGCCTCACTTTATGAGTGGGTGTCATATCTGCGGAAAGCATTTGAACATATACCTAGCTTAAATCCGCCAGAAAAACATACAATTGTAAAGAACTAGTTTCATACTCGACGGTTCTACCATAAAAATCTAAAAACCTTGTGAGCCTGTGTATCTTCTGATACAATCCGAAAGCCAGATTCCCCCCTTAAAATTTCCAATTTTCCCCAGTTGGGAACCACTGTATTAACGGCTGACCATATAATATTCATTCAGTAGAAATTGCTTGTATTTTGACTTGTGTTGAGCCTAATTCGCGGAGTCGCAAATAACAGGTGCCTTTCCAACCACGAACCGCAACGGCACAATACATTAAATACATTAAATATGCACCTAACAGGTTCAGTATTAACAAATAATTTGGCCGTCACGGCGTCACATAATAGCATACGCCATTATCTCGCGGAGTTCTTGAGCATTCCAAAAGGCACCCCAGGGTGCCGGAGCCTGAGATCTCAACGCCTGTTTTTTTCACCCTTACTATCTGTTTTTTTCTTATCGTCACCTGGGTTTCTGGGTTTTTCTGATTCAAATGAGCGTATCATATTATATATCATGTTCGTCTTGTCAGTTTGACGTTCCGAAATTAATTATTAGATTAGCAAGATTATAATGTTAAATACACGCAATCAGATCGCCATTATTGATGTACTTTACCGCTCTAGGCCTATTTAGTGTTTTGGGAGACTTTAAGAGAGGGAGCTTCATTGTAGGCTTGTTGACAGTCGACTGATCGGGTCACAGAAAGTATGTTAATGAGGAAATTTATTGATATCGTTTTATTCAATGCTGCTATCATATGTCTGTCTTCTCGATCGAGTCAATCGCCTCCCGCAATAGTCTAGACTGGTTTAGCGCGATGGAATATCGGGAAATCATGTGACTTGTCGGACAGCAAAAGCAGTTTGGTGGCGATTCGCGGTTCGGTGGATTTGTGAACTTGAAGGTATCCAGAGCAATGACAAACCCGACGAAATCGCACCAAGGAAAGCGCTGGGATGAAATTTACAACGAAATCTAGCGATGAATGAATGAAGTCCCACATTGCACATGCACAACCATCGCGCAAAAATTGGATTGGTCATCTAAATAGCCATGGCGACTAAAGCTCTTAATATATAAATATGATCGGAGATGCCAAGGGCATTAACACGATTATTGGTATGTCACGCAGGGAATCCGTTATGCTAATTAAGTTACACACTGGTCACACCAGACTGAACAGCCATCTCCGCAAAAATTATCGAAAATGGTCTTTGCGGTGCATGTTGGGTCAGAGAACCTGCCTAGCATTTTCTTCTACCTTGCCCGAAGAATAACCGTGCGCGGAAAGATCTAATTGAGACCAAACGAAACAATGTATCACTAATCATTATCGACGGATCCTCATACTATATACAGTCACTGGCCAGTAGGGCTGCTCAAAAATAACTTTTTTTTCCCGGATTCCACTGATTAAATTGTCAGGTTACCCTGAAAATCGCTGCACACCAAATTTGGTTCAATTCGAACAAGTATAGGACTCCGCAGATCCAATTAATTTTTTTAATTTATTAGGGAAAATTGAAATTTTTTTTTTAAATTTTCTGCCAACCCCATGAAATTGTTGAGCTGTCTTCAAAGACGATGCAAAACAAATTTTACTCAATTCCAACCTGTAGAAGCGGAGTTATATGAGTTTTTCGTTGATAATTCTCGGATTATCCACCGATCAAGGATATTTTATCTCCCGAATAAATAATAAACATGGCTGTTACATTATCCCAGGTATTATCCCAGGGATTAATCAATCGAAAATGACTCCTAAATGTAGTATAAGGTCACCCTCGAAATTGGGAAATGGCATTGTTACGATGAAATGAGATATTCACGCCACACGCCGATTGTTTTATAGCAATGCTCACCACAATTTTCGTTGCATTTGCGGTGTTAACCGAGCAGAATCTATTTTCCATGGCCTGGGATATCAATATCAAGGGCTAAGACGTTACGTTGTCCGTAATTAATGACTGGAATTTTCTAGTATCACACTATCTCATAAAAAATTTAGCAATATAAAGAATTTTTTTATAGCAGTCTCCTGGGTTTTTCCGAAATATCGCAGTGGGATCCCTTCATGACCGCGGCACATCAATGGTTCAACTATACAGCATATCACGTGATGTCCATGCGATCGCGACTAACTGCTTGAGGTCCAAATGACTGAGTCTTGGGGACACGTGTAGTTTTGTTTTATCTATGAGCTGTTCCTGGGATAATGAGATCGGTTCAGTATTCGGAACGTATTATTTTATATCAGAGTTGTAGCCTACACAGAAATCGTATAAATTCTTGGTCATATTTCTAAATGCTGTCCTTTGTTTAACCTTGCTCGTCTTTAGCGGATGAATTTGGTCAGAAAAGAACTATATTTGTAATATAGAGTATAGACTGATAAGGAAATCAGAGACGGACTTTCAGCATTCCCATTGCCACTTACTGGCCACAGATAATTTAGTGGCCGCGGAAAAGCTGAAACCCCTGGGAAATGCTTCACAGAATATCAAGTGCATATAGCGTACATATAGCGCATATAGCCTGCGCTTTCTGATCAACTCTTATTTACGTTTATGCGATTGTATCTCTGCATCACATCAACAATCATTTCCCAAACAATGGCGCCGTGGGAATTATACCACGCGTCGCAGTTTATTAGGAGATGTGGAACATGTGGATCGTGGAAGCATAAAATTAAACGTAATCAAAGAAACAAAACACATTCTGTTAGGCATTCTTCCGAATAATGCCATCGCAAAGTCTTAAATCTTATCTAGATCTTGGAATAGTGCGAACGTTTTGTCCGCGTTCCATGCAATCCTAATAGTTTGCATAATAACTTTAGTAAGTTCTACTCGGTGAACGTTTTTGAGAAATTTCAGAAATTTATTGAAATCTATAATTCATCCGAATTCATTGAATTTCAACTTCCTATTACTATGTACATCAAGGTGTTAACAAAAAGAGAGGAAATTATCAGAAATCTGAGATAAAAGTTGTATCTTCCAAATTTATACTGATATTCCTGAATTTCGTTGAAATATCATGCGATTCCGGTTGTATATGATAGATTGCCTTGCATCTAGCGTTGTCACCGTTCTTGGTCCAAAAATAGGCTATCAGGAGCCTATATCTTTCCGAGCTGGATAGAAGAGTTTGTATGCCCGATGCAGATGCGAATGATAGGCAACTCAATTCCACGGACTCCAAACAGTGGACCAGCATATCAATCAGATTATTATCTTAGATCAGCGGTTCTCAACCTTTTGTGGTCACGGTCCCCTTTAGAAAGATCAATAATCCCGCTGACTCCTGCCTAAATTTTGCCTTAAACCAGGGCTGTGGAGTCGGTAAATTTTACCACCGACTCCAACTCCGACTCTGACTCCACACAATTTCAATGGACCGACTCCAACTCCGACCCCGACTCCGACTCACGAGTCTTTAAACGTGCCGACTCCGACTCCAACCCCGACTCCAACAGTATTACCAATTTACTTCGAATATTATATGCCACAGTGACGGTTAAACGACTATCATATAACCCTTAAACATTTGTAAACATATATGATTAACGATGGCATGCAAAATTGTTTCATTGTGGCACTGCTCCAATTATTCGCTATGCATGAAAGTATGCCTTTCTAAATATCCTTCCTTTTTTCATATTTTATCAGTTTTCAATATGTATGAATGTATGACTCATTCAAACACGACATATATCCCAGCATCCTGTATAATTAAAACGTAGATAAAACAAAAAAAGTGTTGCTCTTGTGTATGAGTCAGCAACTAGTACAGAGATGCATCTTACTAATTTTTTCATTACACAATGTACTGATTACAAGCACACACACTCTCACTACTAATAGACATTGGTCATAAACGAAATTTAGGAAGTAGTCAAATGGCATATGTCTAGTCTGCATGCACTTAGTCAAGTAGCCTATTCAAGCACTAGGACTTACAGTCTTTCTCATTTGTTCGACCCAAACAGTTGAGCTACACTACAAATAGCTTTAATTGTGTCAAGTGGGAAGGAGCGTTGGGTTATATGTACATCAATTTTACAACCAGAAGATATATTTGCTCTGTCACAATATCATGGTATAATTCAAAAAATTGCATCAATTTGTGACTGCATCGGGAAGATGCATATTGCTTCTTTCTTCCTCTATGAAACTGAATTGTAATTTGCAAATAATGTCAAATTCTATCTATGTCAGACGTGGCCAACCTTTTCGGCCAAAGGGCCACATGAGATTTACGAACTATTGCGGTTATCAACTTGAATGTTGATAACTTTTTCTACCCGTCCGATAGCAACGAACCGAACTAGGGAACCTTGAAAACAAGACTTATATGACTACGCTTTAAAATTGATAACAATTATGTCATGGAAACTCCGTGTGCAACTGTATTTGGCGTTTTAGACATTGCAATATCGACGGTTTCGGTGAACAAGCCTCTGTCATTTTGTGCAAATGTTTCATCGCCGACGATCTCGCTTCGAGTATAGTTGGACACAATTCTGTAAATTACGCGTATTTATAATTTCCTGGAGGGTTACCTGATATCTTCATCATAATGTGGTAACCCCCAATAAATAAATATGCATAGGCCTATAGAAAATGTTTTTAAAAACTATGCATAATGTGCAGAAATGAGTCGACCGTATTAGCAGTTATGAACGAACGTCAACCGAATATGGTATGAAACCGTTTGAATGCTTTAGTCTAGAAGTGTTATTCAGTGTGCAGCCTACGGGATCGCAACTTTGGAACCGGCATTCCGGCGCTGGGCATTTTCACGCCATAGAAGACGCGGCCTAGACATAACGTTTAGGACAACAGGCGACCATGCGACTCCCATGCGGTGTATGAGTTGCCAACAGTGGCGGGATATCGCAGTGGTATAATCCGTGGCTGCAACACCAATGGGTGCGGGTTCGAGTCCGACCGAGGTCGACTTCAGAATTCCTATACCTAAGTGTTGGAGACATCTTGGGATTCTAGGCTCCTCCTCGCCACCTCATCCGCGTAAGCCAGGGGCGGGCAACTTCTCGAGTCGGCGGGCCGGATATAGGAAAATTAAGTACTTGGCGGGCCGGATTGCTGAATCGATACAATATTCGCCCATTTATCCACATTCCACATATACAAGGAATAAATCGCATTTATTTAATACATTTTAACGACAGTAATGTCACTTCAAAGCCATTTCTCGCCGATAATGACGAAGACAATGTGGCTTTGAGAATAGCATTGTCATACAGGCGCCGCCATGTCTGCTTCTATCTGATCAATCAAAACACGGTGCAATCCTCAATTAAGATTTCAAGGAGTTCGATAACCCCGGTACCCCTAATTTACCAACACATATATTCGTTAGGGTTGAGTAGGTGACGAGATAACATCGTTGTTCAACTCTGTGGCCTGAGAAATCTCGATAATGAATTCATTCGGTCCGCGACCTCTACGAAATTTGAAAAGTGGCCCGCGACCCGTTTTGAGTTGGCGATCCCTGGTATAAGCAGTGTTTTCGTCTTACAAAAGCCTAGAAGTGTGCCGTGCTACAAGTCGGCGGTTACAGAATGAAAAATAAGAAATATCAGCCTGGTGTAATTGACCATTGTAGTCGACAAACACCATGATTACCACAAACGACATTAGGGTTGAGTAGGCCTACATCGCAAATGCCGATAATGCAAGTCTTCTCGCTTCAACGAACTTACGCGTAAGCTCCACTCTATAGCACGCTGCGCATATACGTATATAATAACATGCACTATGCAGTCACTAAAATTTGACGTTGTAAGCAAGTAGTGGGAAATCTCGGCAGACTAGGGCCGCGGGCCACATTATCATGTTAAACGGAAAACTGTCCGCGGGCCGGACAAAATCCCTTCGCGGGCCGGATCCGGCCCGCGGGCCGTATGTTGCCCACCCCTGGCGTAAGCGATGCCTTACAAAAAGCCTGGAAGTGGGCAGTACTATATGTCGACAGTTAAAAAAAAGAATATCGGCCTGGTGTGAATAACGATAGTAGTCGATAAACACCATGAATACCATAAAAACAAACCATTATCAGTTGCCAAAATGATTGGCGGCGAAAAAACCTTAAAACAAAATACCCGTCGCATGCTGGTAAAGACGTACGACACTGTCAAGGCGCCGAAGTGACCAGCGCCCAATAAAGTCCAGCGTCTCTCGGACGGAGATTATATCTGGAGCAACGACAATATTCATCGCTTTACCGCGACCTTTGCAGACCAATCTAGTGTCAGACCGACCTTAATGTGACACCACACCGACTTGAATGATGCAGAGGTGGGCACATTTTTGATCATCATCAGACCATATCATCGTAACAACACTGTCACTTATTAGAGTAGTTATATAAATGTGCGGAACTCGCTCATTTGAGATTTATATTAAACAAACAAATATTATCAGTATATTAGATAACGAAAGAATTACCTCATTCTCATTTTTGCAGCAATACTTTTATGACCCTCTGTGCGACAATCAAAAAGGGGGAATAATTGAAGCTAGAGAGAAAAAGAATAAACTAAGAATATATCTCGCCTCGATTGACCTTTGTACTCTGGTCAGACATGAAACTTGGGATATGATTTATTATAATTCATTCTAATTTTACTGCATTTTTCCACGACCTACAGCTGACTTCGGTCGTACGCGACGGGGCTTGGTAATAGCTGCCTGCCGACAAATCGGTTCGCCCTGACCTGTCGTTTTGTGGTCCAATTTCGTGACGAGGCTTGGGAATAATTGCCCGTCAAACTGGTTGACATGTCGTTCCGCGGTTGATTCAATTTCGTGCACGGTGGGGCATGGTAATAATTGCCGGTCGTGACGTCAGTAAAATTTTCTCCTGAGCTGTGAGATCCTGGTGCGTGTTTTAGGTGTCAATACGTTCATCAAATCTGTATGAAGTGACGCTTGTGGTCTGTCTCATACTGTCGTACTTGACCCTTTTGCTTTGTTGTCGATCCAGGCAGTAACGAGAAATGATCTGTTATGGTTATAAATATGCGTGTCATTTAGAGTCATGTCGAGAACCAGAAAGAATGTCGTGTAGTAGAAATGTGTATCAGGCGCCTCGACATAGATTAACTTAAGTAAAGTAACATTATGAATATAATAAGTAAATAAAAAAATGCTGATTCTCAATTTGGCTTGCATCAACGTGTTAACTTCCGGTGTTATGTACCTAGTAATTGGTGCATAGCAACAAATCTTGTTGTTCAATACCTTTACCGCGTTCTAGCGTCTTCATAAGGACAGACAGTCCCAACCAAACAATGTATTTATGGTGGGTTCTTTTACTGTTTCACGTCTGGTCAAGCGTTATCATTCCGCTGCCTGTGAATGATATGCAATTTGCCGCGGCATATTAATTTTGGATGCTGCACATTATGTACAACTTGAATCAATCTGTTGCCGAACTCATGCTTTGCCCGTCCGTAACATACATATCAATCACGAGCTCACCACACACTTGTCGTTCGAAGGCGAATAATTTCGCTGCAGACAATCAGTTGTGTTCTCGTGTGTCGTAAGATATCCTCAACACGCATGTTATGCCAACACCTCCAGGCATATTTGCAATATCATACTGCGGATATATTGATTCGGCGGAGTGTTACCGTCGGAGAATTTCTGTGTCACCCCTGCGAGCCTCGCATTTGCCGTTCGAACTCGGGGCCTATACGTATGTACGATGTCAGATTCAATTGCATGGTGACGAATCGTGACAGCTCGCTTCATCGGGGATCAGTGGACTGACCTTATTTTCTGAAACGCGCTTGGTTTCGGTGGTGCAATAATGGGGGATGAATTGTGATCATACGTGATGCAATCTAGCCTGCTTTCGGTGAGGTGTAAAGATGAGCGGGTTGTTTCGAAATCTGAATCCACCCCGACTCTGGTTACCAAATTGAAGTAAATCCGGCTGACACGTAAAATCCTGTTATTTCCACATATTGTGATGGAAAAATGTAGCATAAGCCCGACTCTCAAGGTCACTTGACCGCACCCAGTCCGGCTTTCATCCAAACTGATGAAATCTGCGCCGGGTCCAGAAACGAATCGTGACCACCGCCGTCCAGACAAAATTATTCTGGTGTAATGTGTGTGTCGTTGTACAATAATTTGCGTGCAGCGAAACTTTAAATCGACTCAATGACGGAATTCTGTTTGATTCGTCTGCACATGTACATGTGTTATTAGTGCAATCAGATTTGGCACCACAATGAGTATATTGGCAAAATGTTAACCATCACACAACGATGGAAACTTTCCCCTTCAACAACTCCAACGGGATATATCTATGTATATCCCACTCATATTAATATGAAAAGCTAATCCACCACGTTCACACGATATTGTTACGTACGATTCCTTTGGCAGGGTTGTTTTTGTTAGTATTGTAACATGGTGATCGGTGACGGTGGATTTTTAATTCAGGTCCAAAGAGTCTAAAAATGCGTTAGTATTACAACCGAGCCACGCTCTCATAAAGTCGGCAGCTGAGACCCGAAGACGGACGCATGCAAGAGAAAGAGTGAATGCGCTGATTGAAAGACGTCCAACGAAGCAATGCATCATGTTGAAGATACTGACTGTACTATGAAACTGAACTGTACGTATATCTGTGTCGGGACACACAAGGTCTAAACGGCGATAAGCGTCACTGTAATACCCGTGTAATAATAATAATAATAATAATCACGTATGATTGGTCACAATTCATCCCCCATTATTGCACCACCGAAACCGAGCGCGTTTCAGAAAAATAAGGTCAGTCCACTGATCCCCGATGAAGCGAGCTGTCACGATTCGTCACCGTACAATTGAATCTGACATCGTACACGCATAGACCCCGAGTTCGAACGGCAAATGCGAGGCTCGAATGGGTGACACAGAAATTCTCCGACGGTAACACTCCGCCTAATCAATAAATCCGCAGTATGATATTGCAAATATGCCTGGAGGTGTTGGCATAACATGTGTTAAGGATATCTTACGACACACGAGAACACAACTGATTGTCTGCAGAGAAATTATTCGCCTTCGAATGACAAGTGTGTGGTGAGCTCGTGATTGATATGTATGTTACAGACGGGCAAAGCATGAGTTCGGCAACAGATCGATTCAAGTTGTACATAATGTACAGCATTCAAAATTAATATGCCGCGGCAAATTGCATATCATTCACAGGCAGCGGAATGATTACGCTTGACCAGACGTGAAGCAGTAAAAGAACCCACCATAAATACATTGTTTGGTTAGGACTGTATGTCCTTATGAAGACGCTAGAACGCGGTAAAGGTATTGTACAACAAGATTTGTTGCTTGCACCAATTACTAGGTACATAATACCGGAAGTTAACACGTTGATGCGAGCCAAATTGAGAATCTGCATTTTTTTATTTACTTATTATATTCATAATGTTACTTTATTCAAGTTACTCTATGTCGAGGCGCCTGATACACATTTCTACTACACGACATTCTTTCTGGTTCTCGACATGACTCTAAATGACGCGCATATTTATAACCATAACAGATCATTTCTCGTTACTGTCTGGATCGACGACAAAGCAAAGGGATCAAGTACGACAGTATGAGACAGACCACAAGCGTCACTTTGTACAGATCTGCTAAACGCATTGACACCTAAAACACGCACCAGGATCTCACAGCTCAGGAGAAAACTTTACTGACGTCACCACCAGCAATTATTCCTATGCCCCACCGCACACGAAATTGAATCAACCGCGGAACGACATGTCAACCAGTTTGACGGGCAATTATTCCCGAGCCCCGTCACGAAATTAGACCACAAAACGACAGGTCAGGGCGAACCGATTTGTCGGCAAGCAACTATTACCAAGCCCCGTCGCGTACGACCGAAGTCCGCTGTAGGTCGTGGAAAAATACAGTAAAATTACAATAAATTATAATAAATCATATTCCAAGTTTCGTGTCTGACTAGAGTACAAAGGTCAATCGAGGCGAGATATATTCTTAGTTTATTCTTTTTCTCTTTAGCGTCAATTATTCCCCCTTTTTGATTTCCGCACAGAGGGTCATAAAAGTATGAGAATGAGGAAATTCTTTCGTTATCTATTATACTGATAATCTTTGTTTGTTTAATATAAATCTCATATGAACGAGTACCGCACATTTATATAATTGCTTATTAGATATGGTACCGAACACAGTGGACTTGGAAACGACCAAATCAACCGAATAAGAACGATCATTGACCCATTGCGCGACTGAAAATAAATTATGGAAATATCACGTACATGTACCGTGAATATATTGGTCGAATATGTATGTATGTATGTATGTATGTAAATGTATGACTCGAGTCATTGCGCATGATTCGAACCAAGTCATATGACTCGAGACTCATACGGCCAAGACCGACATTTCATTGTAATTTCGAAGAATAGTAAAGTGACCACACTATTGGGATTTTGTCTATCGGTACTGGTACTTGAAAATGCGACCAGAAACTGCTAAAATTGAGGAAAATTAGTATATCATAAATGCGAACCATTCGATATCGCCTAACATAGTTATAAAAAGTGGGTCTAACAAGACTTTTAACTGGAAACTGAGCAGTCAACACAATGACTTGGACTCGGACTCGAGTCATTGTACAAGAACTCGGACTCGACTCTCTACCAGCCGACTTGGACTTGGACTTGACTCGGTGGTGAATTGAAAACGACTCGACTTGACTCAAGTCAAAACTATTTAAGTGAGATTAACTTTTGACTCGCAACCTTGTGACTTGGTTACAAGTCTGGCACTTCGTTACTGACCACCTCTGGTATTGGACAAGTTTCAGTTTGAATTGTAAAAGAATTAAGTCACGAAAACCGGGCTACCTATCCGATGCTCGCGCAGAGTCGCCGTGGTTCGGAGCCTTATGACTTGATTACAAGTTACAACCCTGAGCGAAATCCAGCATACGGTTTGGGAGCATAGCGAAGTCAAAAATACTTTTGGAATTAATCGAAACACGGGGTATTGGACAATAGGAAGTAGAAACCAGGAAACTTATGTCTGGAATATCGAACGACCAAAGTCTGCTTATATCGCAAGTAAAATTTCTCGTAAACCAATAACCAATATGACTCAATGGAGTGAATAGAGAAAAATTATCCAAAGGACGGTACATGGGGCGGGCAACTTCACCAGTCGGCGGGCCGGAAATAGCAAAATTAAGTGCTCGGCAGGCCGGATTGCTGAATCGATACATTATTCGCCCATTTATCCACATATACAAAGAGTAAATCGTATTTAATGAATGTATTCCAACGAAAGCAATGTCATTTCAAAGCCATTTCTCGTCGATAATGACGAAGACAATGTGGATTTGAGAAAGCATTGTCACACAGGCGCCGCCATGTCTGCTTCTCTCTGATCAATTACCACACGGTGCAATACTTAATTAAGATTTCAAGGCGTTCGATAAGCTCAGTACCCCAGATTTTGGCACGCTCCACACAAAAGGTCGCCGGCCCCTGATCTAGAATATTTAATCCAGAGCCAGTTTCATTTTTGTGAATTTTGTATATAAGAACACCAAGAAAAAAGGAATCGAGACATGGCTAAAGTAAATCTCACTGTCATTCGGCCAGGTGGATTTTAGGCATATTTTTAGGAGTTGTGTAATATAGGCTATATATGAGGAGGATGATGCAAATCGCATCGCATTTGAAACGTGCGCGTGAAACGAAGGGACAAGCGGGCTCACTTCCGAGAGATTCGCAAACAGAAAATCAACCAAACAACAGGTAAGAAGATATTTCTGACACCGTAGAAAGTGGTAGTTTTTCGAATAAACGTGGTGTGATATATATTTGTCGGGCAATTGAGATTGCGAGAAATCAGCATGGTGAATTTCCTGACATCATGAATTAGCCAAAATAAGCCTTGGTCGTGACTAGGGGATGAATTTCAAACAAATCGTGTTTTAAACAAACCTATGGTAAAGTCATGTGTTAAACAATGTTTCAAAGTAAAATCATTTAGGAGAAATTCTACAAAATCGTAGATAGTAAAACGCTTTGGGTTAAGTAGCCTATATCACATATTTTGACCCCATAACAGTACTTTGCATTTTTCTATATTTATATTTATTTCTATATTTATATATTTTTTTGATAAAGTATAGGATAGCTCTTGGTGTGATGGCTTCTCCCCTGAAAGGATGAGTAATTTTCTTACCCTTTCGGAAAAATGAATGTGTCTAACTTATATAAATGAAGACATAAGCCTGCAAACTCGCCTACTGAGACATGCCACAATCATTCTCGTCGCTTCCTATTATGTTGTCCTTTATTTTCGGGGTCGTCAACCTTTCGCGAGCAGCGTGCCAAAATATGCCAACATATCTAAATATTTCCAATTGACATGCCAAACATTTTAATGTTGTCATAATTCTCGTCACGAGTTAGGATTACCACCAACCACTTGTCTGAAGCTGACAAAGGAATCTGATACGTCAGTGGTTCTCCAAGTAAGGATCGCGAAGTGTAGAAATATTGTTCGCTCCCGCACCAGAGTTATCATTTAATTTAGCTAATAGTTGCGTATGAATTGCATACACCGTGGTCAGCTCGTTGCCCGGACTTAGCAATATCGACGGTAAAATATTGGCCAATATGCGGCGGTTGTTTTATAACAAGATTTTATCGCCGCCAATCATTTTGGCATCTCACTTCACGGAGTCGGATATTGCCCAAAACTTGTCTTGGTGTCTTTTGCAGTGCACAGCCCTAAAGTAAAGCTTCCCTATATAGCCTCATGCGATATTAAGACGCCATTCATTCATAATTGCTAATACGGTCGGGCTCATTTCTGTATATTTTGTATTGTTTTTCTTCATATGTTATTTTATTTCTTATAGGGTTATACGCCAATTAAATTCAAAAAATTCGGATCCACTAAATCGCGTGAAGCGCGGAGAAAAATTTCAAGATGTACAAAATCTGCCCCAAATGACTCGGCCTTATCTTGATTTAAGAAATAATTTTTGGTCATCTTCGAGCTTTTTTTGTTTTGAAAAGTTCAGTTTTACATTTTACAACAAACATGGTTAAAAAATCTTGTGTGGGTCATATCATTTGGCATGCCATGAAAAATCATCACGCATGCCACTTTCGGCACGCTTGCCACGGGTTGCCGACCCGTGAAAATTTCAATAAAATGATGATGATGACGATTCATTATATATGTATAGGGTAAAACCCTTTGCCGTGGATTGTACATGTAGCATTTTATTCAAGATAGATGTATGATCAGAAATCAACGCCACTGACAAGAGGGCCTAATGTCGATCAATTTCATGCTGCTCCGAGTGCCAAAGTTAATGCACAATCTGTCCACAAAGCGCTCGGGTCTCCGTGGTGGGATTTAGTCTCGATAGTGCGAGAAAAAGACTGATCCTCCGTCCAACCGCAAACGTTCGGCTTCCAGTCAGATAATGCCCTAATTAATGACATATTTCACTCGGAACGGGGAAAGCTTGTCGCATTAGACGCTATCTATCGGATGATGGACCGCACTGTCCATTGAAATAATACTCAATATGCTATTAGATAGTCTATCGATAGTACGCATTCGGCTCGGTACAGTGATCTGGGATTTGTAATCCCAACTAAAACCGCTCAAAATCACATCGGGGACTTGCTGACGGCTCATCATTTATTCATGGATTAAATATTATAAAAAAGAACTCAGCATATCTGTTGCGGTCACAATTATGCACACTCAGCGGCACTGTTGACAGCACACCAATAGATTAAATATTACTATGGCTGTATTGTTAGGGCTGTAATATGTATGCATTATTGACCTGTTCTGCAAAATGCAGTTATTTTAAGGAACACATCAACTCATCACGTTAAGCATGGAGAAAATTAGTATTCAAGGAGCAGTCGCGGTCGCCGTGATTATGATCGGCGTTTGTTTACAATCGTGCGCTGCGGAAGATTGCCGATTGAATTACATCTCGAAATACGACATAAGCAAGATCAATTCGATCATGGAGCAGGTCGAAGATTTGCAAAGCCGAGGCGTGGTGAGATGTAATGATACAGACGACATCGAGTTAGACTACATCCAATTTGACATGGTATGTCATTACCGTGTGATGCCACCCAGAGCCGTGTAACTGTCGCACTCCAAACCCCCCAAAGGTAGGGGGTGATAGGCAGGGGGTTGGGGGGGGGGGCTGGGTCGAGCTCCAAAGTCCATGCGAACGAATTACGATCGTTTTCAAAACTACTTACTTGAGTAGATTCAAATCAGATCAATTCTACTTATACTTCAAGTAGTTTTAGGTAGCTTTTAAAACGGCTACTTCTACTTTTACTTGAGTAGGTTTTTTGACTGACTACTTTGACCATCTCTGGACACCAATTCCGTCAGCTCAAACGGCACGTCTGATCACGTGACCTGAGAGTAGTTAATAATTTGACAGTAATATATACAATTACCGATATCTTTCGCCGAATTACACCCATGGCACACGAAACCACAACATACCTCAGACTTATACCGAGGTATAAATCGAGTACAACATTTTAACCCGTACATAGGAACGCAGGAAGCTATGCACTTATGCACGCAGGATTTATCAGCACGATATAATTCTGAGTTCGGTGGTTATTTTCGAAATTGCAAGATCTTACCTAATAACTGAAACATAATGACCGAGGACACCACAACTCGGTGCGATTAAAATAAAATAATCAGTTACCGCGATGCATAGGGCGTCTGCGCAGTTGTTATGACAATTCCACCCATAAAAGCGATGCAGAGTCAGTGGAAATACCGGAAACTCGGCATTGCTACGGACATTCGCAGTAAGGTGATATAATGTACAATTGCACAATGACGTCAAGGGAGAACAACATATCATGATGGATATGCTGTTTTACCCGAGGAAAATGTATATTGCATGCCTAGTATGAACTATGCCTATGTGAAACGCAATATCAATTGTTAAAACTTTTTTCTACGTTGATATGACTGTAATGAATTGCTTTAATTTTTCAGTTAACATCAGCAATATCATTGAAATTTGAGTGAGATGATATAAGAATGGGATTTTCCGAAATATCCAATAGGGATCCACGGTCAAATTGGTTATAGCAGCTTTTAACGTATGACTTTGGGAATGATGTGATTGCATCAATATTAAAGCGACAAAACAATACTGAGAACCACATGCCTGACATCGCTTACATCATTTTAGGCAGCTATTACGTCCCGTATGGTCGCCATGGTCTGATTCCCGACTGACCGCCAATAGGACTGCAATGAAATTGATATAATCTATTTTCATTTCGTTTTCAGTATCTACCAAGATATCACTGCAGCCCTGCAGAAGTATTGAGTAGCATGACAAATACCCTAGTTCAAAGTGAGTACACGTAGTAAATATCATTCTCTTAATCATCCTATTTGTAACGACGCACAGTTGGTTCTTTAATTTTTCCACTGTGCGCTAGATGAATGGTAGATGGATGATATGTCATTGATACGTTGGGGACTGGCAGTGATTGTATACCCAATCGGTTATGCCGGTTAGGGGCTCACTGATTACTCAGTAACTATTAAATTAAACAAAGGATGGTGATTAGGCTATACTTCCTATCTCTGTCTGCATGACGGCTAACATAACAAGGAGAATGTACAAAAACCTGCGATAAACCGAGCAGACAGCATGGTAAAAAATTATAGTGATTCCTGAAAATTGTGCTATCAATATCACACCATGTTCCGTACATGTTCATTATTCAAAATGTGATGGCTCGGCGCCGTCAATGCAACGTGCTTGGCCCGGAAGCGGGTTAGAACGTGATCATGAGCATAAATCCCCGCGCAGCTACAGAGTGAGTCATTGCTCGCCAATGATATTTAGATCCCGAGCACCAAATCGCCAATGGGCTCCGCCATACATTGTCTTGTTTTCTGTGTGAGACAGAATTCGTCGTCAAACCATGAAATAAAGTATGGGCAATATTCACAAGACAACATTCGCCAGACAGCATTGTTGCGTAACTATGCCACTCTCCATAATAACGAAAAATTCGAGGCTGATTGTGGGGGTTGCAGGGCCACGAGCGAAATAAAATTTATATTTTCGAAATCAGTACAGCGGCCGCTTTCGATTGATACCGTTTTATGAAATTTGATGCTCGGCCAGTCGGTCAAAAATTACCATCAAATTGCCTTCAGCCAAATGAAATGTGTGACGTGAACCAATTTCCCTGAGCCGTGAGATTTGCTTGTGTCCACAAGGACACTTTGATTTCATCCAAGAAGGACGGGCAAATGGTCATTTTTTCATTCACAAATCTCCGGTATATGTACATTTTACATTGATGCGGTTGCGTCACCATTGATTTTATGTATCAGACTGATTTTACAATACCTTCTTCGACCATGGACTTGAGAATATGAATCTAAAATTTAAGAAGCTGTATAAAGTATACATTCATTTGAAAGGTTACACAATCATGAGAGAGTTGGCAAGTGATGCTAGTATTTTTGATGGAACTGACCTTCGAAGCGATCTGCAATCACTGCGACATAGGGCTCTTGTTCTCAGCGCTAAACTCGACAAGGAGCTGAAGGAGGTAAGTCGAACATGCTGATACTTTCAATTTTCATTCCATCGTTTTCATCTGTAATTCTAGAGCCGGTATTCCCAAACTTTTTACGGTCACTTCCCCAAATTCCGATTTGAAAATTTTTGCGACCCCACCTCTCAATTTGGCGTGCTTATTACTGATTATTACGTGTGCCCTGTGTATGTATTATATCATAGTGTCGTATTTGGTGTGGACACAGCGAGAATGAACGGCTCATTGCATTTGGTTTACGTCATGCTTTCCGTTTGACCAAAGGCAACTTTACGGCCATTTTTACACGCTTGCCGAGCGCAAAATTCGTTAAAATGGTATTAATGGAAAGCTGTTGCTGTACTGATTACGAAAATAGAAATGATATTATGTTCATGGTCCTGGAACTCCAAAAATCAACCTAGTAATTCGCATTGTGATCGAGTTTTGGCATTGTGACGCAACAATTCTGTCTGGCAAAACGAGAGTGAAGCTGAGAAGAAAAGAAAGAGCCAGACAGTTATCAGTGATCACTACATCAGCAGCTTTCCATTGATACCCGTTTTATCGGATTTTGCGCTCGGCAAGCCGGTCAAAAATGACCGTAAAGTTACCTTTAGTAAATGGAAAATATGACGTATCCCAACTGCAGTGAGCCGCGTTCACTCTCGCTGTGTCCACAGCATATACGACACTATGATTGTTTTGTTAACACATAGCTCCACCGTTCACGTGTATCATACTAATGACCAGACACAAACCTTGCGTTATAGTAGGTGCTGCTATGACGCCTCGACTGATCCGAGACCTTGCTCGGCGGGCTCGCATTAGTCTTTCCTTCTCTTTTGAAAAATGAACTAAAATATTCAGGAATGAGACGCCGATAGCATCAGCTAAATTTTACCTTCTTCTAATAGTCATTGGTAATTAATTTTCGTCTCAACGACCCCCGGCAAACAACCCCCATGGGGTCGCGACCCCCAGTTTGGAAGCCCGAATTTCATTCACAAACTTATTTGAACCAGCATATGTCATTGAAGAGGGATGCAATGTACACCGTACTGGTTTATAGCATATTGCGACAAAAAGCTTATCAGAGTTTCTCAACTTAACGGTTTTGCGCATCAGTCCAATACACCAACCACACCAATAGTATTGTTCTTAACACTTCAGCTTTTTCCAAGTACTGAAGTAGGTTTTGCCGAATTGCACTGCAAATCAAGTGACTTCGACCACAACTCGGACAACTAGAAAATGCCCGACTTTCCTAAATTAGACTACAGTTAGAAATATAGCGACAAAGTTTATTAGAAATTAACAGGCTTGTAATGACTCGAGTCACGGTTATTTGGTTACTCGAATTGGCTCAAGTCGTTTTTCCAAATGCGTAAAATGACTCGACTCGAGTAGATTAGTGTATTGACTCGAATTTTACTGGAGCTATTGAACATGACTAGAACCAAGTCCTATGATTCGAGACCAGAGGTGGTCAGTAAAGAAGTACCTCTACGATTCAAAGGTTATTATATGCTTCAAATTTATTCTTCAAATATTTTTCAATTTACACTTCTGGTAAAGAAATTTGACTTCCCTTTCTGCAACGATGTTAGTGTCAGGGACAGCTACAACGGACTTATCCGACTTCCAGTGGGGTTTTAACGCACTTTATAGCTGCAGAACATTCGAGCTCAAAGAGACCTATGGTTAGAACACCAGACTTCCTAACACGGATTTTCAACGAATAAGCATGATATCTCCAGAGTTACTCTTCATCTTGGGATTTGGATGTACGCAGTCATGGCCCTTAAGCTCCATCTCGCATTGCGTAGATACGGAAGTTTATGCCATTTGATTAGTGGCAATCTACTATTTTGTTTGAAAGAGCGGAATGCTCTGAACATCTCAAAAATAAACCTAAAATAATCCCTCCATCCTCGGTGTTCTAATATTTTTATCTGATTTTCGGACTTGGTGGATTTTTCCACGTTTTTGTACTATTTTACCACATCTCCCAATTCGTAGCTGGGAGTTGGATTTCCTTAAGACATTGGATCGAAGAACTCTGATACATGCTTTAAGACAAATTATTGTGATGTTGGCAAACAATATATTATGGTTCATCAAAACCGCTCCTCATCATCGCATTTTGCAGTTTCACAATAACGCCATTCCACCGTTCAGTACCAACAGATGCTATGTCCCATATGATATGACATTTTCAAATTTTCCTGTGCATCAAATTTCTCTAATAGGTTTTCTAGACTGCTGAAAATATCTTGAGCTGTTCTACTGTCGCCGTTTAGAACACCCGGTTTGATTTGTGTCAGACAAATTCAAATTAGTCGATACATACATACACTAAAATCGAAATTAATCATTATTTAATAATTATTTATTTTTGACCATAAAGAAGGACACGATAGGATTAATTCAATATGGGCAGTCACAATTTACCAAAATACAATTTTAAATCTTCGCAATTGAAATTGTGTCAGTTAAATTCAAATTAGTCGATATATATATATTATATAGGTTGCATCTACAAAAGAAAGCCTATCCTTCATACAGTGAAAACTGGAAACTTTTTGTGCGGTAGAGTTTTGTTTAAACAGTCTTAACTTTTGTGAATTTTTAGATCAGGACAAAAAACTTCACCATTTGTGACTACAGGACACGCAAAATTTTGAGTTTTTTTTTAAATGTCATAACCTTATTGTAGATACGTCTCTATATCGCATTGTTGCACTCGCTTATTGAATCTGCCGACTTCCAGAGACAAACGAATGAGGGAGTCATTTTATGCAATGTGGAAGCTACCAGTGGCACGGAAGAACATAGTTTTATTGATGATGTCTTCGACATGAGAAATATTTTCAAAGAACTAATAGACGGTATATCTGCATGAAATTTAAATCTTCATTTGTATTCGTGATGCATTATGCCTATTCCGCAGCAAAAGTGAAACGGCCATCGCGTATCCGAGTTCCACTAATATTCGCCACCGGCACCGGATCAGCATCATGCGATTGGTAGAATATAGAACTGAAAACGGCGGAGTATGATTCAATTTGAAATATTTAATTTCTGCACGGAGAATAAAGTCTTGGTGTTTTCTCGTTCAATATTGCGTATACGACGAAACGAAGTAGTTGCTTTCATGGTTTTGTGATGTAGGTCATCTTTAGGCGTGCCACGGGGGAGATGTGGTACCGATGGATAAAAAAATGCAAAATGATGTCTGGCCCTCAAATATTCAGCCGAGAAATGCAGATCGTTTGCTGGCTCAACACTTTGATACAAGCTCTTACCTATCGCAGACATTTACATGAATATTCGCCTTTTCAAAAAATATTTATGAACGTTAAAAAGTTGTTACTCGAACGTATTATCGGTCCCTGCCCGGTGGGTCCAAAGGCACACGACCATGGTACCTACGGGATATACGCTCAAGAACTAGGATTATTCATCTTGTTTTGTTGGGTAGGCTACTATAATCGAGGCTACAGCAAGCCAATGAAGAATGTTCCGTCGCCACCTTCAAGAATAGATTGCATCAACTCAAATGTGGCCGTAAAATCGCGTTTCGATATACGCCAAAATCTACAAAATTAATGGCGCATACATATTACCCATGAATCGACATTTTGACTTTCAAATACCTCAATATAGCGATAAAACACCACAGGTAACTATGATTTGCGGCCTCTATATTATGTAGGCGTGTTTCTGTTGTTAAGTGATTTGTTGGTCCAACTATTTTGCTTGATTTGGCTAAGGTACCGTAGACCCCCACTCTATTAATATTGTAACTCAATTGAAAATAGTCCACTAGAGGATGCTATTGAAATAAAAAATACGTGGCATTATATACCTTGATACAATACATAAACTTCAAATTAAAAATTACGGCTGGTTTGTTAGTGTAGAAGGTGATATAGAAAAATGTGTACGTCGATTCAAATTTATTTTACACCTCACAAAACATAAATCATCTGTCAGTCACGCATCCCATACTCACGCAGGTCTAAGTTTTTTGCATGTGAGGAAAGATTCTGCCAGCATGCAACTGTAGACAAATTCGCTTACTGTAATCATGAGATTAACACAGATAATTTTCCATGTATTTGTGGCCCAGCCGTCTCATCAGTACCACCTCTCCCCTACATAGAAGCGGAACATTTTTCGCGGACAAGTAAAGAGTAAGCAGAATTGTTGTGTTTGAGTTTGATGGTGCTTTACATACGGTTACCATATTTTGGGATCCGAGAAGAGGAAAACTTTCAAAAAGTACGGAAAGTTCTAGTTCCGGCTAAAAAAAACTCCCCATTTACCCACTTTTTACTTGAATTTAGAGGTGTTAACTAAAAAATCGTCATCATTTTGGCCCCGTATTACTCACTTTTCTACGTTTTTGCTTGCCAAGTCTGCCTTAGAGTCGGCTTTCCGGTGGCATTTTGTTACTTTATCTAGAATAGGAGGACAAATTCCCAAAAATAATGACATTTAGGCGTACTTCAAGGACACTTTCAATTTAGTGAAAAAAAGAGGACAAAATCTCTTGAAAGAGGACGTATATGGTAACCCTATTTTACAGTTCTTTGGTAGTTGCAAGCGAAAGTTACTTGTTAAGCTTCTGTAAGAGATGAGAACATAGCCTACCATACAGTAACATAGTAATAGCAAATAGCAAATAGTATGCTAGACCTACAAAACTCACAACTTTATTTTGTTACTTGGGCTTGTTTCAGGTGAGGTTCCGTTGCAATATTTCTGGCTTAAGTTTGAACTTGACACACCTCAAGTGCGCCATTAACTCAACACGCGCGCATGGAAAGTCAAAAACTCAACGACACGAATAGCAGTAATTTCTTTGCGGTCTGTCAAGTTGGAACTTGATCCAGAAAAATTTAGACGGATCCGCACGCATGTTAAACGGCACATCTGTTATAGAAAACGTCGAACAATGTTTGTCATAACAATCAAGAAGGTAGGGTTGGGAGGGTAATTTTTTGGAAAACCGTTTTTTGTTAACAAGCAATTCAACACGTTTCATAGCGACTGTAATCTTTTGTAAACAAATACGTCTCGCCAAGAAGTCTCGTTGAAAGTCTGAGCAACGAAATCGCAATGCGAAAATAGGATATTTGGGCATCTTTGATCGTCATCGGAGGACCGTACACTTTTCTTGAGATAAGGGGACAAAACCCCTTAAAAGAGGACATATAGTAGGTCTAGTCATCTTGAGCAGGCATGGGGTAATGGTAATGGACCCCAGCGATTGGAGCATTGTGAAGCAGACATGGAGAGATTATGACTTTGATGTATGCCTAATTGACCACCCTTACACGGTGAAAATCATGATTATTCACGGCTACATTTCTACATTTATAGTGTCTCCTTAGACTCCAAGACGGAGAAGTAAATGTGCCATGATAAAGCAAACTATAGATTGTAGGAGATCGCCACGTCAAATATCGTCTGATTTTGGAAAAAGTACAACACACGCGCGTCCACGTCGTCCAAATATCATATGATTGACCGAAAAGATCATCGCTCTATAAAATATGCCGGACCTGATGTGTGGAACAGTATCCCGCCGGCCATCCGACAGTCGACGAGCATGTCCACATTCAAGTCGAAATACAAGCAATTACAATTTAATAGATACAGTCCATCCTCAAGATTACCGGACCACGACTGACCTATCGATCTCGCTTCCCATGACATGCCGCCCTATTCTTGTCGCTTTCTTTTTCTATACTGTCTTCTTTACTTTCATCCAGTGTGCATACCTCCTCTTTACATCGCCTAGGCCAAGGTGGGAGTCTGATTCCATAGACTAATCCAAGTCGCTTCGACATCTTCCTGTCAATTCATTGTATCGCATTTTTGTGGTGTATTGAACTGATAAAATTGATAATAAACCAATGATGATGATGATGATGATGATGATGATGAAATTGATGACTCTCCGCCTATGGCATAGCGATAGCCTCACCGCCGCGTTCAGTGTTGGAAAATCCCCGAAATGGAAATAAAACAAAATGGCGCCTCGCTTTTATTCGATAGATATCGTGTCAAATTTTCTCAATTTTCATTAACTACAAGTATGACGTCCCAAAGGATATCGTGGGTATTCTTTGACACGTATATTCTCCATGCCGATTGTGATGGAATTAATTCATGATAAAATATTGTAATCAAAGTTACTACATTGCTATTAATGTTATAATTATTATTTGGGAAGTGGCGCTTATGAACGATTAGGTCTTTTGCACCACAACTGTATGACATACGTGTGTAAATAAGGGATATCTGTCGGCATACTATATATGCAAAAATTGCGCACAATCCACACCACACCGACGAGCTGAGATCATGGGCGTAGCCCGATAACTATTTTTTTGCAAAACCTTGATGACGTGAAGGAACCTCTTCCCTTTAAAGATATGGAAAACTATAGTATAAAATGATGGTCTTGGGCCCTTACTGGGTGATTAACCCAATTTCCGGGGAACTTTATACATATATTTCACCTGTACATGCATGATGTGATGTCATAATATTCATGTTATGGCAAACCAGTGCATCCATACATCTGCGCAAAGCACGAAAGTTTCTCAAAGTTAATGAATAAAATTGGTCAATAATATTGTTATTTGCATATTGCATATACAATATCATTCTCAGATTTACCGGTAGAGGTGATAGAAGGGCTGAATTCCACGATTTAGAGGGCACGTGGTTATGCATCTTGAGATAGGCCCTATATATTTATGCCGCCCGGTAAGGCTATTCTTGAGTGTATCTATGGTGAGCGTCGGGCGGGCTAATTGTCATCAATTATTTTGTTGCAGCATGTTGTTATATTTCATGACATCCGGAGAAAGTTGTCGCCACCCAAATGACGTACTACAACAAATTAAAAGAGAAACTTGTTTTGTGAGACACGCGTACGATTCCCAATTTGCATTCATTCACAGGCACAATATTTCATTTGTTTGTCGCGTTTGTGCCGCGGGACTCAAGATTGCAAGGACAGGGCCATCCAGCGCGATCTTCGGTCAAGGTTCTATCGCCGACGATCTGTCTGGGATCGCAATTCGTGTTGGCTAAAACTTTACCTGCCTTGTTGTGACTTTTTGGCGTCAAAAAGATGTAGCTCACTGAATCCACAGCCGAAGGCAGCGCACGCGAATACAGTTAGATTCAATTCTGTATATTATGTGTATTTTTATTTTACGCCTATTTAGTCACTTGTATTTGCCGAGAAGCGGCCATAGTCAGCAATTTAAAGAATCCACTGACACTATATATCGCGCCCCACGCTAAGAAAAATTTCACGTAGAGTAGGCTACTTCTGCTCAAAAATACTTCAACCAATGCCCCCTCTAAGCTGCAGCTGCATACGTGCTGACACGGTCTCTGCGCACAAAAAAATCTGACCTTTTTTAGTCGATACGCACTGTTGACCAAGGAACCGCGCAGTGAGTTGGTGAGTGTGCGTGGACTCGTCAAAAATTAGAGGGAACATTGATTTCAACCTGTGTTAAGGTACGAAATATTGGGTGGGGCATGGACCTTTTGGCCTACATGGTTACGCCTATGTCTGGGATAAGTTGGATTATGGCGAAATTGCATTATCGTCTCTCATAGCACAACTGACATATATATATATATCGACTTTTCAATTAGATAAAATAAAAATGAAAAGGGCAAAAGAAAACAGGAAACAAAAAACATCGAGATAATCAGTTTTAGGCTCGTATTAAGCGTCTCCAACGTAGGCGGTCGTGGACGTCTTCAAGCGACAGCCCGCGTTGCGCTAGGTCAGTCTCCATTGTCGAGCGCCATGTTTTCCGATTGCAGCCACCTCTGCGCCATGGCTCCGTGGGAATGTGATTGATGATGGCGGCGGCTGGTTGCTCGTCTTGATGCCGCGCTAGATGGCCGATTAGGCGGAAGCGTCGTTCAGCTGCCAGTAGACGGCATGGGACCGTTCCTGTGAGTTCTCGCAATGCATTCGTGGATATATGCTCCGGATGGTGAATGCCGAGTGCATAGCGGAGGAGTGCGTCGTAGTTAGCGTTGAGCGTCTTAGCCAGCTTCTCTGTCAGCGTGACTGCCTCTATTCCGTAGAGAAGAACCTGCTCGACCGTGGAACGGAAGATACGGGTCTTGAGCTGGGTTGAGGCACTTGAATGGAAGAGGCTATGTAGCCGTCTTGCCGCGCCCCAGGCCTTTGCTCGCCTCGCCTTGAGCGCTTTTCCAGAGTCAGCGACGTCAATACCGAGGTACACAAAACTCGTTACATACTTGAGATCGATTTCTCCCAGTTGAATCGGTGTCGCGTTCTTCGGTAGAGCTGGTATGGCCAGAACCTCAGTCTTCTTGGCGTTGATCTGGAGGCCAACAAGAGCGGCGGTGGCCTCTAGCTGGTTAATGAGGCGCTGTGCCGATGCGGTGTTCGGGGCAAGCAAGGCTAGGTCGTCTGCGTAGGCAAGAATACCTACGTGTATTGCCTCGCGAGTCGTACGCGTGCGCGTTCCTTGCCGCGGCCGCCATTCAAAGAAGTTCGTATTATCCGGGAAGGCCGTTCGTAGGACGAAGTCAAGGATGACCACGAACAGGAATGGTGCCAGGGTGTCACCTTGAAGCACACCAACCGAAGTGTTGAAATCTCCGCTTGGGCCGTCATCTGTTCGGACTCGCGCTCGTGTGTCAGTGTAGAGGGCCATAATGGCCTACGTTATCACCTCAGGAATTCCATAGAATCTGAGGATCTCCGCCATGACTGGGCGCGAGACCGAGTCGAAGGCTTTCGCGAAATCAACGAACATTCTTTTTGTGTGAGCGACAGGTGTCAATGATTGTGCGCAGTGCCAGGAGGTGCTCTGTAGTACCGCGAGATGGTCGAAATCCATTCTGAGCATTCAGGAGCTTGGTAGAGAGTTGCTCACGTATGCGAAGGAGCAATACCCGGTCGAACAACTTGGCAGCGGTCTGCATCAGGGAGATGCCTCTGTAGTTCGCTGGGTCACTCGCAGCGCCTTTCTTGTAGATAGGGACGATTGACCTGTAGTTGACCTGTAGTCAAACTTGCCGCCACTGCCGTCAAAATCCAGATTATTCGTCATATGTGGCATGTTAAAGTTTTCCCTGTACAATTGCTTGGCTCACAAAGCTATAAAGCAGTGGTTCTCAACCTTTTTCACCTTGCGGACCGGTAAAATTTCAAAAATTGTCAGGCGGACCGGTAGACTTTAAAAAATTGAAATGAAGCCAGAATGTACAGTATGCAACAGTGACATTTGAAGGATTTTGATCGTAATTAATTATCTTCATGATGACACCAATGCGATTTCATGGCAGTGACTCTGCTGAGTCGAGGTACAATTGCATTGTCCAGATAAACGTGCTACCACCGAGAGCCGTTTACAGTCTTTCACTCCGAAGGCCGTGGGCTTAACCGACCACGCAAGCTCGAATAATATTCATCTCTTCGACAATATTGCGAGAAGAAGCGTTTCGGAGTCGAACCAAGCACCTTGTCGCGCTACCTTGCTCATTGTCCACTACCACCAGACGCAGGCTACTCTGACAACAACGAATACAATACGCCGTACGAAAACAGCTTACAGCAGCTATACCGGCCATCCGCAAATCCAGGCTGAAAAAGCTCTTCGTCAGCCCAGCCCCACAAATGTTTGTCTTGGCCGCCACAGGGCGATAACCCAAACTTCCGGAGGCTGAGCCCCCAGACCCAGCAGTTGGGTGAACTTTTTACCCAGGGGCGGGCAACTTCTCTGTCCGGCAGGCCGGATAGGGGAATATGAACATCCAGCGGGCCGGAAACGCGCCACAGATCCGCCCATCCCACCCTGCACTACCCTTTGTACACACAATTCAGAGACGCATACACATATTCCTGCAGTTGGGCGACCGGTTCACGGGCGAGCCCAAATCGGTGATACGAATGTTATTAAAATGCAGAGTATATCTGGCTGATAGACGCGCGAAGCGCGAAAATTTTTTGCGTAAATGAATGAATTTGATTGATCAATGATATTGGTGACTGTATGAGCAAGTGGTTCCTTCTAAACTGTACAGAACCTATAATTATAATTTTGAACATTGATTATGGCATAAGAATATACATTAATGAACTTATCGCAGATCATTCACTTCCGGTGGGTTCATTCTTATTATTTCCTGTGTGGAAAACTGCTGCAACCCAACTGCCTCGGGCTATTCTAGTGTATCTATGATACTTTATTCTCATAATCAAGACACGCACATGGAGACACTGAACTGCGTGGGGCATGCGAATTTTTTTTAGTTTGAATCCATCTGCCCGAAAATATTCCACTATTTATAAATATTACGAATAATCTCGAAAAATTTGGGAATGACATGGTCCCATTCGCCCCTGGCTACGTCAAGGCAGTAAACAGCAGTTGTACTGGAGGGTCGCTCTGTCGTACTAATGTTCATGCTTGAAAATGTTTGCGCCTAAATGCCTGTAGACGGCGTCGCGGGCCTCATCATCACGTAAGACCGAAAACTGTCGGCGGGCCGGATCCGGCCCGCGGGCCGTATGTTGCCCGCCCCTATTTTAACCTGTACTTGTTAGCACATTCATTTTACTCAGTGCAGGCAAAGAGTTTACGTATAGCCTAATCGCGCCAATAGTGAAAATTTTCGATCATTTATGACTGAATCGGTTTTGTCGCTGCCGAATTTTTAACACACCTTTCTGAGTCTAATGTTAGCCTAAACTTCATTTTGTGTTGGTACGTCGTGGGACGGTAATGGCTCACGCCGAAATGCCTATTTTTATAAATCATGCGTATTTCCTCGAGAAGGGCACATAATAAGCAGGACATTTATTGACGCTAAATCGAGCAAAGCATGAAAAGATGAAATTGAAAATTGCTGGAAAAAGATTTAAAAAAAACCGCTATGATTTATGTTCATTTGCGAAATAATTTTGGGCCCGTTTCAAGCTCCATCGCTATTCAATTGGGCGGTTCGGGGTGCCCCAATTGCAGTCCTGCACAAAATGAATGAATCGAAATCGAATAATCGCGCGAATTTCACTGTTTAGCGGTGAGTCAGCTCGTATCTGTTCTGTGCTTGTCGCGACCATGTCGTCAATTGCCTCATCTTGAACTTCAAGTCAAATCAAACATGTTTTCAACGCTAATGTTACCTCACGAAGTTCTGAATCAGTTTCAAATTTGATGGTTTATTTATTTTATCAATGGAAAAGTCTTCAACACTGCATCTTGAAATTAAGATATAAAATTGTAATATGTGTGGCGGACCGGCAGGCATGTCGTCGCGGACCGGTGGTTGAGAACCACTGCTAGAAAGGACGAATTGCCAAAAAGGAGGACAAATTCTCCTAAAGGAGGACGTATGGTAAGCCTATAGTTACAGAAGTAAAATTGACTCGTGATTCGGGTACAACCCGGGTTGAGCCACAAAATATACGACGGATCCTCGTCCCTAAAAAGGCCCAGAGATGACAGTGAACGATGAGCAATGTTTGCAATAACACTCAATAAGGTAAGGCAATTTTTTGTAAACCTTGTTGAAACCAGCATTTCAGCATGTTTCATGACTACAGTAATTTTTTGAGGGAAGTAAATACAACGTTTCGCCAAAAAGTCTTGTTGAATGGATAAACAACTAACTTGGAATGCGAAAAAGAAGATATTTTAGCATTCTGAAAGTCCTCAGAGGATGATTTAGGACAAATCCCCTCAAAAGAGTACATATAATAGCAAACTGTACAATTCAACCCACGTGATATCCCAAGCAAACCCCAAACTTATGCGTTTTCCGTGTATGTTTTCTATGCTGGTGAGTTTCGTAAACATCTGAATATAATGCAAATATATGTATAGTACACCTACACCAAAGAAATGACGATCGGAAAGTCATCCAACACCGCATACGATGCGCAATGCGCATGGATCGAAAATGGCAGTATCGTAGATAGCATCGCGTTACTGATTTTCCACAGCTTTGCAGTTTGCGATATAAACATAATGAAGCAGTTGAGTAAAGATTCTAGACATGTAGCCTACTACACCGCCGTAGGCGCAAACACATTTTCGGTCCGAACAAAGAGCGCGACATGTCGATGCTTAGATATCTTCCCGGTAGGCCGTCATAGGCGGGCTTGAACCTACCGACGGAAGGAAATGGCTAGTTTCGGTTATTATTACGTAACAAAAATGCATTAGTTGAAACATGCTGTGTCGGGACATGCGCTTACGTGCATGGGCGGGATTCGTCGGATTCAGACGGATTAGACTTCAGAGACTCAAGCTGTCGGACATATTCGGACTCTCTGAAATCAATGTCTGCGCATCACTGGTTTTGGCCTCCAGGGAACTTTTGAGACTGATTCAAAGAGCCCCATAGTGTTGCATGGAACACTAGCCAAGATCCACCGGCACAGGGCTACCAAAGTATCGGCAGCTACTGGGTTCCTCACCGCCGCAACATTCCATAGCATTTCTAATAGGAATTACTTCATACCCACTTCTCAGACTTTTCAATTACAGATTATCGCGAGGACATGGTAAAAAATATTGAAGGGGAAATACGGATTTAATTTTCCTTTTCTTGAATCGTCCATACTCTGCAACGCGGTCAATAACGGATATTCCCACAAAAATTTACTTCTAAAGCCTCAGGTATTTAAATCACCTTCGAAGACATTCCTATATGTTGGTTGTCAACAATGCGCATGTCAGTCGCGGTAACATAGCAATTTGACATCATCGTGTTTAAAGCTGGCGTGGCTTATGCATAAACAGTAACAAGCTTATTTTCGTCATTGTGTAATCAAATGACGCTGAATACGTGCGTCTCAAAGGCCTATGCCTCTGTTACTCTTACGGGCTACTTCTTTCACAAGCTATATAACCACAGTAATGCGGCGAATACGGTAGTAGTAGGAGGATTACTAAAAATACTTCATATACACATGACGTCCAACAGAAAAAGCACGTTTGTGACGTATTAATGTGGAAAGAGTCATTAGAAACCGTTTTTACAATCGGAGATTTGTACTTCTGCTAAATGCTGAAGTCTGAATAAATAATAAAGGCTTGTAGCCTATATTATCCAAAACATTTATATATCAAAATTTGAAATATTTAATAATGAAAACTTTCGTTTAAATCAATGGTTCCAAAGTGTGCGTCAGTGCCCCGTGGGCTGTAACATATCTCGAAGGGGCCGCTAGCCACAAAATGGACAATCGAGCGATCTGAGGGGGCTAAGAGGGCGTTAGGTACTTAAGAAATTTGTTTGGGAAATCCACTTCATAATATTAAATAATATCCACATTTTTGCACTTCGAAGAGATATGCCCGTTGTACGCTTTCGTACAAGGAACATTCAATCTAGAATCGTCATCAACGCTCTTCAGAGATGTTTATTGGCATGCAATATCGGGTTCCTATCAACTCAATCACAATGAGCAGAATTCTTAGCTTATTGCACAGTTCAAACACATGTATATAGGCCTACACATCGGTAAAACGAGTATGATGAATTGCAGTGTCATTTGAAATTGGCTTCAATAATTTTGTTCCCTAATAGTATCTGTCTAGAAATTTCTAGATGGAGAGAGGTATGATAATCTTCTTTCCCTGCATCATTGAGGCGCTTCACAGAAGGAAAAGCGATACGACGGTTAGGTCACCTAGTCTGCACCCCGTTTTATTTTCTTCTTCATGCTATCCGTGGATGCTGAGTGCCTAGCGGGACAGCAACGGATACCAGTTTTCGAATCTCTGGTCTGACCCGGCCGAGGATCGAACCCATGACCCACCGACCAAGAAGCCGGACGCATCACCATTACACTATCTCGCTCTACAAAATCATGACTTTGAAATAGCGTATAGCGTACTGGCTATATGAATTAGATTAACCTAAAAAGGCCATAAGCTCTTCCGTCGTTTGTATGAGCGATATACAAAACAACGTTTTGTTGAGGTTATCGAGTAAGGAGCGTTTGATGCCTGGATTATTGGTCAAAGGGTTTTGTGTGAATATAATTTTGGTAACATGGGCTTAAATCAGCAGTTCTCAAGCTTTTCGAAAAATTCGCGAAACGGGTATTTTGCAATTCTTCAAATTACTCACGGTCCTTTACAAAATCCACACAAACAACACGTTTGATTTTATCGTGTTAATGTGACAGGCATGTTTTGCAACCAGGCCGGCTATGTTTGGTTGCGTTTTTGAAAACACAGCTCCAATATCTTGAATCCTATTCAATAGGGATGGTGTGAACGCGAGGTTCACGTTCGCGTTCTGTGTGTGAACCTCGGGAATTTGGAGGTTCGCGTTCACAACAGAACCTTGGTAGGTTCTGCACTGTGAACCTTTTTCATATATTACAATTTTCACTCCATGATGACATCTTTGGTTCGAATTTATTGCATTTCAACTGCGGGCCACTCTATGAATGACGCCGGCGGCATAAAAAAAAACTCAAAACGAGCATCCACTTTGACAATCTCAAAGATTTTACTTGCTTTGTTACAAAAATTTTGCTCTAAATATCCAACTTTCCGTTTGTGAATATATAGTGACTCTCTGCTGTGAGCTGACGCGCAATCACATAACATCACGAGCGACATACATAACATGTAGAGAGCGATTCAACCAATCAATGAGATTGATATCGTTTTTTGATGTAACAAATCTAGCTAGCGTACGGGGTCTATCTTCACTTCATATGTTTACTGTATCATTAAAACCAAATACGTGCGATTGAGGTGTTGGCTACAGCTGTATAACTTTTGGGGTAGCCTAATATCGGTAGCAAGTATAAAAACCTGTATTACACTCTGCCCAATACCAATGTAGCAATACTCATACACGAATACATTGCCTGGTCTGGTCAAGACCGTTAAGGCGTAAGCTTATATTCCCTGGCAACAACTTTTCAAAGTTATTGGCAAAGCCACGGATGATATTGATTTTATGGGAGTATTATATCATATGATTGCCCCAGTTGATACATTTAGCGACGTTTAAATCGCCAAAATGTACTTCAGCATTATGGCATTATGTGACCCCAGTCGTCGCTAGGTATCGTGTACCTTAATATAGGCTATCACTTCATTGAAAAAAGAGGGTTGGAATTAGCAATATGACGTCACGTGACGTCACGAGGTTCACGTTCGCGTTCACACAGAACCTTTCAAAAAGGTTCGCGTTCACACGAACCTGAACCTTTCAGAGGTTCACACCATCCCTACTATTCAATCCCCGAAAACGGTGGGTTGGCCTTAAAGGCGATGAGCCCAATCTGTGTGGACGAGTTCCTCACATCCTTCTTACCCCTATGCCGATTCACGAACGAGCCGAAATAGCAACGGAAAACACAAGACTTAATAATTTGTTGCTATCGGCTTCGTTAGCTCTAACTATAGTGTTATGAAAATAAGTGTGCAGTGTGCCTCTGATCAAAATCGATTTTATTTGAAGCAATAATTCAAATTATGACTTTTTTCGATTTCCATGTTTTTTAGCCATAATAAAAACAATGAAAGAACCCGGGATGAATGATGACCATGCCAATCAAGGTGATGCCATCGCCATTAATCCGTCCCGAGACGTGTTGAATAGGGCTGGGGCAGGGTGGTAACCTGGTCAGTGGTCACAGATGTCTGAGTCACCAGTCAATGTCACTTTCACAGCTTTGACTCGAGTCAAATCGAATCGAATCATTTTCAAGTCACCGCAGAGTGACGTCCTAGTCCTAGTAGAATTGGCATTATATTTTTTGTGGTCGCATTAAATGTACTTATCTGAATTTTCCATGTCCTTTATACAGTTGCGATCTCAATAATGTGTGATACTCAAATACTTGACTAAAGAAGCAGGTGATAGCTTTTGGGGTAGGCGAGGTAGGCGGTCGCCGAGGGTCCCTGTTTGTTTAGGCGCTTTACATGGCCCCCTCGCAGGTTTATGTGCTTTTTAAAGTTATTTCTCGGGTTTACGCGCTTTTTTCAACAATTACCATTTTCTGAATATCTGCGGAAATCCATAAAGACTATTCTCATTTTTTGGTTATCATTTTGCGAATAACCGTAAATCCACTCATCCATTTAGAATTCGGTACCGTAAGCATTGATCGATCATTAAATTTCTGCACCCGTTGCAAGAGCTCACTTTAATTTTTTTGAGCTCCATCCATTTTGCGATTAGGGCCCCTCCTACATTTACGAGAATTTTTGTTATCATTTTGCGAATATCCGTGAAAATCCGTGCATCCGTGTAAAATTTGGTACCGTAAACAGTGGTCGATCATTTAAATTCTGCATCCGATAAAAATAGCTCACTATGACTTTATGAAGGGGGCCCTCCCACATTTACGCGATTTTTAGTTATAATTCTACTAATAACTATGAAAATATATATACTCATGTAAAATATGATACCTTAAACAGTGGTCGATCATCCAATTTCTGCACCCATTTAAAGTGTTTACTTTGATTTTTTTACGCCCCCCTCCTACAATTACGCGATGTTTAGGTATAATTCTGCTAATAACCATAAAAATATATATACTCATGTAAAATATAGTACCGTAAACGGTGGTCGATCATTAAATTTCTGCACCTGTCAAAAAAGATTACTCTATCCATTTTGCGATTAGCTAAAAGGCCTCATTTCGTGAATAACCTTGGAAATACATGTACTCATATGGAATATGGCAGTGGTTCTCAACCTCTTTGTCACCGCGCACCCATTTTGGTCCCTGACGGACCCCGCGGACCCCCAAATGTTTTGTTCAATTTTAGTCCAATTATCATGCAACCATCACCTTTTTCTTGTGCAAATATAAACTGTAGGCTAGTTATAAACGGCATTAAAAAGACCTTTCTTGATATTAACACCATTCCATTTATGTAAAAATTGGGTAGACTTATATTGTTTCAAAGCGCATTTCTGCATTTCTTTAATACGTGATCGGGTCTTGAAATTTCTCGCCTTCGAGTGAGTGCCAAAATCCATTTCCACAAATATAGGTGGTGGCGAATGTCATAATAGCGGGCAATGCTTCCAATTTCGCCACTGTGCATTATAGCAACGACGCCATAATAGGGAAAAAGATTTCTTAATGAACATGTATGGTCAAGCCTATAGTCATTTCTAGAGGTGGTCAAAGTAGTCAAGAAAGCTACTCAAGTAGAAATAGAAGTAGCGACGAAAATAATCTACTCAAGTACGAGTAGAAGTACTTCTGATATAAGCAATATAAAACTACTTGAAGGAAAAGTAGAATTGACTGACTTTAAATCTACTCAATTAAGTAAGTAAGAAGTTGTGAAAACGATCGCTATTCATTCGCATGGACTGTCAAAAGCTGCAAATCGAGCTATGCGGAAGGTGTAGAGAGCTTCATTCATATTGATGCATCCCAGGTGTCAATTGGGTTGTAATTGATAGCATTGATATAGAATGCGACACTAATCCTTTGTTTACTCGAACACCCCGTTTTTTAGAATATCATGGCATGGCGCCCTCCCTCATATTATAAGGCCCCTAGTTCAGTCGAGGAGCAATACGGAGAAGTTGTGCCGGATACGGCTTTAACACTTTGCGCGATTAGTATATACGTTAATTAAAAATATGGCAGATCGTAAAAATGCCATATATAGTGTATAGCTTAATTTTCGGAAAATATAGGGCATTGTCAAATTTGCTTTTATACTTCAACATGTATGTTCTCCAGACAAAAGAACTGAAACTCAACGTGTAATGCTCGTAATTGAAATAAAAATAATAATATTACTCCTAAAAAGAGGAAAATAGAATTCACGTCTTTTGTCCAGAAAGTTTCAGCGGCGGTTTGCTAAAACCGGTCTAACGTCAAAAAAAGTCAAATTCCACTTTTTCAGATTAGACACATCATGAGCTGCTAGTCATAATAGGTAATCGCTCGGTTGCAAACGGTAATTGCAAACGTCATGGCACCATACTTACTGTGATGAAATATTAGCTATAAGCGACAATGCGGTGTGAACGGAGCCACGCAACCCGGTATCTAAATTATATTCAGTTATACTTTCGTTAAAACATATATGTCACTCCATATCCACAGTGCGCGAAGTGCAACGAAAATTTTGGGTATTACATGACTTTTATGAAAACTAAATGTTGGTACAACGTGAAAACAGCCCCGAAATTCCTTAGGCTATCTTTCTTTTCAGGGGATTAAACTACTTCTACTTGACTAACTGAAAATATCGAAAAGTAGGTAACTAGTTCACAAAATATTACGAAGTAGAAGTAGAAGTAGCGAAAAAAAGATCTACTTGAGTAAGTACCAGAAGTAGAGAAAAACTACTTGAGTACTTCGTAAAAAATAGAAATACTGCTTTACTGACCACCTCTGGTCATTTCTATCTAGCAAGCACAGTGGTTCCCTACGTGGGCGATGTATTCCCCAGGGGGCGATTTGGCAGTCTAGGGGGGAGAAAATAACGAAGGGGAAGATAAAAGGGCGATGGTGCGTTAAAGCGGCTAAATTGGAGTGAAGTCGGAGAAATGACCTTTTTTTCAGTCAACTCACGAAAATTTAGCTGTAAAAGTGTAATTTCGAGGTCGAGCCGAAAACTCGCCGGTGATTATAGCTTGTATGGCCATTTTTGCGGTTCCCAATATTAGGGGGGGGGAGGGGGCGATGATCGGTGTGTAGCTTGAAAATGGGTCGATGAGTAGAAAAAGGTTGCAAGCCACTGACCAGCAGCTCATCTTGAAGTTATTCCGGAATAGGGATTATGCATGTCACAGGAAAAATGGATTTTTGAAAAGATTTCGAAGTCACCTGTGACCCTGATCGACCTTACTACTCCAGCTTCTATTTTTTCTGCAAACCCCAAAACATCTTTAAACAGCAATATTTTTGTATCAGAAGGCTATTGGCAATTAAAACGCGTTTGCACAGTTATTTTAGCCGAGACGGCAATTCCGTTGATGTGAGTCATGAAATTTTAGCCGTAATGAAGCACAAACTGCATCGTGATTCCCCAAACAAATATATATATATATAGAACATAGGTTATCAACCGTTTTGCAAATTTACAGGTTTTGCGGACCCCTGGAAATGCTTCGTGGACCCCTAGGGATCCGAGGACCCCCGGTTGAGAACCACCGGAATATGGTATGGTAAAGAGTGGTCGATGATCAAATGTTTGCACCCATCAGAAGTGTCTACTTTGTTTTCAAGTACCGTACTCTATTCATTTTGCAATTAGATGAAAAGCTTCTAAATGCTTTCGAAGGCGCCCCGGTTTATTTCCATACTTTTTGAGCCCCCTCCTGAATTATATCAATACCAGTGACAATAAACTTCTACAGAGTATACAGTAAGTATATATTTTCAGTGACCGTTGCATCCCATTATTTTTCAGTGTTAGGCTAATTCTAAGTTGGTGAAAAACAAATCATTTGGTCTGTTTCAGTTTTCAGATTTGATCGAAATTTGGATCAAATTATCGTGAGATATATCTGAGTGCATCACAATTTCAAATTTTCAAATTCCATTTCCAGCTTTTCAGCTTTTCAAGTTGGCGCTTCATAAAAAAACAAGCTTTTCCGGTTCATTCTATCGTAGATTTGACAGAGTTCTTGTAAGGTCTGTGCATGAGCTACCGTATGTTGTAGAAATTGATCTAATATATCATTCAAGTCACGATTTATCTTTTCTGTGTACGGAAGCAGCATATAACTTAAGTTTAATGTCATTGCAAGTGGAAATCATTGAAGTATATCTGATATATCCCTCTCATCTCTGTCAACTTTAAAATTTCATTAACGGTGTCATATATGAAAGCTATCGTAACATAGAATGCTGAGAAAATGAGTTTTTATTGAATATGTTCTTTCAAAGTCGTAACGGCAACGTATATTGTAGGTAGAAGTAGGCTATTTGGGTAATGCTTATTTCCTCATGAAACTAGCGTTCACAATTTTTGCGCGGACATAGTTGCACTAACAATATTAGACTTTGACGTTGTGTATGATTTTTCTTTTGAAAATTATCGTGTTCTAAGCCTGGTTCTGACCCCTGACCTCATTTTATTGTCAGCAGAAGGGCTTCGTTTATTCTATCTTTAGCCGAGGTGATCTTGAGTCGACTGGAATCATCCGTAACACTAGCATGTGTCCGGTTTATATTTGATGCACATGGTTGTCCAATAAAACCATATTCACGCATCTCTCCAGTAAAAAACGGGCACAAAAAATCAATAAAATCAGTGCCGTGGAATTAAAATAAAACAATTAAAAAAACTGGAATGAATCGCATTGATTTAAATCAGAACCCCATGTGCAGGTGCAGCGCTTAATTTTTTTATAAATAATACATCTATTTTTTCAATATGCGACTGCGAAGTAACTGCAATTATGCAATCATGGACTCGTCGACCTCCGCCTGTCCATACTATATCAGCGTAGGTCTTTAAGAACAATTTCTATCTACATCTAATCGAATTCTAATCAAGTATAGTGCGACGTGAAATCCTAAGAAATACAGATAACGATCTATAAGTTATTCAACCTCGCCGAGAGCAGGTGTGTGTTTACTCAGCGCATTACTGGCTCCCAGAAGCAGAAATTTCCGCCCTATTGATTTCTCCACCCAATAGCAACCTAACGAAGAGATCTATCGACTACTCCGGACCTATCATCTGGAATGCATTACCACCACATATCCGTGAATTGCCTTATAATAGATTCAAAAAAGCCCTACTTGATCACCTCTTGTCGTTACACTAACACTGTTGCCCTACCTCGCCCAGACATTGCTTCATTGATCATTTGCTCCATCGTTTAATTTTTCTTCTAATTTATTTTTTTTAACTACCGTAACATTTTTTACAGCCAGACTGTTTAGAGTGAAGGTACCTGTTTGATGCCGGTGTGATCAGACTAGAGGACCTTCACGGTCTTATCGATCATTCCTATCAAATACCGAATACTGTGCATGCATATTTTCTGTACCACCACCACTGCCGTGTGTTATGTATTTTGGTTGGATGAAAATAAAGACTCTCTCTCTCTCTCTCTCTCTCTCTTTGCACCCGACCATTTAATCTTCATAGCGGAGACCACTATTCTGGGGTATGTAGTTCGCACTCCTCAAAGGTCGTGTTTATTTTTTCTTGTTTTGTAAAAAAGAACTAAATATTTAAGAAATGAGACGATAGCATCCGGTTAATGGGCATTCTCATAATAGTCAGTGGTAGTTAATTTTCGGCGAAATACCTCATGGAGGTTGCGACCACTAGCTTTAGAACCCTGCTGTATAGGGTTGTGATATTACTTCCCACTATATATATGGAATATTCTCCAACAAACAGGCATAGGAATAGGACGTTGTATATTTTTGTCCGTTATGTTTTTCCGACATATACATCGACTCATGGCATACATACATACGACATGTATCTAGATCAGGGGTGTCGAACATCCGGCCCGCCATAGATGATTTCATCCGGCCCACGAAGCAATTCTGAGTAGAATGAAAAATGCGTGTATTATCCAGCACATTTATAACAATAAATATCGAGATTTGTAGTACGAAATACTTCTATTAGGTAATCCCTAGGGATGGTGTGAACGTGAGGTTCACGTTCGCGTTCTGTGTGTGAACCTCCGAAATTCAGAGGTTCACGTTCACAAACGAACCTTGGTAGGTTCTGCACTGTGAAGCTTTTTCATAGATTACCATTTTCACGTCATTATAACATCTGTGGTTGAAATTCTTTGCATTTCAACTTCGCGCCACTCTATGCATGGCATGCACTGCGCTGGAAGCATACAAAATCAACACCAAACGGGTAGGCTATGCACCTTGCCAGTCTCAAAAATTTACTTGTTTGTTACAGAAGTTTGCTCGAAATATTAGGCTTTCCATTCGTGAATATTTAGTGACTCTCTGCTGTGAGCTGGACCAGCAATCACACAACAGCAAGAGCGAAACACACCACATGTATAGGTGGTCAGCGAATGATGCTTATTCAACCAATCAATGAACTTGATATTGTTGTCTGATGCAAAATATCTAGCAGGCGTGGGGCAATCTTAATTTCAACCAAATCCGTATGATTGGGGTGTTTTCTACTGCTGTACAATTTTTTAATGGGGTAATATCGGTAGCAAGTGCAGAACCCCGTTTTACACTATATGCTCAATATTGGCGTATAGCAATAATACTCAGACGCCGAATACATTTTCCGGTCTGGCCTAGACCGTTACGGCGTAAGCTTATATTCCCTTGCAAGTCCTCGTCGAAATTGTTGGCAAAGCGACGGAAGACTGATTTTATGAGATTATTATATCATTTGATTGCCCAAGTTGACACATTTGGCGACGTTTGAAACTTCAATATGTACTTCAGCATTGTGGCATTATGTGGTCCGAGTCGTCGCTCGCTAGGTACAGTGTACGTTAGGGTAATGACTAGAAAAAAAAATTCAAAATTTTGTGTGCCCTGTAGTCACAAACGATGAACTTTTGTGTCCTGATTGCAAAATTACCCAAAGTTAAGACTGGTTAAACAAAAACCTCCCGCATAAAATTTTTCCAGTTTTCACGGTATGAAGGATAGGCTTTTTTGTAGATACAGACTATATAATATATATACCGACTGATTGGAATTTAACTGACACAATTCCAACTGCGAAGATTTAAAATAGTATTTTGGTAAATTTTGATCGCTCGGATTGAATTATTTCTATCGTATTCTTGCTTACAGTCAAAATTAAATAAATAATAAATAAATAATTATTAATATCGATTTTAGATGTAGACTGTATAGGGCATATTATAACCCACGACAGCGCTGTTATGCTTTCTAGTCACTATTAGGAGAAAGTCGCTGACATTGTCACCGATTTCCGATAAGAGAATAAAGTGCATATTGAATTCAGAGTTTTGCGGAAAAATGGACCCATATCTTGTTATTGAAAGAAGCTAAATTGTTTTATGCAGGTTACATGTAGAATATGATACTTATTGCACTCGAAGCTTTTCGACTGGCTCTCATCAGGAGCGAACGCCAGTAAATGCGATTAACCAAATTCGAAATATAGAAAGAATTTTGTCGTTGTGACGTATAATGACAAGTACACAGAGTCGCAAACGGCAGGAAACAACGCACGGTCACGCTGCAACATACACGAATGTAAAACAGCGGAATGACAAAACAACATTAATGAAAGATTCCCAGCATGTATAGATGTTCCTTCTGGCGAGAGAGGATCGGCTTTTGCAGCTTTATAATGGTTGATTCGAGAACCTTTAAATTAGAAAGAGAACGACCAACTATGGAAAACTGATTGTTATTATAATGTTTTGTATACTCTGGGTGTTTCAAGAGGTGCTGTCCGATGGCAGAATTACATGCTGTTACTTGGTCGTAATGACGCATGATGGTAACTAGAAACTGTGATTATGAAGAAGTCATGTCATCACCCTGCGAATTCCTAATTTGACGTGGGACGTGTTGACGAATTCTTTTTTGCAAGCGCTGAGATGTGCGACGCACATACCGACTGTCACATCGGTACGTACCTTGGTGACTGATATTACTTTGATCTATCGCAGGAAGCACATCTGACAGATCTCCGGCTTCCTCCGATTTTAGGGCACAAACGTGCAGTTAAAGGTTAGACACAGTAGGTGCATACCGCCCATTCCGAATTTCGGATTATCCTTGCAGGCCTGCTTTACATAACGTATAATTCCATAAGCAACAATTGAGAATCAGATGGTTCTATTTTTAGGTTAAGAGAGATACAAAAATAGTTTATAAGTGCATAAGTCTGTTGTTGTGTTTACGTTTTATGGTTTTCTTCGACTACAATGGTCATGACTCATGAGCGATATTCTTCATTATGATTCCGTGTCACTTCTGGTCTTTTAAGACACCGCTTTCTCGGATCAGATCGGAAGAGGAGCCTATAGTTAAACCTCCACTACTTTGGAAGGAATTCTGGAGTAGACTTCGGTCTGACGCAAACCCGTAACGCCCATCGTGCCGATTTGAAACTCCGAGCTTTAACATAATTTTGCATCGAATTCCAGGCCACAGTTCATGTGATAAATCAAATCGCAGATGTACTAACTAAATCTGCCGCGATGCAGAGAAACGGTGACGAGCAAATCGAATTGTCCACCAAGGAGTATTAAAGTTTCATGTCGAAATTTTGCCGAAACCTGTTAACAGAAAAGTAGAACAGGAATCACAATACAAAAGTATTTTTTTTCATACCAAGGGGATTCTTTCCAAACTTATCCCAGTGAGCAAACAACAGGAAGAACCTCCTCTACATCCTATTTCGATTCAAGGACTGGACACAGAAAACTCAATTATCACTTGCGTGAATTGCATATAGTCATCCGAATGGAGTAGGCGAATGTTGCCAAGCACCCGAAATGGTAGCATAAACTTTCTACATGCATAAAAGGGATTGAAGTGTTAGTTTTCAATTGAAGATATTAGGCATATTATGAAAGTAAGTATTTCAGCAACAAACTATGGAAGTAAAAGTACTATACACACTTTACAAGAGTAAGTATTACTATAGTACCCCGTGAGCCTACGGCACAATGAAAAACGATAGCATATCATGTGACTATGAAATGTAAACATGGAATGGCAACGACCGATTTTGCAGCTTCGTTCCGTTTCGCTGAGGCTGCGGTCTGATTTGTTTCACGGCAACGACCGTAGGATTTCTGGCAATCCAAAAGCTATCATCCAGAGCACAAGATTTACTGAATCTGCGGTCTTGATCGAAAGCTACTGTCGCACTGATTCCGAAAATATAAATTAAAATGTGGCCAGGGCTCAGGAGCCGGACCAGTAATCACTCTCAACATCTGAAATCTGAATTGTTCAGAACAATCGGATGACCGCAAAACAATGAGCCAATGCGGCTCTCCGATTGTTCGGACAATTCCGATATCTCCCTTGGAGGGCTGATTCAGGGTGGTTCCAGTGCCTGATAATAGTTAGAGATATATTTATATTCATAATATGAATTGCACACGCATTGTTCCCGAAAATTTCGGTCTGTGTTATCGGCGTGTGTTGCCGGTATCGTAAATGAAAAATGCCATAACCTATACGTGACACCAGAGAATCGCATTCTGAGCAAACTATCGCTTTGCAGGCGAGAGAACAGAAAATTAAGAAACAAACATCCGCAAGCGGCATCGCTCTCTGCTTACCGGCTTTACGATAACGCTACAACCACTACGATGTACACAGATGACGGCGGTGAGAATTCATTCAACTCTGACCTGGTAGACGTCAGCATATTTTTAACACTTGCAAATTCCACCAAACGACACATGACATCACTGGACACGCGAAGATCACGAATCAAAAGTAGCAAGAAAAGTAACCAGTGAACGGGATTTTCGGTGGGGGTTTCGTGATGTCGGACGTCACCTCTTATTTGAAAGATAGATCGCCACATACTCGGATCAAACTATTACTTAATGTTATGGCAGAATTTCCTGATTCCAATTTAATGACTCTCCACCTACGCCCATCGGGACGAATATAAGTACAATGCCGGACACAATTCATTTATAGTAAGAAAAGTAAGAGAAAATCTGAAATATTGAGACCAAGGTACAGAAGAATCATACTGTAAGGTTAGTATGGGTGCGACGATTCGAATATATAGGCGCAAATACAGAGACCAAAATTTTCAACCATTCACAACATGTATAGAAAGCCTTGATGTTGATTGCTGAATGTCCCTGCCCATTAGGTTTATATGTAGATACACGCACACATATATAAATGTATAAGTTTTCCGCGATCTCCAGCTGGAAGACGTAGAATGTTAAAAGGGACTAAAGCTGAACACCTCGTACCACCTGGTTCCTCAATGACTTATTTTAGTCAAATGCTCACAGGAGATCTGGGTCGAGAATCATTGCTATCAGTATCTAACGAGAACTCTTGCTAACGAGGTAGGGATCCCAACTATTTTCTTGATGGTTCGAACCAAGGCTCTATTTCCACAGGATGTGCTTCATGGCAGTGGTAGAAAGTAATTTCCATACAACTTTAACAAATATTATCCTTCGTATTTGATTGCGATGAATACGTAGTTGATGAATTCTGAAATATAATTTCGATTCGACCTACGTAAAATTTATCCTGCATACCAGGCTAATCAAATAGTATGTTAGTCCTGATAGCATGGTTAGTCAATTGCAAGAGTTGCTTTACCTTCTCATTTATTAATTTGATGCGACACAATAGTAGGAATGTGAAATTGTTGGCACGGTTGAAGGGACTTTACATCATGTATTCATAGTGGTTTAAGCTACAGAAAATGTTCGACTAAATACAACTGAAAACCGCGGAACCTTTCGCGTACCACCTGAAAAGGTCTCACGTTGGTACGCGCACCACAGTTTAAGAATCACTGCTGTAAAGCGATCAGAGCAGACACAAACATATAAAACTGTACGATATGTAGTCGAGGGGTTTGACGTAGGTATTGTCTGTGGTGGAACAAAATAAAAGGACGTTTATTCACCCGATAAACGAAATACGCTTGGGTTGAGTTCTAACCACTGGACGAGCCTCACAATTTCATGATTGAAATTCTTGATTTGTTATGTTACTAATTTTCTAAAATCTCATTACCACTTTTTATGATTGCCGACGATTTGATTTATAATTTTTCCAAATATTCATAAAAACGCGTTTCAGTGTTTGATGGTCGGAATTCCTGCGGTCAAGCATGAGATTTCAGAGAATGATGCGCAATCGACCAAAAGGAGAGAAAATCTGTTTATGTTTCTATTCGGTTCCGTAGAATTCAAAGTACACGTGGTGACGCTGCCAAGAACAATTACGAGCAGCGTCACTTTTACACGTTCTTTATTGATGTGAAAATAATGCATATATTGCGTGGGTGGCACATTTCTCCCTTTCTGCATTATTTGCAGTCAGCAACAAAATGAGCAATTATAACATACGCAATACGTTTTTAACGGTAAATTATTTATAAATCATAATTCAATTCCTCTCAATAGACATCTGTACCATAATATATTTTCTACATGATATAGGGGCAGGGCAGATAAATATTAATTGGATGGCTTGAAACGTTATTTGAAAAAAGCGTTCGAAGGGCGTTTTTTCAACATTACACTAACATTAAATCTTCTTTCAAGACAATTATCATTGCTAAAAGTATTTTGTCTTAAACGTTGATCACTTCATCGAAAATATATAATCTTTCCCGTTCCAACCGACTCATTTATTTTCCTCCATTTTCGAAACAGAACCTCTTCCTCCCATGCGACAACTCACTTATTTAGGATCATAGCATATCCCAATCCATACTTGGGTAAAATGAATTTATACATTCATGTACTTCCCAAATTTACGTAAATATATGGAACAATAAACGAACCATAACACTTGCAGAAAACAGCGAAGCTATGGATCGTGAAAAACGGGTATTGTCTTGTGTCGCGATTTGCATCAGTGCATGGATAACGCATTCTGCTGCCAGCAATTGTGAATTGAACGAAACCACCAAGGATGATCTTAAAATCTTGGACGATGGTGAAACTTTCCGAATAGAGGTAAAGCAATTAGTTCACCATCATCATTTATTAAAAGTTCTAGCGAACCAACAAAATAGTATTCCGTTAGAGTGGGTCTTGAGGGGGTCGATTTGAAAAAGTTACCTCTTTTATCGTCAACACAACAGGATTTCCTGCATAGATTTTCAAATTACCCGTTTTCTCTTCCGATATTCTAAATTTTGTGATTTGTAAAAGGGTCTTTTTTTACGGATCTCAAAATATGGTAACCCTAGGTAAAAGTAGAACATAAATCGTTTCGGGTGCTCAAATGGAAAACTGCACGTTTCACTAGTAGTATAGTTCAACTGATCCGTAAGAAATCTAATACTATACAGCCAACTCTGCTGAATTCGGTCTACTCACGTTGGGCCGCATTATGCGGAGAAACAATGTTTCTCCGGATTAGCAAAAAATCTATTGTTTGTGTCCCGGTCATGCGTAAAGACAGGCAAGGCAATAAAACTGCTGTACCTTTGCGTGAAAAATGATTAGCAGCTGTGCTATACTGTAGCAATTGGAAATTGGTATAAAACGAGCAGAGTTGGATAGGCTTACAATTTGAGCATGCTCAATTTGCTCACCAGTAATATAAAGAAATACACCATTTTAATTCGATTTAAGTCATTTTTTTACAATATCTTCATTCGATTCAAATCATTTCTTTTTAATATTTTCCTATCGCGGGCCCTAAAATTCTTTGGGTAGACGCGTGGACCCCTCAATCGTGCAATTCGGGAACTGATGACTAAGAAAGGTCATTATGTCTCGTATAGTCTCTTATTGATATCAGGTCAAAGTCGTAAGTCGAAGATAGGGCCCGGTGTTATAAACTACAACGTTTCATTGTTGTAGATTCAGATTTGGCCTTTCATGGACCTCTTAGTTAGAGTTAGTCCGGGGATCCCAATGAGGTTCATGATAACCAGATGCATGTCATACAAAAGTGTTGGTTACGGGAGGCCGGGGGCGCAGAGCACTGTGAGTACTGAGTAGTCATTGGATGATTGCATGCTTTGACAGGTCACACCAGCGCATCGCGAACAATCCGATAACACATACAGGATAGATTGATTTAGTAAACAGCGATTTCTTAGTGAATTGAAACTGAGTTCTAAAATTTTTTTCCTAGTCACGAGTCAGTCCAAACTTCTGAAACGCCGAGTCACGTCAAGTTTGATTATTATTGCAAAGTGAGTCTTGTGAAGTCAAGTCATACGAAAAAGTTGACTGGAGTCGTCCCAACACTGGACTGTGTTTAGCCTTTTACCGGTGATATAAAAGATGTTCTGATATAGCAGATTTGCAAGCACTAACTTGATCATAATCCGTTAATCACATACTTTGTATACGGACTGTTGCGCCGTGGCGCGTTTGTTTTAAATATTTGTTGCAAATATCACGGTTAGGGTAATACCAAAATATTTATGGTGTCGAGGTAACATCAACAAACTCGTGCCAAATTAATATACATACTGTATGATCGTCTTCTTTGAAGCACACAATTTAGACCGCTCATCTAAAACTTGTCTCTTTCAGTACCTTGCAAATATCTCCAGCACACGGTGCGAGGTCGAACGGCACGCTAACGTTAACGATAATTTCGTGCGTTCGTTGATCCAATGTAAGTTCCTCTACACATATAAAATTATAGTTTTAAGGCAGTGCATGATTCTTGACCTTTTTCCTGCAGCGCCCCTTTTTGAAAATTGCCTTAGTCTGGCGCCCCCGCGTATTTAAAGGACGATGATAAAAACAAGGGGAAAGAGTTCGAAGTCGTTCGGTCTTTTCGAGCTGGGACTTCACTAGTGGAAATAGCTTGAATAGCGCCCGAGGACCAATCGACTAATTGACGCTATATTAATTGTATGTTCTATATTCGGGATCAAATAAAGGTTCTTATACCAATCATCCGGTATGGACTCATACCATCTGTTTCGAGCCCGGTGTAGCCCATACACATCCCGAATTCACCTCTGCGACTGGCAATACGGGAACGTTAATTGAATTGGGATTTGTTTTATTGCCTTCTGTGACTATAGTAAATCAACTGAGATAGTGATAGAGATCTTTTTTCCCCAGTTAATTTAGTACTGCACCCAGTTATTAACTTTAACATGAATGTATTCAAAACAAAGCAACCCATATTATTTAACGTTCATGTGATATCGCAGAGCACAACACTAAATAGTGTGATGCTCTATGATAAGATGTAGAAATATTCTGAAGATTTAATTTTGCAGCTCTCAAATACAAATATATTTAGTTAGTTAGTCATTTTGACCGAAAAGCTTCAGAGCATCTTCAACGTACAAAGGGCTCTCACTCTGAAAAGTGGCACAGTGCCTCTTTCTTCGATTTCGACACGCTGTGCGCTGAGGGATAAATACCTAGTTCGAAAAATTTTGTGGAAGATAACCCGAGCCAGCGTGGCAGGAGTATTTTAACGGGGAATTGGCAATCTCAAACTACGCGCAATTCATCTTACAGGAATCATAAAAAAACACTGCATTCATGGAAACATGTTGCGAACGTTGTCGGCATATACTTCTCGCGCAGTGCGACGAGAAATTTCGAGTTTTGACAGATTTCGTCGACTGTCAACATGCAATGAGAACTCAGGGATATATAGACCAGTTGTTCTTCTATATAATCATATGTATACTACACCATCTACTGCGATGCCATTTTTCTTCAGCGCCCCCATATCCCTCTGAGCCCAGCGTCCCCCATATCGCCGCCCGAGTGTTTCCACCCCTTCAAATTCCAAATTGCCCCTTGGGGGCGCTGGCGACCAGGCTAAGAAAAACTGTTTTAAAGACTCCAAAGGACTGGATTCGCAAATCGGGATACTGCCAATTGGATCCTGTGTGATTTATCAAATTGTGCAGCTCTAGTACGATTCAGGCTTACAAAACCAGACCTGGAGTGATTACTTCCTGAATGTAACCGATTGCGATTACGATTAATGTGAAATCTGGAAGTAGTCGATTACGATTACATAGAAAAGTAATCACGATTACTCACGATTACATTTATCTTGCTTATTAGAACTTCTATTTGAAGATATTTCGGATGATAAATAATATGACGATTGCGATTAACACTCCTCACGAGAGAAAAATTTTATATTGACATGTTCGTCATCGTTCTGTCAATAAGAAATCGATTAGATAATAATAATCGATTGCGATTACGTTTATTTCGGATTATATTCCAATGTAATCGTTTGCGATTACAACTACTTGAAAATGTTTTGATCGTCGTTACGAATACTAATCCCGATCATCCAATGCCTGTTCAAAACTACAAAAATTTCATAATCATATTGAGGATGAACTTTTCTATCAAAGTACTTTAATTGAAACGGCGAATTGTGATGTTTTGAAGGTCATGCGATCCTGGTAAGATTTAAAGACGAGTACCCAAACGCAAATAATACGACTACGAGATTAAAGTTAGAGCACGCACGAGCTGGAGCATGCAAGAACGCGAATACACTTCAACAGGCCATTGAAAGCGAAATAACTAAGGTACGACGAAGTATGAACTGAACATGAATGCGATGGAAAGAGATAGGACAGTGGAACCATAGACTGCTTATCTTTTTTCAAATTGGTGTTTCTTCACTGGCAAATAATTTTCACTGCGGGATGGCATTTGTCTTGTGGGATTCAGATTGCCAAGACAGGAACATTCGACGCCAGCCATTTAGACGACTATTGGCAATTAAACATATATGTATTGTTTATATAAATCGAAGTTTGCGGCCAGCATAAGGACAGCCCTTTTCAATTTACTGTAGCCTGATTTGATTATAATGTAGGAACCCCCAAAACATATAGATATATAGATTTTTTTAAATTTGCATAATGTGCAGAAGTGAGTCCACCCGTATTAGCAATTATGAAAGAACGGAAACCTAATTTCGTATGAAACCGTTTGAGCACTGTAGTGCAGCTTGCGGGAGCACGTCTAGTATATGAACCAGCATTCCGGTGCTGGGCATTTTCATGCTAGGAGAAGGGGGGGGGGGGGGGGTTTGGGGAATCTGGCTTAAATTTTTTAGGGTGAATTTGACTTTGGCATTGTATCGGAAGATACACTGGGTTCATAAGTTTTTAGATTTTTATGGTATAGAACTGTTAAGCAGAAGTTAGTTTTTAAGAATTGTTTGTTTCTTTGGCGGATTTCAAGCTAGGTGTATGTTTAAATGCCTTCCCGTAGATAATACACCCCTGATAAAGTGAGGCTCACGAGACGATTTCGTTGGGCCCGCGACAGCCTCTCGTCCGAATTACTACTAAGCAGTGTTGGGATGACTCGAGTCATGACTTGACTCGAGTCAGACTCGAGTCACCTTTTTCGTATGACTTGACTTGACTCGAGTCACTTTGCAAAAATGACTTGACTTGACTTGACTCGGCGCATCAAAAATGTGGATTGACTCGTGACTCGGAGCAAAATTCACGAGTCAATTTCAAGTCATCAAGTAATCGGTGTCGATAAAAATCACTGTATCTTCCATATGTTCGGATTGTTCACGAAACGCTGGTGTAACCCGTGAGAGCGACAAATCACTCAATGATCGTGTATTTCACTGAGCCACCGTTGTCTCACATAAATAAAATGACCACACACGTAGTAATTGAAGCGTACAGCTTGGGTTGTCGTAAACTAGTAGTGAGGTAATATTCATTTCTGTTTTCTGTTCTTATACCTTAACCAAACCTCTTGTTTTATTGAAATTGAATTCGAATATAGTTTATATACTCCTCAACCATTGGTGTAGGCTCGAATGGTATCATATCAACGTGTATATGAGTAATGTATTGCATCTTATCAATTCGTTTTTCAAGTTTGGCTGGTAACTATAAAGTGAGGCTATGCAATTACTTTCGTAGTTGAACAGCTCTACCACTTCTATGTATATGCCTATGTGAGCGATACAGTGCCTTCTTGCGTGTATATTTAACTTTATATTCGTTCATCGGTTCAGAATCAATGACCACATCAATCTGTTAATCAGACAGCTAGCAAAATTCAATGACGTAATCATGCCTCATACTTCGAAAAGGCAATTTGACTTGAATTGTGACTTGACTCGTGACTTGACTTGACTTGACTCGACTTGACTCGAGTCACCTCCAAAAATCGAGTGACTTGACTTGACTCGAGTCACCTTCGAAAATCCATTGACTTGACTTGACTCGAGTCAAAATGTGCAATGACTCGAAATGACTCGTGACTCGAAGGTAGTGACTTGATCCCAACACTGCTACTAAGCAGGAAACCGTCAAGCCGAATTCAACAAGAAGGCTGCTAGTGAAATTGTTTAACTTTTTAAGCCAACATATGAACTAACGTGAAAACATACCAAATTCATCGATTCAACTCAAGTCCATAGCAAGTGGACTCATTGATTAATTTTTCGTCAGCGGCTACATGACGGGTCAAATTTATCTGTACTTTACCAAAGTTTAGTGCGGTCAGCATTCGACATAGTTCGGACATATCTGAATACGTTTGGCCCTTAATTGCTCAGTCAACAAATGGTTGCGCGTTAAAAAGCACATTTTTTTAGTCACAGGCAACTTTTTCATAGGGGGAGGGGGGAATTTTAGCTCAAATATCGGCCAAGGGGGGCACGAGACGAAAAATGTTGGGAACCACTGACCTAGACAAAAAGTTTCGGGCCACATGCGACTACGGGCGGTGTGTGCGCTGCCAAAATGATTGGCGAATAAAATAACCACCGCACGTTGGCCAAAATCTTCGACATTGATATGTCTACTGTCCAGGCGCCTATTAGTAAATGCGCCACAGCTTGAGCCCCACGTATCCAATGAGACCCGCCGAGGAAAATAATGAGCCCGGTGTCGAAATGCGAATTTTAAATCGTGTTCGTCTCACGAAAGGATTTAATTATTGTAGTTTCGTCTGATAGGCATACGTGTTTCACAAGCGATTCCAATATATCCGCAGCAATGACCTTTGCCGCTTTACCGCGAGCTTTGCGCACAAATCTAGTGCCAGACCAACCTTAATGTGACATCAAAATGACTTGTTTGATACAGCGGTGGGCACATTCTTCATCATCAGGCCATATCATCGTAACAAAATTGATGTGCCTGTCACATATTGGCTATCGCACCGAACCGAATACAGTGGAGTTGGAATGGAAACGACTGAAGCAACCACAGAATATCGATCATTGCGCGTCTAAAAATTAAAGATGCATAGATTACGTACAATAAGCGGTGTGTCAGTGACCAAAATTTATACCCTTCGCGACCAATACTTTAAGATTCACCGGCGTAACCGATGCCGTTGTCAGCCGCAATTTAGTGGTTTTGGGATTCCTTGCTTGAACGCTAAATATGACAAAATTAAAAGTGTTTGCCACGTGAGTTGGTAATATTTCGACATTTTTTGACATTTCGGCACGCTACATGCTAAAGGTTGCCGAGCCCTGAGCGGTGTCTTATTAAAAGGCTATAATAAAAGCCTTGAAGTGAGCCGTGATACAAGTCGGTAAATAGGGAATAAAAATAAAGAGTACCGGCCTGGTGTAAAATGACCAATGTAGTCGAAACACTATGAATATCAAACAAACAAACAAACAAACATATAGTTAAAGTAGAGTCATCGTTGGTAAAAGTAAGGTTTGTAATGACTCGAGTCGCGATATATTGGTGATTCGACCTGACTCAAGTCATTTTCCGTATGAATTAACGCGACTTGTACTCGAGTCATTGTGCATGACTCGAGACTAGGGCAGCCAATAAAGGCGTTTCATTGTTACTTCGAGGAATAGTAAAGTTACCACATTATTCGTAATTCGTCTCTCAGTACTGGTACTTGAATAATAGGGCCAGAAACTCTTAAGAGCTGAGAAATTAGTATATTAATAATGCGAGGCCTGCGATATCACCCAAGCAGAGTGGTGAAAAAGTCTGTTGACTTCGATCTGAACTGGAAAGTGAACAGTAAACACTATGACTGGGACTCGGACTCGAGTCACAACACAATGACTCGGACTCGACCCTCTACTCACCGGCTTGGACGACTTGGGCTTGCCTCATTGTTGAATTAAAAATGACTCGACTCGAGTCAAAACCAAAATGTAGGTTTATCAAATCTTCAAAATAAAAGTACAAATAAAAATCTGGTCATGGTAATGGAAACACCTCGAAATTGCCGTCAAAGTTAGAAAATCGGCATCGATCCGAAAAAGCGCTTGGTGGAATTGGTCATTGTTATGGTCATTGTTTTGTGGCGCTTCGATTGTACGTAACAATTGGCTTTTACGGCTATTTCATAGTGGTTGCATTGCCTTGACCACATTTTAATTTGTTATTTTGTAATCAGTGCGACACCAGCATTCGATTGAGACCATGTTTTATTACATTTGAGCGCTCGGATCGCCAGCTATGGGACCACCAATTATGCTGGTTTTAGCCGCCTAATCAGTAGACCCCTCGGCGTACTGAAGTGTCACGACCGAGCTGCGCATAGGTTAGTAATCTATACGTTGGTCGTATGCACTTGCTCTAATTCATAGATGCTCGTGAAACGTTGTACAACCCTACTAGCATTAGAAATGCACTTTTACGATGTGTGAGACTTGGGTCGCAAGATGTGACCCTGAGTTGCACACAACCAAAGGCGGTCAGCACCGAGGTACTTCATTTATTCGGAGTATACTCAAGTAGTTTTTTGCTACTTGCACTGCTTTACCAAGCGGTTCTATTTTTAGTACTTTCAGTACTACTCAGCCCCTCACTTTTTAGAGTTTGGATGTTGTAAAGTAGAAGTTGGTTTTGGGATAAAGGTTCCCGTCATGTTTTAGAATGAAATTTACATAACGGTAAAATAGCGGCTGTATTACCGTAATTTTCGAAAATCGCACCAATTTCTAATGGCGTTGGCCTTTGCCGTTAGTAGTGTATATGTACCCTGCAATTTTGAAAGTAATCACAGTCGATCGCCTAATTTTACTTTTTGAAAGTAGCCTACTTACCGGAGTACTATTCACATATTCTCATTTGGGTCGGTATCCATACTTTAAGAATCACTAGTATATGGTGGTATCGCCGAAGTTATCCTATGCGTGTTTTGTATCGGTAATTTTCGCCATTGGTAAATACAACAGAATATTGTATTGATGCTTGCAGCAGCATATGAATTCTTGCTGTGCGGTAGTATACGCTATACTGCTACTCTCGTCAATCCTGATGAGGTTAATTTTAATCCAGTGCACAAGTATATGTATATAAATGTTGAACATATCAAGCTACTGTCTTAAAATCACAAAATTCATATTCCTAGTCCACGCTGTACTTTCTTTTTGAATTGTGTTATTACGAATGCCGAATTCCGACAGCAAGTCAATATTTCGAAACCAACCTTACCTTGTCACCTATATACAGTAAAATTAAAATAAGCAGTGGTCTACTTTTGAATTGCTTTCTCAGAATCAACGCAAAGTTTCCCGTGTCGATTGCATCGTGCAGGAAGCAACTGATTTATTGAATGTTGAAAATAGTTCTGACTTTGATTCTATGACATAATACCGAATAAAATATGTGACGACAGTGTACACCCTACCACTCTGTCCCCACCTTAGCGGACCAGTAATAGTTGACTCCATCAGTTCAATTCACGGAGAAGCATATCCCATAATTAGCCTCGCACGTAGTTCTCCACTCATCTTCGCCCCAGCGAATATTGCCTGCCAGTATCATGTTCAGATATAAATCTGATTTATGGGTTCCCTTCAGAGATGCGGGGGTGCTTTGGTCATATGCTCTCTCAAGGAAATTACCAAGGGCAGTGATCCTTCGAAAGACGCTCGAGATGACTTGCTGTGGATGCTAGATTTTTTTGATCATATGAGAAAGAGTAAATTGATTGAGATTGAAAGTGTCATATTCTTTAACATTCGCAAAATCGTATGCTTGTTATTTTCAGACAGCAGTTTTCCGTCTGACGTTTGCGGTAACGTCGTTTGCAATGATATCCAAAACGGAACTTGCACCGGAATCTAGCCGATGCCAGCGTAATTGTACAACGACATGGACTCCACTACTTTCTAACCGGAACTTGATTGCAGAAGAAATTGAACACAAATAAACTCTCAACAAAAGGCATCAATAACACTGGTCAACACAATTTTTGTTGACTTTGATCAGACAATTGATTTTGACTAACTTTTGGGCGCTGAATTCAAACATGTCTTCCGTTTCTCTCCATCACGTCGAGTTTTTGGGTTAGGCACCCACCACATTGTCTCATAACCCACATAATAGGACTACTTTTAATATTTTGTGTTTATTGTGTAAAACGTTTCAAAAGCCACAAGCAGTCGAAAGTAAATCAATAGACTTCAAATAAACATGCACTTACGCTAATAACCAAAAATTCTATAGGTTGTCTAGTTTGATTCTCGAGCAATAGTCAGCTAACATATGTAAGCTCCAATCTACTCTGGTACCTTACCCCCATCATCTTCAGATGTTGGGGGACATTTTCTCCTTGCCCATCTCTGACTATGTCAAGGTTTTCAAGGAAATAATTTAGATATTTTAGCTTTTTTTAATGTCTGCAGTCCGACATAAACATATGGCCGTGCCACATGTGTATCTGGGTTACATGTGCAATTGTGCATCCTTGTTGTCTGGCCCCTAAGAAAACAATATTTCAAAGCTGACGCATGTGATCCAATCGTGCTCTTGATATTGCATCAATTCAATGTTTCTGTATTATTCTTAATGTTTCTGTATAATTCACGAAGACTGCCTGAGTTAGCAATTGTTACTGCTCCTAAGACGTTGGCATTTTGGAAAATGCCACACTTTAGGATTCTTTTTGAGCTACCTAGGTATCTGCCATTGAAAATTGTCGTAAATCGGGATTCCTTACTCCTCCAGTAATCCATGGTAACAGTATCAGGCCAAGGCCAGTATCACGGCAATACACAAAGCTACCGAAAGTAGGCCTACGAAGAAAAGTCTGTTTCTTCTGATCGGAAGTGAGATACTTTCTCAACCTTGCCAAGTAATCTTTTCTCACTTCGTAAGGATGTTCAAAGTTCAGAAGATTTCGATTCCAAGTCCCAAACCTTATGTCAGATCAATAACTTGTGTTGATGAACTACTCTGCGTTCTGAATCATCTTCGATTTCAAAATCTTCATCATTAGCTTGTTATCCCTAAGATCTTCACCTTGATCCAAATTATCGAGCGTATAATGTATATAGGAGTTTCAAGTTGCACTGGATAAGCTGAATGGGGCATTGAACCTATAGCTGATAGTAAATGTTTTCTTGCCATATCCTGCAGTTTGCATCAAATATGTGTGTGAAACATCCTCGGATGATTGCATCCCTAAACCAAACAAAGGTTAAAAGCATCGGCTTAGGTCGACACCAGTACCCTTTTTCTTGATAATACAATTGAGCCCTTGGCTATATAACTTATCGAGTCTTCGAGTTAATAAATATTATTCTACAATGGATATTGTATTGAAAGCTATATTCAAGTTCTGTACCACGAACCAGCTATTTAAATAACTTATCATGTAGCAAAAGTGTGGATTTGCATATGGTATCGAAAAGTACTATGGCAAAATTCGTGAAAATTTGCATATTTTAGGCATATTGCGTAGAGCAAAAACTTAACGTGATGGAAGAAAACCAACGGCATTTTTGGAATCAGCAAGCTAAAATTAGCCTGAATCAAGTGCAAAATCAAAGTCAACAAATTTTTCGTTCAAAATTGTTTCCCAGTCAAAAGAGTTGTCTCGATCATGTCCATTGTAGTGGGTGGGTGTCTGATTCCATAGACTACTCCAAGTCGCTTCGACATCTTCCTATCCTTTCATTGTATCGCGTTGTGGTGTATTGAACTGATAAAAATTGCTAATAAACCAATGATTAATGAAAAAATTGTGCATCTTGTTATTTCTAGTGAAATGCCTCAAAAGATACAATTTCCGGACCTGCTCAGTCTGCTGCAGGCCGATACAACCATGTTGCAAGTTGACCCTTTCGGTACAGAGGCGTTAAAACACAATTGAACCTGCCCCCACAGCATCCGTCGGGGCTGGTAAATATGTTTACCCCATAATGTCAAAATTTATAACTAAATATGCCAGCAGAGTTTTGTAATTACTAGTACCAAAACACATACATGCCGCAACAATATATTGCGCGAATCATACGATGCATATTGAAGATTTCAACGTTTCATCACACGAAAAGATAATCTTAAATACTATGAGATAACAATATGGCGGTAGATAGCATTGTAAAACAAATGCAATTATTTTAGGATATGCAAGAAAAACTATAAACGAAAATGTCTTGTCACTAACGTTTTGGCCTGCTATATAAAGGTTTGTATTAGGAAATATTGAAGCGCTGACACAAAATTTCTTAGGCAAAAACCACAATTGATTCAATCACATCTGAACCATAGGTCTATATACGTACAGATCACAAATTAACTGACATAATATAATGATAAGTGTAATTATATTACTCAAGATCAATAGGACATCTGTAGGATATCAATAGCCATTTAGCTCAGCCGCTTGATTTTCTGAGTTATTATATACGATGCAGTCTTTCCTTGGCTTAATTGGATAGTTTCATGAGTCACGATGTAACCGATAGTATGTCATGCAGATCATATACGTTTGTCATTGTCGCGGTAGCTCAATTGACGGTGTTGTCCTGTAAAAAAAACACTAAAGTGTTTTCAAAATCGAGTATTTCAGTGTCATAATGTAAAACTTTATTCTAGGGTAAAATGATTTTTGAAAATGGCGACTTTACACCTGCCGCACAGCGACACACTCACTATTACTACGGCGCCATCCCGATGATATCGATGAGAAGAACATTAAACAAAATGGCGGCAGGGTTTTTATTTGATTTGTCATCGTTAAAGATCCGTAGCAAATATATATCGATCTGGTGTTAAATTAAAATAGGTATCGAGTCAGCATAATTAATATTGCAGCAAAACTGATATTTCGATTTAAAATAAAATAACATGGGGCTATACATCGTGTATACTTGGAAATTCAAACCTATAACAGCTATACATTAAATGACTGGAGGGATGCATGAACTATCTCAACAAGACAAGTTATTTTAATTATTTTGCTGGGCTGTCTGTAGGCATGCGCAGAGCCAAAGTAATCTGATAATCTGATTTGTATATTTTCGAACCAATCTTGACTATATGTTACACAAACATATTAAGTTACTGTGGGTCAGGAGTCACCAACACGCGGCCCGCGAGGTCATATTCTGCGGCCGCGACTTGATTTAATATTTCGTTAGAACACATATTAAAACATTTTGAATGATAAAATTGATTACAGATTAGAAGTATTGTTGTTGTTGGTTACCCAACATCACTATTCCTCACAAGCTGATACGCTTTCGGCGAAGATAATAGTATTACATGATGATAGAATTAGTTGACATGAATGGGCATATTGCCTTGACGTTCAATGGGCCAGACACCAGTGTTGGGATGACTCGAGTCACTTTTTTCGTATGACTTTACTTGACTCGAGTCACTTTGCAAAAATTACTTGACTTGACTTGACTCGGCGCTTCAGAAATGTGAATTGACTCGTGACTCGGAGCAAAATTTTCGAGTCAATTTGAAGTCAACAAGCATAGTGTTCTGTATGGTGTGGATACAAGCAAATCTCACGGCTCTGTGAAATTTGATAGACGTCACACTTTCCGTTTGGTCAAAGGCAATTTGAGGCATAATGACTCCGGGATTTGGGTAGGCAACAATAGTCATGCGTACAGGCAGCACCGTAACTGCCCCACCCCAAACCCCCAATTGGGGGCGGGGGCGAGGTCAAAGGTGGCCCCAAATTATTTCGTGATTTAGCATAAATTATAGAGTATTTTTGTGAAAATTTAGGCAACTTTTTTAAAAAATTTTCTCGCTTTGCGCGATCTCAAGCTGCCAAATATCTTGATTTTGAGGTACTCTTCCCCCAAGAAAAAATACGCAAGATTTATAGAAATGGGCATATCGGCGTTGGCCATTACCGCGCCACGACGCACCAAGACACAAAGTTTTAGGCCACCTAACATGCGACTCCAAGAAGTGTGCCATAACGATCGCCGACAAGGACTGCCCTTATGCTGACCGAAAACTTCGTTATATATACAAAATAGTGTATTTTACATTCTGAACGACAAATACCATCCCGAAAGGAAAGATTATATGCCAGTGAAGAAATACCAATTTGAAATCGTGTACGTCTTTTAGTTTGGTAGCCTACGCTCAAACTGAAGGTCGCAAAATAACATCATGTTACGGAGTCGTACCAACGGGCCCTACAGTTTCCACGACATCTCACTCAGCTCTACCTGTAAATCTGATTACGTGAGCAGAGAGGACACGAAATTGATAACAATATATGTGCAATTCCCTATCTTATTGACATATTTTATCATGAATTATCGAAAATATTCGCGCTTCGCCCTGGCTCACCAGACGATGCAACTAACAAGGTGATAGGAGGTAGGTTTATCACCCTATGGGAGCCCAACACCCAAGTTGTTTTTGGGGGCACCTGACGAAGTGCTGTTTCGTTCCTGGCAACGGGTATCGCCCGAAGGTATTTATATATTATTGAGGGGTCCTACTTTTTCAAACACACCTCACTCAGCTCTATCTGTAAATCTGATTACGTGAGCAGAGAGGATAAAAATTGATAGCAATATATACGCAATTTCCGATCATATTGACAGACCCAATCATGAATTATAGAAAATTTTCGCGCTTCGCGTGGTTTACGTGGGGAAAGCTGACCCTCTAAACAGAGCCCAATGTAGATGATAAGTATGGGTAAACAGCGTATAGCGAGAGGGGGTCTGGGGGGCGAAGTCCCCCAGAAGTTCGGTTTATCATCATATGGGGGCCCAAGACCAACATTTTTTTTTGGGGGGGGGGGCTGACGAAGTGCTTTTACGGCCTGCGTACAGGTGGCGTGCTTTTTAAATCAGACTATGTAATTGTGCTTCTAAAACTGTTAGAGGGGATATATATGGCTTGTCGGCAATACCATATTTTGACATCCGGAAAGGTGGACAGTTTTGACAGGCTGTAAAATTTACCACTGCGGACGAGAAATGAGAGACTTTCATATTTATTGAGCTAATTTTGTTGTCAAGATCATTTATCCGATTCGTCTGCGGAAATACCCGTCATAGGTCGTTTAAGTCAACATTTCACCCTTTATCGTGGCCTTTTAAAAAAAATCACTTTAAGCTAGAAAGGAGGATACATTGCCAAAAAGTAGGATATTTGGTAACCCCAGTATTGATGGCCTTTTATTTTCATATTTTAGCCGAACGTGGCGCGAAAATAGTTCGAAGGTAACCAATGAATTTGGTACTTATAATATTTGAATTTATTGCGGGACTCATTTGCACCACGCGCCATAGATTGCAATGAGGGGAGTGTCGGCATCTTTACAGGTTTCGGTTACACGATATCCTCGCTGACAATCATTTTACTGGCTCACTCGCGGAGTCGCATGTTCGCCGGCATTTGATACGTCTTGGCGAGTCCTGACTCGGAGATGGATGGCGCCGAAACGCCAGTCCCGCGGGTAGCACACCAGACTGTACCATCCCAACGCCCTCAAGTTATGCCGTAATATTTCGATCTCTCATATAATTGCGACTAAAGACCCAATTCTGCATCTTAGGCACATATTTTAATTTTGCGTTGTGTTATTGAAATCAAGAAATCTTGAGGCACAAAATAGGGAAAATGCGTGGCATGACCATTTTCACCGCACCTGACTATGCCAATACTTCGAAAATATTGCTTTTTTATTCATCAACATCCCAAATTTCGCTATCAGGCTAATCAAAATATTGGTTGACTTCGCAAGTTCACAATAAATTACGTGGTCCTGGTCAATTTATTTTTTGATAATATAAAGAACCGCGCGGGCCAGTCAAAACCTTCTGGCGGGCAATGTGTTGACCACCCTGCTGTCCATCAGTGCATATACTTTATATACATGTCTCTTTGTCGCATTGTTGCACTCTGTCATGTACGTTTGTTGAATCTGTCGATATTCCAGAGACAGGTGAATGAGGTAGTCATTTTATGCAACGTGAAAGCTACCCGTGGCACGGAAGAACATAGTTTGGTGACGATGTGTTCGACATGAAGGTGATTTTGAAGAACTAGTATAGATGGTATGTCGGCATGTAATTTAAACCTTCATTTGTACTCGTGATTTATTATGCATTTTACGGAGCCAAAGTGAAAAGGCCGTCGCGTATCAGAGTACCACAATTATTCGCCGCCGGGACAATATGATGTGACTGGTAATGTATCGAGCTGAAATCGGCGGAGTATGATTCAATTTGAAATATTTATTTCCTGCACAGACATTTGCATAAGAATACGACTGTATAAGTGTACATTGTACAGTACTTGAGGGACCAAATATATTAGATTTTTCAACAACAGCAGTTGCTACTGCGACCCTCGAACGTAGCAAATCTGGATAGTCACACTTGAGCAGGTCAACTCCCCGTGATCACATTCACGTATGTACACTGTACAGTACATCGTACAGTACATCAATGTGTGCATTTGTTAGGATTGAAGAATATTATTCTGCTTTCTTGAACCCGTTACCATCATTTTCTACAGGAGTAGTACTGTAAACAGAAAAGCGTCTTTTGCCTCAGTCCGAAGGACGTTAAAATCCTCACATATTCGCTACTCATAACAGTGATTGTTTGCACATGCAAATCCTATTTTATTTATAGTAATTATTAGTAATTTCAAAACAACTTTGAAAGCATTTGTTTTAATATTAAGGAAGTTTGAGTCGGAGTCGAAGTCATGAGAATTCTAACGAACTCCGACGCCGACTCTAAAGAGTAGTTTTTTCACGACTCCGACTCCAAGGCGCGCAAAAAATCTTTTGAGACTCCGACTAAAACTGCATTAAGGGAAAAATTAGCGAAATTCCGATTCCGACTCCGCTACTCCGACTCCGCAGCTCTGATAACAACACAAAACAAAGTAATTGATAAAAACGGGACCGCCCGCTGAAGTATAAGTAATAATTACGGGTCCTACATTTTCAAAGACTCCGATTAAAAATTTAACAGTAATATTTGTAATTCCAATTTCATTGACCCAATTTTCGAAAGACACACTCGAGCGTCCAGATTCCAGATTTCGCGTCATTTATGGCGTTGTTTAGTTGTGCTTGTTCGTACGTGGTACAATTGACTGCTGTCAAAGATGTAACGGAGGACGAATTGCCAAGAAGGAGGACATTTTCGATTTCCCGAAAAAGAAGGAAAAGAACTAGAACTAAAATTCATTTGATTTTGTTGTTGTTTGTGGCATCATGGTGTTTGTCATTTGCACCAGGTCAATTTTCCTCATTTTCATTCATTGTAGCACGCCCTACTTCTAGGCTGTTATAAGACACCGCTTATACGGAGTATATGGCGAAGAGGAGACTATACAAACCTTATAGGTTACAAAACTTATAGGTAAGAATTCTTGAGTTGACCTTGGTCGGACTCGAACCCGCAACGCATTGGTGTTACAGCTGTGGATTATAACACTACGCTATCTCGCCCGACAATCCTTTGGTGTTGCAGCTGTAGAGAGTGTCACTAGGATACCTCGTCAGCTTTTGTAAAATGGTGATTCTCCACCTACGGCACAGCGATTGCCTCACCTCCGCGTTCTGCGGTGGAAAAACATACGGTAATGTGAATAAATACAAAATGGCGTGACGTCTTTTTGTCGATTACTTTCGTTTCAAATTATTTCAATTTTCGTTCGCTACATGTATAACGATACATATATATGTTACCATATTTTGGAAATGTGAAAAGAGGACGCGTTTTCAAAAATTGTCAGTGTTACAATACTGGAGTAAAATCCGGGAACATTGATCAATTTTTCCCTAATTTGTGGTCGGTTGACTGAAAAATGGTAATTTTTCTGGCTCAAGTCCCGGAAATCACGTCGGAGCATTGTTTGGCCGCTGATTTCCTTTATCTCAGTCCGATTTCCACGTAAACTCATGGAAATTCGTTATTTCGGAAAGTTGACCTTTTATTTTAGTCAACCAACCGCATAATTGGGAAATATTTACCACTTTTCCCGATTTTACTCCAGCATTCCAAGTCTCAAACTCGAGCAAAACCAAAACTCATTCTTTTTCTATATGTAACAGGCTGGTGAGTTACGGAACCGTTTGAACAAAACGCAAATATATGTATTACGCCTACACCCGAGAAATGACGATGAGAAAGTCATCTCACACCGTATACGATAAGCATGGATCGAAAATGATAGTACCGTAGATAGAATCGCGTTACGATACGTACATAAATATTACCCGTCGGCCGTCTTTTATGACATCCGTTTTCGCCCCCTTATGTGCAGCGTCGAGACATGCGCTTACGTGGCGAAGAATAGGACTTAAAGTAGAAAAGTATACGAGGTCTGGACTTTTTTAACGAACATATCATTCCACCCATAGAAATAACTCAGCGGCGATGGAAAAATGATGACAAATTTACCTGATGTATTGTTATGGGTATAGGGCAGTGGTTCTAGCTAGACCGTTACTAACCCGCGGAACATTTACTTTAATCTTCAAGCCTTTACGGAACCCATATTTTGCAGGGCAATAAAACAAAAATCGACCACATCACATATCTAATACGTTACTATAGATTACACGTGCACAAAATGAACTGTGCTTCGTCAGAGTGTTTAAGGATCAAAACAATAAAACCTAATTTCACACACAACGAACGCAGTATAATGAACATGGATTGCAAACCAGTTTGACTTCTGCTGTTCCTTTTCAGACACAAGTTCAAAATTGCTAGGGTGCACCTTGGAGAGTGTCATCGTACAGCGTGATAGCAATTGCCCTATTACAAATAACCTTATAAATATATTGGAGATAGAAAAGGCGATTCAGAAGAAAGAACCCAACCTCATCTGCGTCCGTAACTGCACAAGACGTACCACTACAGCTGTCACAATTCGACTACTGATCGGGTCTAAGTATCTGCAACCAATGATAGCCAAGCACAAATCATATGTATGAGATGAGTACGTGTCTTGACCTCCATGGTACCCCTAGTGTTCAATAGAACACCTGCTTAGAACCACAGGCATAAGACTACCAAAGTATCGTGCCGCGCTACTGGGTTTTACACTGCCGCAATATTACAAAGCATTTCTAATCGGAATTACTTCATAAGGGCTTTTCTTCCAATTTTCACGTTGGAAATTCTTGCTCCGTGGCAGATTATCGCGAGGACATAAGTAACGGTACAAAGTATTGACGGGGAAATTTGGATATCATTTTTCCCTTTTAGAAAACGCCCATACTACGCCACGCGTGCCAATAACGGATAAGCTCACAAAAAGTCACTTTTACCGCCTCAGGTATTTAAATCACCTTCGAAAACATTCCAACATGTTCGTTGTCAACAATGCGAATCTCAGTTGTGGTAACAAAGCAAATCGACGACATCCGCACGTTTAAAGATGGCGGGGTTTATGTATAAACAGTAAAAGTCTTGTTTTTTTGTCATCCTGTAATGAAATGACGCTGATACCGAGCGTATCCTGCACCTCTGTCACCGTTACCTCTGTTATAACGGGTAGACCACATTAATGACGCGTACACGCAGTAGTGGGAGGAGGATTATCACATCTACAGACAGTACACATGACTGTGACTTGTGACTTGTGGCCGCAATGTTTCATTAGATACTGAATTTCATAATCGGAGATTTGTGCTTTTGCTGAATGCTGAATACAAAAACTGCTTGTATATTACCCAACACTTTCTATCGAAAATTGAAATTTGTAATAAGAAAAACTTACGTTTAAATCAGTGGTCCCGAAGTGGACGGAGGAGACGTTCTGCACTATGAAGAGGTATGAATATGTGGTCACGTCGTTTGCTGTTGTACAAGCCGTATTCATTCTGAAATCGTCTCTGCATGAGTGTTTATCGGCATGCAATATTGAGTTTTCTATCAAATCAATCATAACGAATCGGATTCGTAGCCAGTGAAGCTTATTGCACACACATGTATATTGCATATACATAGTGTGTACAACGAGTATGGTGAATTTTTTAAAGAGGTAAATGCACCACGATGAAGTGCAATGACATTTGAAGATAAATTGGCTTGCACGATTTTATTCCTTAATCGCTCAAGGCAGCAAATGCCAACGGTTCTCATGACCATTCCACATTATGACTTCCCGCCGGCAATTTTCATTTACTCCTTGGAGAAGGGATCCCAAACCTTTTTATTGCCGCGACCCCCTCTCAATTTGGCGTGCTGATTACTACGAAAATGGTCAGCACCTTCGCCTAAACCTACTTACGGTCTCCGTGGGGAGCTGGAGACTGCGCGGTAAAAGGATGCACGGTGATAGGATGTATGGCACCGTAAATTTACTTCCGTGCTTCAACACACCAAACAAACTCGCCACATTTGGATTGTTTGATGCAGCTCATTATGTGTCAGAGATGTATGTTAGAATATCAGGTTTCACAATTCAATGTCTACCGTGACTCATAACGTTCTCTGCCGATGTGACAGCGACTGCGCAGCAATGGCAGGTATATGCATTTTTGAACTCGTCAATATCCGTCTGTCCATACTTTATCAGAGAGGTCTTTTGAAACTTTTTATATCTATATCCAATCGAAGTAATAAAGTGGTGCTACGTGAAATCCTGCGAAATACAGATAACGATCTAAAGTTATTCGACCGCGGCGAGAGCATGTCTGTGTTTACTCACCGCATTACCGGTTCCTGGAAGAAGTTCCCATTCTATTGATTTCTATGCGCCCGACCATTTAATCTTCATAGTGGAACCCAGCACTATTGTTACGGTATAGTTCGTATTCCTCGAAGGTCGTGTTTTTTCTTCTTTTGAAATAAAGAACCAAATATTTTTGCAATGTGTCTATAGCATCCGGTTAGTTGGCATTCTCATAATAGTCATTGGCAATGTTCACTCTAATCTTTGACGAGTCTGCGCACATGAACTCACTGCGCCGACCCTTGGACAAGAGTGCGTAACGACTAAAAAAAAAGGTCATCACTTCCGATTTTTTGTGCGCAACTCAGATTTTCTGTGCGCAGAGACCGTGTCAGCACTGCGCATTTGCGCATTTGCGCAGCTTAGAGGGAACAATGGTCATTGGTATTTCATTTTCGGCAAATCACCCCATGGAGATGGCGACTCCTAGGTTTGGAACCCCTGTAATATAGGGTCCTGAAACTTCTTCCCCCTATACACATCGAATATCCTCCAACCAACAGACATAAGAATAAGACGTTGTATATTTTTTCCGTGATGTTTTTTCCGGCATATCCATCGACTCATGGTATATATATATACGATCTGTACGATCTAGTTTAGATGATCACGATTAGATTTGTCCGACATTGGTTTCTCTTTCTCTTGATTCTTTATTGTAGTGGTGTGCAACAAGCGGATGTGGGAATATGATGCACAAATATTTCGAGGCCAACCCCTTCTCGTCGGTACACATGAAGACATGAGGAAATTAATTCACCCCAATTTGAAGTCGTGTGCGTCAGAGTAGAATTCAACTGTTGTCTGCGCGATCTCTGTGTCATACATTCCCGTAAAATGTATAGCTTACTGATATTTGAGATGTATTGGTTTAGATGTGTGAGGTTTGGGTCGCGAGATGCCATAAACTCTGATTTGGGTCGCGGTCATGAAAGTTTAGGAACCAATGTACTGCAGCATCGTCTACTCTGGATGTACGCCCCAGGCAAACTTACAGAGAAATCTGAACTCTTATGTTTTGGCAACAAATTTTGACGGATCGAAGAATAGCCTTTCCCTTCGATAGATCTCCTTTTTCCTCTGATTTTAGGGCACAAACGTTCAGTGAAAGGTCTGACACAGTGGGTTCATACCGCCTATTCCGAATCTCGGATTATCCTTGCAGGCCTGCTTCCAACATACCGTATGATTCCATAAGCAACAATTGAGAATCACTCAATTCCATTTTTAGGCTAAGAGAGATACAGAAATAGTCTATAAGCCTATAAGTCTGTTGTTGTGTTTACGATTTCTGGTTTTCTTCGACAACAATGGACATGAGCTATATTCGTCATTGCGATTCCGTGTCACTTCTAGGCTTTTCAGACAACGCTAACGTTGATCAGATGGGAGAAGGAGCCTATAGTTTAACCTCCAATGCGTAAGAAGGGATTCTGGAGTCGACCGCGGTCTGACTCAAACCCGTAACCCCAATTGTGCTGAATTCAAACGCCGAAGCTTTGGATTCCAGGCCACCGCTCTTGTCACCAATACAATCGCAGATGCACTGGCTAAATCTACCGCGATGCAGAGAAGCGGTGACGAGCAAGTCGAATTGCCCGCCAAGGAATATAAAAGTTTCATGTCGGAATTCTGCCGAAGCCTTTTAACAGAAAAGTGGAACAATGATAACAATACAAAAGTATTTTTTGATCCCATGGGGATCATTTCCAAACTTATTCCAGTGAACAAACAACAAGAAGAACCTCCTCTATATCCGATTTCGATTCAAGGACAGGACACTGCAAACTCAATTATCACTTGCGCAAATTTCATTCTCACCCAAATGGATAAGGGGAAAATTGCCAAGTACCCGAAACGGTAGCATAAACTTCCTTCATGCATAAAAGGGATTGCATTGTTTTCAAAAATTATTTTCCAATTGACGAAATTAGGTATAGCCTACCATGAAAGTATCGAATGTGACTAGGATCAAAACTATGGAATTAAAAGTACTATATACACACTAAGAGTAAGTAATACTATAGTAGCCTGTTGGCCGACATGTGAGCCTATCAGAATTGGACAACTATAGAAAATTTTCAGCTTTTCCGAATTAGATTAGAATTAGAATTAGAGCTACACATTTTTTCCAATTTACACTAAAATTAAAATTACTGTTTTCGCGAAAAGTTGGAAATTGAATGAAATTGTGAATAAATAGAGCAGAAATCAGTTAATATGAAATCACAGTGCATTCCCATAATCATGAGAATAGCCCTATGATATTTTTCGTAACTCAGGCTATTATCATTTACATTTTAAAGCAGGGGTATCAACTCCGAACGGGTCGCGGACCACTTTCCAAATTTCGTAGAGGCCTTGAGCCGCAAGAAAATAATATCGAGACGAAATAGGCCCAGAGTAGACCAATATCGTTTTAAATATTCTCGTCAGTACAACGCCGTGCTCTCTAGCATGAGCGATGGGCATAGTAGGGATGGTGTGAACGTGAGGTTCACGTTCGCGTTCTGTGTGTGAACCTTAGAAATTTAAAGGTTCGCGCACGCAAACGAGCCTTGGTAGGTCCTGCACTGTGAATCTTATTCATATATTGCAATTTTCATTTTATCATAACATATTTGGTTGAAATTTATTGCATTTCTACTGCGGGTCACTCTATCAATAGCGCTGACAGCATACAAAATCAACACTAAACGAGCATGCACCTTGACAGTCACAAAAACTTTACTCGCTTTGTTACAAAAGTTTGCTCGAAATATCCAGCTTCCCGTTTGTGAATATTTAGTGACCCTCTGCTGTGAGCTTACCCGCAATCACACAACATCAAGAGCAAAATACACTACATGTAGGTAATCAGAGAATGCTGATGCTTACTCAACCAATCAATGAACTTGATATCGTTGTCTGATGTAAAAAATCTATCAGGTGTACTTGTACGTAGTTAGTCTTGATTCCATGTGTTTATTGTATCATAAAAACCAAATCCGTGCGATTGAGGTGTTGGCCACTGCTGTATAACTTATTAATGGGGTGATAGCGGCAGCAAGTAAAGAAACCCGTTTTACACTCAGCGTAGCAATACTCATGAGACAGACGTCAAATGTATTGTCCGATCTGGCCTAGACTGTTACGGCGTCAGCATATATTCCCTTGCAAGCGACGGAAGACATGAATTTTATGGGATTATGATATCTTTTGATTGCCACAGTTTATACATTTGGCGACGTTTTATACGTCAATAAGTAGTAAGTAGGCCTACTTCAGCATTGTGGCATTAATTGGCCGCAACAATCCGTTCCTGCTCAATCGCAAGCATCGTCGATATAAGTTACACGGAACATGTTTGCGGGATTACATCAATCTGCATTCTACAAAAGTTGTTTTGTTGAATCTTGCACGGATCGGACGTAGCGATTCACAACTGTGCGAAGTATGTGGCACTTTCGGCTACACGCTGTTCATTCTGGGGGTTTTTGGCACGGGCTCAGCTGAGGATTTGGTTGTGAGTTTCGCTTATATACAGATTGTTGGACTATAGTGCCACCAGGACATCGTGTCTGGTGTATGTTCGTACTGTGTTACTACTCGGATATCATGTAGGCCTATGTGGTATGTTCGGACTGTATTGAAACTAGGACATGGTGTCTGGTGAATATTAGGCCATCTTGTCTCGGGCATGTTCGGACAGTGTTGACAGTTGACACTAGGACATCATGCATGAGTTATATTCAGACTGTATTGCAACTATGACATTGTGTGGTACATCGTGTTTGGGGCATGAATGAATCGTATTCGGACTGTCGTTTGTCTCGGAAATCATGTGTGTGGTATATCTGGAGTGTGTTGGTACTGCGTTGTCACTCGGACATCATTGCTTAGTATGTCAGCGCCGTCAGGATCATATGTTAGAACTGATCTCCGAGAGATATTGGAGTATCAACGTATTCAAATAATATATTTCAGACATTACGTCCGATTGGCAAATCAGTGCTAACACACTCCTGACACGATGTCATAGTGGCAACACAGCAATCCAAACCGTACCGTATGCTTCGGCAAACATGAAAAATGTCTTCGATGCTATCAAATAGACCGACATGATAGGGAAATCGTAAAGCGCCCGGCTTCTTGATCGGTAGGTCGTGGGCTTGATCCCCGGCCGGGTCAGACCGAAGATCTGATTTTTAAAACTGGTATCCATGACTTCCCCGCTTGGCGCTAATGCATTACTGGAATAGCCCGGAGGGGTAGTGCAAGACTTAGAAAGCCATAAAAGGCTATGCCTGCACCTTTCTTGTCCAGCAGCATATGCATATCATGTACTCATGTGTTCATGTACGCATATGCGCAGATCGTGTGTATGTGTATCATGAGTCGGTGTATATGCCGCAGAAACATCAACGACAAAAAATAAATTACGTCCTTTCCTTAAAAAATAGTATTGTCCTTAATCAATTTCCTCTATAATCCGACCAAGAAATAATTCGATTAGAGCGCCCATTGTACAATCATTGCGGCGAAAACCAGCTGTAACATCCTGGAGAGGTGGTTTCATGACACCGATGATTTACGAAAATACACGACTTCCAGCGAATTTAACGAAACAACGGCTGATATGTACGAAAGTTCGTGAAAACTAGATATCAGTATGCACAATACACACGCGTTGTCCGCAAAAATGTTACGAAAATTGCAGGTCTATGTTTTGAAAGGTGTCGTCGGAAAGGTATCGTAAATCGGGCATGGAAAAGGCCTCGGGACTCGAGAGAATCGTATTTTGAGCAAACTGTCGCTTTACAGGCGAGAGAACTGACGGTTTACAAACAAACATCCGCAAACATCCGCTCTCTGCTTACCGGCTTCACGGTAACGTTACACCCAGGACGATGTACACAGATGACGGCGGTGAGGATCCATTCAAATCCTCGTAGACGTCAGCATATTTTTAACACTTGCACATGTCGCCAAGCGACACATGACATCACTGGACACGCGAAGATTAAGAATCACAAGTAGCAAGCAAAGCAACCGGTGAACGGGATTTTCGGTGGGGGTTTCGTGATGTCCGACGTCACCTCTTATTCGAAAGATAGATCGCCGCATACTCAGATCAAACTATTACTTTATGTTATAGCAGAATTTCCTGATTCCAATTTAATGACTCTCCTCCTACGCCCATCTGGACGAATATAAGTACAATGCCGGACGCAATTCATTTATAGTAAGAAAAGTAAGAGAAAATCAGGAATATTGATACCAAGGTATCGAAGAATCATACTGCAAGGTTAGTATGGGTGCGACGATTTGAATATTTGGTGCAAATGCAGGGACCAAAAAATGTCATCAATTCACACCATGTGTTGAAAGCTTTGATGTTGATTGATGAATAGCTTTGTACATTAGATTTATATATATATAAATCTAATGGACAAAGCTATTCATATAGATAGACTATAGATAGACACACACATACACACATACACACATATACACACATACACAAACATACAAACACATACATACACACACTTACATACACACACACACACACACACACACACACACATACACACATACACACACACACACACACACACACACACACACACACACACACACACACACACACACACACACACATATATATATATATAAAGATATTGGTATAATTGTGATCAGTATATTCGATATGAGATACTTTAATGGTATGAATATGTATAGCTATGAATCCATGAAATTATATCTAATATATATTCAAAAGGAACTATTAGGTTGTTCTATGACATACATTCTAAGCTTTCCGCGATCTCGATATACATGTAGAATTACGCAAGCAGGAAGCGGAATAATGCTAAAATGGTCTAAACACCTCGTACCACCTGGAATATAAATGAATTATTTTACTCAAATGTAGGTTACTTGTAGGCTATTTATTAGTTATTGTCTGTATTACCATACAAAAACACTAATGATTAGCAAGAAAACACCCTTTTAATGTAATGGCTCTAATTAGTTCTTTTGCACAAGCTTGTCTTTCCATGGGTATAGCATTGCTCACAGGAGATGAGTTATTGCTATCAGGGATCTCACAAGAACCCTTGCTATCAAGGCAGGGATCACATTTTTTTTCTGCATGGATCGAATCAAGGCTCTGTTTCCACAGGATGTTCTTCATGGCAGTGGTAGAAAGCGGTTTCCATACAAACCACAGACTTTTACAAATGTTATCCTTCGTATCTGATTGCGATAAATCCATAGTTTATGAATTCTGGATTATAATTTCAGTTCGACTTAGGTAAAATTTATCCTGCCTACTATGCTGATCAATTGGTCTGCTAGCCCTGATAGTCTATAGTCTAGTCGGTCAATTGCAACAGTTGCTAGGCTTTCTCAGTTGTGAATTTGATGAGACGCAATAACAAGAATGTGAAATTGTTGTACAGTTGAAGTGATTTTAACATCGTGTATTAATAGTGGTTTAAGCTACCGAAAATGTTCGACTAAATACAATAGAAAACCGACGAATTCTTTGCCAGCTACCTAAAAAGGTCTCGCGTTGGTACGCGTACCGCGCGCTTCTGCCATCAGAGCAGTAAAATCTCATATCAATCTTTTACTAACAGATGTACCTGTACCTGTACGATATATCTGTAATCGAACAAAATTAAACGCAGTTGAATCACCACATATGCGAAATACGCTTGGTTTGGATTCTAACCTCTGGAAGAGCCACACCATTTCAGAATTGAAATTCTTGATTCATTATGATTTTAATTTTCTATCACCCAATGAATACTTTATATGATTGCTGATGATTTTAGTAGTAACTTTACAAATATTCATAAAAAGCGTGTTTCAGTGTTTGATGGAGAGATTACTTGCGTTCAAGCATGATATTTGAGAGAATGAAGCACAATCGGTTAAAAGGATAGAAACTATGTTTGTGTTTCTATTCGGTTCCGTAGAATTCCAAGTACATGTGGTGACTTGGCCCACGAAAATTATGATCAGCGTCACTTTCACGCGTTATCTATTGATATAAAAATAATGCATTTACCGCGTGGGCGGCATATTTCTCAATTTCTGCATTATTTGCGGACAGCAACAAAATTGCGCTTGAGCAAGATGAACAACAGTTGATTATTATTTATAAACGATACACATCCGTACACTTATATATTTTCTACACGTTATAGGTGCAGATAAATAGTAATTGGTTTGCTTGAAATGTTATTTGAAAAAATATGGTTCGAAGGCTTTTTTTTACATTTCACCAAAATTAAATCTTCATTCAAGAGAATTATCATTGCCAAAAGTATTTTGTTTAAAACTTGGTGCACTTCATTGAATATATGTAATCTTTCCCGTTCCAACCGACTCATTTCTGCTCCTCCATTTTCGAAACAAAACCTCTTTCTTCCATGTGGCGAACCATTTATTCCGGATCATAGCCGATCCCGATCCATACTTGGGTAAAATGAATTTATACAGCCGTGTATATTTTCGTCAAATATATGGAAAAGAAATGAATCGTGATACTTGCAGAAAACTGCGAAGCTATGGCTCGCGAAAAATGGACATTGTCTTTGGTCGCAATTTGCATCAGCGCTTGGATAACACATTGTGCTGCCAGCAATTGTGCATTGGACGAAGAAACCAAGGAACACGTCAAAATCTTGGACGATAATACTTTCAATATGGAGGTAAAATAAGAACATAAATCGTTTCGGATGCATCATGGACAACTGCTTTGACAGCGATGTGATTGTACAGGCACAATAAAAAACACCATAAATGACGCGAGGTTTGGAATCTGGTAGTTTGAGCGGGTCTTTAGGTATTCGCGTTTTCAAAATGAATATTTTGTTTTTAGTTAGCAGAATAGTATTACGTTAGAGTGGATTTTTCTGGGTTCAAGTTAGAACAATGACCAGTAAAAAGTTACAGTCATCACAACAGTACTTCCGGTTTAGATTTTCAAATTACCCGTTTTCTCGTCCGATACTATAAATTTTGTAATCTTTAAAAAGTGTCTTCCTTTCCGTATATCAAAATATGGTAAGCCTAGGTAAAACGTGAACATGAATCGTTTCGGGTACACATATGAAAAACTGCATGTGGCACTAGTAATATATTCGAACTGATCCGCAAGGAATCTGATACGAAACAGCCGACTCATTCACTTTTGGCCACATTATGCGGAGAAACATCTTTTGCCCGAATTAGCGGAAAACACATTGGTTGTTTACCGGCAATGCGTAAAGGCAGGCAACTTGGTGTCTTATTGTGATCAGGTCTAGTTGTCTCCTAAAATGCTGTCGGATGAGAATTAATGAGACAAAGACGTAAATCAAATTAGGGGCCGATGTTATAAAGAACAATGTAGTTTCATTGTAGTAGTTTCAGCTTTGGCCTTTCATGTAGGCCTACCCCTTAGTTAGAGCTAGTCTGCGGATCCCCAAGTAGTTCATGATAATCAGATGTGTATCATACAAAAGTGTTGGTTAAGAGGGCTGGGTACGCAGAGCACTATGAGTAGTCATCGGATGCTCTCACAGGTCACACCAGCGCATCGCCAACAATCCGAACATATACAGGATATAACGATTTAGACGAAAGCAATTACTTAACAACTTGAATTTAAGTTTTAAATTTTGCTCCGAGTCATAAGTCAATCCGTACTCCTGAAACGCCGAGTCAAGTCAAGTTTACTTATTATTGCAAAGTGAGTGAAGTCAAGTCATACGAAAATGTTGACTGTAGTCATCCCAACACTGGACTGTGTTTAGCCTTTTAACGGTTGTACAAAAGATGTTCTGATATTACAGATTTGCAAGCATGAACTTGATCATAATCACGTAGGCCAGTGCTCTTCAACCGGGGTGGTCGTACACCCTAGGGTGTACCAGAATTTGCAATGGGTGTACCACTCGGATGGGGTGTACAGGGGTGTACCAGATCCGAATTACAATGAGCCGATGGCTAGCTATCACAAAGGCAGGTTTATGGGTCAGTACAGGGTGACGCACAGGTTAATGAGCAATATGGTACGATGTTATCTCAAAGGTAATACTCGGGGATATCTAGAACTCCTAGACTTCTGGATATCCCTGGGTAATACTGTACACCGCTTGATTGTGATGTCATAAGCAAATATTTCTCCTATTCATTTAGCCGTCGGCAATAGACCAATGGTTCCGTTTGGTGTTGGAAAGTATGCAGTTAACAAACATGTGTTCAGCTATAGCAGGGGTGGGAAAATAACACGGTTGAAACCGTGGCGGTTAAATAATGAAATAGCTATCTGCCGTCAGGATTCGAAACAATGTTAAATATGATACGTTTTTAACTCTTTTTAAACCCTCATCGACGTTCTTCTATTAAGACACTAAAACAGTTGTTCTCGAACTTATTTTAGGAACGCCCCGCTTCATGATAGTGAAAATGTTCACGCCCAATCCAACGGATGGTTTAATGCCATGGAAGGTTATAGTTGTTGATGAGGGAATTCTATAATATCAAATTTGGACAATACACAGAGCAATAACTATACTATGAGCTTGGAGTAAATCGCGCGGGGCGCGAAAAAAAATACATTTACCTTCGGCTTCGCGCCTCCCTTCAGATGCTTTCGCGGCCCCCAGTTCGAGAGCCACTGCACTGAAATGTATATGGGATAGTACAAAGCTTGGTCGCTTTGGTCGCTGTATTCCGAGTAGTGTGCAGCTCGAATAGCCTTGATGTTGAGCGAAGTTTGCAGTTTTCCTGAAGTTCGCCATCTCTTGACCGAGAGATTTGTGTTTTTGTCATAATTCAAACCCTTACTTCCACCGACATGATTGGCAAAAACTAAAATGACGGGTCTACCCCTAACTCCAGTATACAAATATTAGTGCGCTAAACCCTCTATGAATTTCAGCTTTCGATTTCCTCTTTTTGACATGAACTTTCATCCTTTATGGGTGATAGATATTTGGTATGATGATGATGATGAGTCATATAGCAGTCGCGAGCACTGATTGACTGGTTTTACCAACTACAGATTTGGAAACGCCTCACGTTACGATTTGAAACTCGTACCGTATAATGCGTAATGTGACAATCGCAACTAAGAAGGTTTGACCTAAACTATGGAAAGAGTGATTTCTTATGGATTTAATTGTTGCTCATACTTAGCCACAATGCCTTTATTTTGAATCTGGAGTACGCATGAAAGGAATGTAGGAAGCGTAGTCGTGACATATTAATGAACAGGCTTCAAAGCAAACGAATTGTCTGTTTAGTTGATACAGCCTAAATTTTAGTCCACGCATCATCATTAAAAAAGCAGGTTGTATGTTAAGAATTCCAAGCAACCTTTCGCGGGCCGCACAGGATGGCTTCGCGGGCCGCATTTTGCCCGCGGGCCGCACTTTGCCCAGGTCTGAGCTTCAGTCATTTGTCATTAAGTGATTTTTGAGGAAACCGCCGCGATAGCTCAGACTTTTTGAATCGGTACTTCCTACCCAGCGTTAATAAATACCGCAATGCACATGAATGAAGTGACGTAGCCAGCCAGGGTCGAAACAGCTTCCATGTTGAAATCGAAACCCTTTTGTTTTAAAATGCCGATTTTATATCCTATCTTTCGCCATACATTTGCAATTTAGTATTTTGTTATTAGTGATGCCAATTAGCGACAATAGACTGTGTATAGCGGCACACGATCTGAGGTTACTGACATCTCTTCCAGCCCATGTGCTACTATCGACTGTGGTGTGTGTGGTGTGAGGCAGGCCTGATACGCAGTAGGCTGGTGCGCCTGCTATCATCGCTGATCTGAATTACCGCTTCTGCAGCAGTAGCTTTACTTACTTTCTCCCCAATACTGTTAAATTTAGGTTGATTATCGTTTGTAATGTCATGCTGTTTTGGGGCTGACACGAAATAAATTCCAATTTGCGTGACGGGCGGCCTAACTGGCTGCGAATAAACTCTGTGACCAAATACTATTTTATTCAAATCCAATTTTTTTTGACGGCAATAACTCCGCTTCTACTGGTTGGAATAGAATCAAATTTGAAGAACATCATCTTTATAGACAACAGAAAAATTTCACATTTTTCGTTATTTATTTTTATATAATAAATAGAAACTTCCTTCTCCCGTAGCCATGCGGCTACTGGTTGGAATTGAACCAAATTTGGTGTGTAGGCTTAAGTTAGGTAACCTAACAATTTTATCAAGTAGCCAGTACGATTTGAGGAAAAAAGTCATTTTTGAAGACCCCTAATGAACAGGGGTGTACGAGTTTTGAGCAAACGTTAAAAGGGTGTACCACGTCGAAAAAGGTTGAAGAGCACTGACGTAGGCTACTGTGTCGACAGACTGCTGCGCCGTGGCAAAGATATTTATGGTTTTAGTCAATATCAACGAACTCGCACCAAGTTAATATACATACTGTGTGATCGCCTTCCTTGAAGCAAACAATTTAGACCGCTCATATAAAATTTCTCTCTTTCAGTACCTTGCGAATATCTCCAACACACGGTGCGTGGTGAATCGGCATGCAAACATTACCGACAATTTCGTGCGCATGTTGATCCGCTGTAAGTTCCTTTACATACATAAAATTATAGTTTCAAGGCAGTGGTTCTTAACCTTTTTTCCTGAAGCGCCCCTTTGCCGAAGTTTGGCGCCTCCACATATTTTAAGGACGATAGTGCAAACATGGAGTAAGAGCTCGAAGTCGTTCGGTCTTTTCGGGTTGGGACTTCACTATTGGAAATAGCTTGAATCGCGCCCGAGGAGCACTCGACTAATTAGCGCTATAATAATTGTACGTGCTATATTCGGGATCAAATCAATGTTGTTATATGAAACATCGGGTACGGACTCATAACATCTGGTTCGAGCCCGGTGTACACATAGCCTACCGAATTAACATCTGCGACTGGCAACCCGGGAACGTTAAACGTGTTGGGTTTTGTTTCATTGCTTTCTGTGACTAGTAAATCAACGGAGATAGTGATAGGGATATTATTTTCACATTCAGTTTATAGTATTGCACCCAGTTAGTAACTTTAACATGAATGCATTCAAAACAAAGCAACCCGGATTATATAACGTTAATGAGATATTGCAAGTCCCAACACCAAACAGTATCACCCTCTATGGTACGATAAAGAAATATTCTGAAGGTTTAATTTTGTAGCTTTCAAATACAAATATATTTGGTTAATCATTTTAACCAAATAGCTTCAGAGCATATTTAACGTACGAAGTGATCTCACAACACTAAACAGTATCATCAATTACGATACGATGAAGAAATATTCTGAAGATTTAATTTTGTAGCTTTCAAATATATAATATATAATAAATATATAATATATATTTGTTAATCATATTGACCAAATAGCTTCAAAGCATCTTTAATGTACAAAGGGCTAACCCCTGAAAAGTAGTACAGTGCTTCTGTCTTCGATTTCGACACGCTGTGAGCTGCGGGATAAAATACCTAATAGTTTAAAAGATTTTGTGAAACTAACTCCAGCTAGCGTGACAGGAGCATTTTAACGGGGAATTTGCGATTTAAAAGTACGTGCAACTCATTTGACGTGAATTATAATAAACCACTGCATCCATGGAAACATGTTGTAAACCAGTTGTTCCCAACCGGGGAGGAATTCCCCCCCCCCTGGAAGGAATTTTGCAATTGTTAGGGAGAAATTCCACCTTAGAATTGTAACGGATATCCCAGATTGCAAATGTCCGAACTGTCATGTAGTCAACCAGTTATACCCGAACGTGTGCTCCTTAAGGCTGTATTTTTTTGGTCGAAGTATGTTAAAATGCTATTTGAAATCTCTTTTTCACATAGAAATTACCCCTTGTTTTTCGCCCTGTTTTTAAACTTATTCAGATGTGCTGCAGTTCGCCAGACATTTTTGTAGGCTAGCGACGGCATCTCAATCATATATATCCTAAGCGAGCAAATGTCGAGCCGAATCTAACACAGGAAGGTGTAGCCGTTCGGTCGCACTCCTCGCTATCTGACTGAATGCGGCTAAGTTACTTTAGGTTCGACTGGACCCAGAGACACATTGCAGATTCGACGGATATAGTACAACCTAGGCAGACACAAAAATACATCAATACTTCCAATCCAATCCAAGACCTGACAGTGTTACAACTCCACATAGGAACAATCCAAAACCCACTCCATACCACGACAATCCAAGCCCAACTCAAATCCAACTATCTTCACTTCCGTTTTCCCAATCCCGGATGCTACCTTAGAGAGAGATCGCTAGCCTTGCTTTGTTTTTAGTGAAAAGCTACCCGATCGAAAAAATGCATGTTAAACTTGGTGCAATGTTGCCGAAACGGAATGGGTGTCTTAAATTTCAATGAGCTCTAGCAGGAAGTCTGATCACGTGTATGTTATATATCTGGGCTGCAACCAAGTCACGAGGCTCCGGGTCAGTAGGCAATCACACTTTTATAGTTTTGACTCGAGTCAAGTGGAGTCATTTTCATTTCACCATTGAGTCAAGTCCGATTCCGAGTCACCGAGCAGAGGGTCGAGTTCGAGTCATGGTATTATGAATCGAGTCTGAGTCCAAGTCATCGTGTTGACTGCTCAGTCTCCAGTTTAAGTCTTGTTAAACCCACTTTTTATAATTCTGTTTAGTGATATTGAAAGATTTGGATTTATAATATGCCACTTTTCTTCACTTAAAGCAGTTTCTTGTCGCATTTTCAAGTACCAGGACCAATAGACGAAATTCCAATGGGGTGGTCACTTTACTGTTCTTCGAAACTACAATGAAATGTCGGTCTTTGCCGTCTTATATAGTTTCGAGTCATATGCCTTGGCTCCGGTCATGCACAATGACTCGAGTCCAAGTCGAGTCAATACACAGATTGTCTTGAGTCGAGTCGTTTCCGTATTTTGAGAAAATGACTCGAGTCGCACTCGAGTCGGACTCGAGTCTGGTCAACCCTGCTATATATGAAAGTACCAATGTTATTGACCAAATGCATACGCAAACTTGAGAAAATGTCGCGAGACCAGTAAATTTATGCAAACTGATTTTTCACAGCAGTTATATTAGCGATTGGTGCCTGGTACGCCGAAAACACAAATGGAAGTGTGTGGGTCTTTTGAGTCAAGTCTTCCAGAATTTGTTTGATGGGGACCAAGACCATTGTTTTTGGATGTCCAAAAGTGTTGTTACAGCCCTGCTAGAAACAAACCATCGGTATCACCTGTCTTATTCTTCAGTCAACAGGTGTTTGCGCGGTAAAATTGACCTTATTTGATCATTGGGCAGATTCCTCCTAAGGGGCAACTTTGGCTCAAATTTCGGTCGAGGGAGGCACGGGATGAAAAAGGTTTGGAACCACTGTTGTAAACATTGTCGGCATATACTTCTCGCGCAGAGCGACGAAAAATTTCGAGATCAGGCAGATTTTGACGACTTTTTATTTGAAATGAGGACTCGGGGATATAGAGCTGTTGTTCTACTACTATATAATCACAAGTCCCTATACTACACCATCTACTTCGATTCCATTTTCAGCGCCCCCCCCTCATATCACCACCTGAGCGTTTCCGCCCATTCAAAATCCAAATTGCTCCTGAAGGCGCTGGCGACCCTGAAAGCATATGAAGGGGGGCGTGAAAAAGAAGTAAACTGAAAAAAATTACCTCCAATTCACGCGTGTTTCTCTACATGTGGACCGAATTTCATATTTTTCAATTCTCTCTTCAACAGTCAACCTTCCATGCCCGCAAACAATCTGTTGAGGTTGCTAGCATCCAGGTTGGATTTTATCATATGACGATAAAGGGGCGCGAAATTTGTCACTATCATAAAGGGGGGAGTGTCTAAAAAAGGTTGGGAACCATTGGTTAATACCATAGTCGCAGTTCAAATAAAAAGTAATCGTTCTTTCGCAAAGAAATAGATTAGATATGGGAAATAATCGATTGCGATTATATTTACTTCGGATTACGTTCGAATTGTGATGTTTAAAGGTCATGCGATCCTGGAAAGATTTAAAGACGAGTACCCAAACGAGAAAATTACGCCAACGAGAAAAGAGCTAGACTGCGCAAGAACTAAAGCACGCGAAAACGCGAATATACTTCAACAGGACATTGAACGCGAAATGAAAAAGGTACGCGCAAGTATGAACTGAACATGATTGCGAAGGAAAGAGACAGCACAGTGGAGCTCACCATAGTCAGCCTATATTTACTAGTTCATGACTGACACTTTGGCTATACGTAGGCCTACTCCAGAGGTAAGGGTCGGCATCTTAGCTGGTGTGTGATTGATATGGGCCACCCACCATGCCCATTTGCTCACACATATATGGGTAAGCGTAAGCGGTGTCTTATAAAAAGTCTTCAAGTGGGCCCTGCAACAAGTCGGTAAACACGGTATAAAAATAAAGAGTATCGGCCTGATGTAATATGATGAATGTAGTCGTAACACCATGAATATCAAACAAACATATAGTCAAAGTATATCTATCGTTGGTAAAAGTCAGGGTTTTAGTGACTCGAGTCCCGTTTTTTGGTGACTCGACTTGACTCAAGTCATTTTCCGTATGAATGGACTCGACATGTACTTAAGTGATTGCTCATGACTTGTGCATGTCATATGACTCGAGACGAGGGCAGCCGAGGGCGTTTCATTTTTACGAGAAATAAGTTACCACATTTTTCGTATTTCGTCTCTCAGTACTGGTACTTGAAAAAATAGGGACAGAAACTCATAAGAGCGGGGAAATTAGCATAATGCGAGGTTTTCGTTATCATCCAAGCGGAGTGGTGGACTCAGACTCGAGTCACGGTACTATGTCTTGGACTCGACCCTCTGCTCGACGACGTGGACGACTTGGGCTTGACTCATTGATGAATTGAAAATGACTTGGAAAATGCATTTCTTATGCCACTATAGGGTTATGCAACGTTTTACGAGCATGTTTGAATTAGAGAAAGTGCACACGACCAAAGTATTGACTATGCTAACTCATGAATAGATGCGCAACTCATAGACTACTGCTGATCCGGCTAAAACCAAAGTAATTGGTAGTCCCATAGCTGGCGAGCAGAGCACTCAAATGTCATAAAACTGATCTCAATCATCGAAAGCTAGTGTCGCTTCACTTCATTTATTCGGAGTATTTAAGTAGTTTTTGCCTACTTGTACTACTTACTCATGAGGTTGTAATCATAGTACTTTCAGCTTTACCAAATTGTGAGAAAGGTTCCCATCATGTTTCTGAACGGAATTCACGTAACGTTAAAATAGCTGCGGTTTCACGGTAACTAAATATATTTCGGATATATATTATAATTTAATATCTTAATTCCAAAATGTACGAAGCTGGACATTTGTCGAATAATTATTTGAAAATTTAAACCTCCAAATTTAAACTAATTTTGCAGTTTGGTTCGTATTTCTCTGCGTTGGTAGGTATTAGGGAGGGAATGGGGCTTATAGCTATATTCGGCTGTAGATTAAGGTGGGTTTCTGATTAAAAGCCTACTCAAAGTCGTTTCCGTACCCTCCTGTCTTTTCATTATATCGCAATCTCGTGGCGTATTGATTTGATACAAATTTTAATACAATGATGATAATAACACGTTTCGCCTAGTAAATATTTCAATTTAACCTCGCATGAATATCTATAAATATCAAAAAGGCAGCATAAAATGAAGTTTCCAATATTAAATTTAAATTGCATGTACTTATCGTAATTACATTTAGTGGTGATTTTGATGCTTGAAGGTTTACAATTCGCAACGTTTGTATTGAAGTTTTACCGGTCTGCTATCTCAAAATGGTTGAAAACCACTGTTATAGAGCCGATCCACCACTCTTCTTCCCACCTTAGCGGACCTGCTGTAATCGTCGATTCCGGCTTCCATCTATACCGAGTTTGCGGAGAAGCATCTCCAATGATTAGCATCTCACATAGTATACTCATCTTCGACCCAGCGAATGTACACCGCCAGTAACACGTCTGGATATCAATGTAACTTAAGGCTTTCTTCAGAGATGTGGAACTGCTTTGGTCTTATGCTCACTAAAGGAGATTACCAAGAGCAGTAACCATTCGAAAGACGACGCTCGAGATGACTTATTGGAAATGCAAGACTTTTTCGAAAACATGAAAAAGAGTAAATTGATCGAGATCAATAGTATCCTATTCTTTAACATTCGAATAATCGTATACTGGTAATTTTCAGAAAACAACTACAATTCGACTTGTGGTTTTGTCGTTTGCAATGATATCGAAAACACTTGCACCTGAATCCAACCGATGCCGGTATATAATTGGATGACGATACGGACCCCAAGACTTTCATGAACCGCATTTTAATGACAGAAGAAATTGAACACAATAAACTATCACCAATATACATCAATAATGTGTCAAAGTTAACTTCTGTTAGACATTATTTGCTGACCAGATAAGATGCATTTGTCCGCTATTGGAGGTTGATTTGGAGTAGGCCGCGCCGCTAATTCATTCGAAATGTTGGTTATGAAAGCTCGACGTATCATGCGCTGCTTAGTCGAATGCCTCATAAGATACAATTTCCGGACGTGCGCAGTCTTCTGCAGACCGATAAACTCATGTTACTATAATTTATACATAATGACTCGAGTCCAGTCGTATTTTTTAGTTGTCTCGACTCGACACGATTTGAGTCAATTTGTGTATTGACAGGTCATTGCGCATGTTAAGAGTTAGAAAGTTTAGTATGATCTGATTGCGAGGCCTTCGATATCACGCATGAGTTTCTAGAACGCTAGTGCACGCGATAACGAAAATTTATCATGATGAGCTCGAGTCGGACTCGATCCGTTGCTCCATACATTGGGCCCGGACTTCACCCGGTAGTCAATGGAAAATTACTCGACTTGACTCGAGTCAAAACTATAAAAGTAAAATTGACTCGTGACTGGGAACCTTATAACTTGGTTACAGCCCTGAGTTAACCCTTTCGCTTCGGTATCATTACATTACAATGATTACCCTGGTCACACGATCTCTCTGGACACCTAAATACATTCGCCCCACAATTGACAATGGAATCTGTTATTAGAGAGTCAGACATCAATATGGGGCAAATAGCGTTGTAAAACAAACGCAGTGACTTTATGAAATACGGAGAAATCTCATATCCCATACTTACAAGTAATAATTTGAGGTACGACATCAATTCAGTTTCCACCCATGTCATCTTCTACCCTGAATACCCTTCGTCACATGATTGGCATCCGGTAGACCAGGTGTCCGAACTAATGGACATGCGTTATGCTTATTCACTTTCCTGGAGTAATATTTAGTGATGTGAACTAGAACAGGAAGGAATTTATTTGATAAATGGAAGACTCTTCCATTCATGTCATGCGAAAGGCAGAGTCTGCGATAAGCTTATAATAAACATTTCGGGAGAATCAGTATTTAGCATTCACATGGACACAATTGAGGTGATTTCAACCAGCAGTGCATGATGCCCCTAATATAGGATATTCGATAATAGTTCATATGAAGGTACGAGTTTTATTCAACTGTTCCAAATAATAAGCTTGAAGATATAGAGATTGTTATTTTCGTCCATCTACGTTGGTATGATATGACTCGTATTTGTATAGAAATAGTAATTAGTAGTAGTAATCAATCATTATTTCCTCGTGGGCCTTCCTTTTTATTCAAACCCCGTTTTCCACTATTCGCTCTCATTAGGGTTATCTGCACACTGGATAGTTATCGTATAAGGTCCTCGCCTGTAATCTGCTGTCGAAGATTAATACAATGAATTTTTGTTGGAAGTTCGTCGTACATGTAACAACTGGACCGCTCTGCTGAATGTAAACATAAAACATATTGCAATTGTGTAAAACTATATCTCACTACGATGCTGGGTTTTACAATGCTTGGATATTCAATAATATTTTGGATTGATTCACATCCACTTCTAATACTTTCGATATTGTATATTAGAATGTTTTATTTCGGCGTACTACCGCGAACATACGTACCGAACATAACGAACCTACTGCAGGGGAAATTCGGGTTTAATATTCATTTGGGTCACAAATGCAAAATGTTTATAACGCGCAAGGTTTGTATATTGCTTAATTTAGTTTATGCCAGTGGTTCCCAACCCTTTACGGATCCGAAAAGAGGACATATAAACGGGGGGTTTATTTACCTAAATGTGATCGCTGGTGAATTGATTAGAAAAATGGTCATTTTTTCGGGTAAGTGCTCGAAAAACCGGTTCCCGCGTCTAGGCTACTTTCCGTCGAGATCACCTTTTTCGCGTCATATGTAGAATAAGCCGTCGTCACGGGCATATTTGGACCGTGTTAATTAAAAATATATCACTCGACGTTATAACATTTCTGTCCCCTATCGCACCCTCCTCTCTGCATGGTATTTTCGCCCCATTGATTCTCATAATTGCCCACTGAGGCGTTATTGCCTACGCTTGGAACCACTGGTATATGCTGATTGTCCAAATGCAGAAGGTAAATTATGGCGATAGAAGATATCGACAACATAAAGTCCAGTCGGCGTAGCTAACGTAAACAATAATAATTATTATTAATCCGTGCTGACTATCGTCATGACTCTGATCACGCCAATATCCTATACTTCTGTTATTCTTTGACAATGAGCTGTGACCACTTCAATTTCGCGTTCCAAGTATAGTCTTAGGAGGATTATCGTCTAATAACATTACCAAAGCCTCTGCATGTCGCCTGTGTTTATACGACAAACGCGCACAACACTAGCTTTGATGCATTTACTATTGGACCTACACACATAAATTCATATATGGCTAAGACCTTGAGACAAAGGAATCACCAGCTTTAGCATAGTCAACGATGCGACACAGGAGACTTGGGTCACACGCAACCGGCAAGGTGGGAACGATACTTTTGCGATTTCGCGACGTCCAAAATTCGAGCACAACTAAACCCGTTCGCATAGTTCGGAGGTTGGTCGTTATCGGGCCTGCGTTAAGCATGTACTCTAGTGGTTCTAACCTAAGCTTGGGAACACTGAATCTTATCTGCAAGCCTTCGGGATCCCTAAATTTTCGCTGAGTCACAAAACAAAACATATTACAATAGTCATCTAACTTAACTATACTATACGTATCTAATACATTGCTATGGATTACTGGTGCACAACATGAACTGTGCATCAACATAGTGTTAAAAGAACAAGACCTATAAAATATATGATTGTCACACAAAACGAGAATATTATAATGGCTGTTACTTACATATCAGTGTGAGGCTTCACCTAAGAAAGTGTCAACACAATGTTTGGTCGAATCGCAACAGCGTGATGCCAACTTCCTAATTAATAAATATCATACACATCTTAGAGATAGAATAGCATTTCAGAAGGATGGGGTTTCGATTTCGACCCCAGCCTTCCGCGCGTACGCCACTGCACAAGACGTACCACCGCAATTCGACTACTGATCGCGCGAATTGCCAGCTGCAACCAATGATGGGCAAGACTGGGCGTGTCCTCACAAAATATATGTGTGAGTCTTGGCCCTGAGGGAACCCCGAAAACCGGAGAAACTTGCTAAGAACGACTGATATATTCGATTACAAGACGATATGCACACGCTTAGGGTTGTATTTGAAACAAATCATGCACTTAGAACACTTCGTTTAACACATGTTTTAAACCAGGGGTCTCAGACACGCGGTCCGCGAGAACGTTTTGTGCGGCCTAGGACGGCATTTTTGATTTTAAGTATTCAACAATATATTCAACTGCCACATATCTTTTTTAGGTTTGTAAACTTCAAGTTCACTCTAAAACTACTACAAAGACGTTCATTCTCATCAAACTTCACCATCACATCACTTTCAAAAACTACCAAGCGGTGGGCGATCAGCTCTTTTGTCGAATTTCTTGTTCGTGATGATAAAACATGACCCGTCGATGATTAATGACTGAAAATTGCAATACCGCGGCAGTTCTTACGATGTTTTATTGCATTTGTCCTCTCGCATGGTGTCTATAACTCAGTATTTTCATAAATTATGCCCAGCACAAATACAATTTTATTCCGATACTTGAAAATGTTATTTATTTTTCGTGCCAAGATTGATTAGTAGGATAGTAAATAACATTTTCACAATGTTTTTTTAATGCCAGTCTGCCAGGTCCCGTCAAATGAGAACTACTTGGAAATCATACATTGAATACCTCTATCATTCATCTAGTCTGGGTGAAAGACTTATTAGGTCTGCCTATGACAGTAGTCGGACACCTTTTTCGTGTAAAGGAGCCATATTTACCCTATACTGTCAATTGACAATGTCAATCTACGGTGACGTCACAATTAGGATTCGTGACGTCATGGCCGAAAGAAAAAAAAACACGACAAAATTCATGTTTTAAACAAGGGTCATGTTTAAAACGTGTTTGTTTTGAATTTATTTTAGTTCTGAATGCAACCCCTGCGTACGCACCACCAGTTCTTGATTTTATTATCATCTGAAAATAACATATTTCTTCCGGCGGACGGGATGTCGAGTGCGCGACATGCGCACCTGGTCGTTCAGATTTTCGGAACGTCAGTGAGGACAATCTCGACTAATCTCGAAGCTCGATATTCGATTCGGATTCAACTCCCCGGAAGATTTGTCTTTGTCAAGTCCTAATCATGATGTAGGTTTTTGAGTTTCAAACGCATCACAGCAAAGTAAAATTCCAGGTGTACAAACTCTGTACTTACTCAAGATATCTACGGCATCTATTAAGCAGTAAATATATTTACAGGATTAGACGGAACTGCATTCCACAAACATTTCGAATCCATCCCTGTTCATGTGATTTATATAACAATATGTCTACAATAACGTCACAGGTAACATAACATATAATGCATTTTCGTAATAACATGTAGCCTACTTACACTAAATCCTAAGCCATTGGAACAGCGGTTTCCAACCGGTGGGGAATTCAATGGTTTCTGGTGGGGAATAGACGTATTTGGTAAACATTATATGAAGGATAGTCTGCAAATTTACGGAGACACATGCTCGATTACCGTTACCAGTTAGCTGCAGTGTTGCCCCTCTAGGTTCCCGGAAAAACACAAGATTATGTCGTGAAAAAACACTAGATTGGCGAAAAAAAACACTAGATTAGTAAATTGCAGGAAAATTTTGCCGTTGCCAAGTATCATCATGATGACCAGGTACCAATCCATAGATAAGAAATGTTCCACACATGAATGCGATACATATGCATGATATAATGCATGAATATTCAACGAAAATCAATGAAATGAATTCAATGGGGTAGTAAAAAATCAAATATTTCCGCTTTCGAATTGTACGGCATCAAAAAAAATATCTTTCGATTGTACACCATCCATCAAACAAAAGTATCTTTTGTGTGACATCTTGCTCACTACCGTACATCTTCAACCAAACAACGGGGAGGAGTCCATGCGCATAATACTTCATTTCCACGCATGCAGTGGAGTGTAGCAATGCCAAGAGATTCGTCATGGGCTTCCCTAGCAAATGGAATTCTGATTCACTGAATCCATTGTGCACAGATTTCAATTTTTGCCAAAATTCTGTCGATAACCTGCAGCTCAATTTGCCAAAGCAGCCCATTTTTTTTCATCATCATCATCATCATTGGTTTATTAGCAATTTTATCAGCTCAATACACCACAAAAATGCGATACAATGAAAAGACAGGAAGATGTCGAAGCGACTAGGAGTAGTCTATGGAATCTGACACCCTCTGGGAATCTGACACCCATTCTTCCGACAAATCATCAAGTTCATCAAATGATATCACGAGGGAAATTTCACAGCTAGAGGAATGATTGATTTTACTTTTCTTTGTGTTGATAAGGCTGTTAACGGATTCAATACACTCAAGTATGCTCTCCTCGGCAAATGAAAATCTTGCCCGAATCTGCAGACTTAGCTCAACAAGAAACGACAGAGCATCTGAGCGAAATCTCTCTTCATTTTTTCCAAGACTTTCGCTCATAAGTACGGATTCACACCGCACTCTCTGTTACGTAGTAATTGCTTGTTACTGCACCACCACATATAATTGTTGAAAACAAACACAGCCAGAAGCACCAAATCGTAGTGTGTAATTTCGTAGTCTAATGTTAGAATATTCATTGTTCGCACAATTGCAGAAAAACACTAGATTAGCAAAATTGTGCGAAAAAAAACACTAGAACACTAGGACGACCGAAAAAACACTAGATCTAGTGTTAAAACACTAGGAGTGGCACCACTGGTTAGCTGCTCTGGAATGTATGTATGGAAAATTATATTGCGCGTTGTTCACAAAAACTAATTTTTACTCCGGATAAGCAATGATGGCGTCACAAACGCATCCAGCATGACCAGTATGACATGAAATAACACTTTCGTTAAATTTTGAGGGTAACCGGTATCGATTCACAACACGTTTTATGTTGCAGTAACGGGCGAATGTGGTGGTGTGTCTTGTGTACTCAAACAAGCAAACAGCTGCTCCGTAATGACAAAAGGTAAAAAGAAATACGACAATAGTTTTGGGTAGTGGGGAATGAAGACTCGGAATAAATCTAAGCTGGGGAATGAAGACAAAAAGGTTGGGAAGCACTGCATTAGAACAATCCTAAAAAAGTAGAAGCTACAACTCACCTTGCGGCTTGGATATGGTGTGGACGATCACTTCATGATGTCTATCAAACTGCGATTTTCATGAATCGACATCGGAACAGAAACCTGTACGTAAGTATTCCTTTTTTACGTTTAACTCGCCGATGTTACCATCGTTTTATGAATTTTGAATCTGCAACATAGTCCATCAGATAGCGATGGCTAAAAGAAACTGTAAAACAGGCAACTATACTTGTTTTTTTTTGCAAATTTATCAGGAAATAATTAAATAGATGCGACACATCATGTAAGTTCTCATCGCTCTGTGTCACTGAACTTATCTTCGCTAAGTAAACTGATACAACATCAAAATAATTGATCTGTATAAATGATACATACCGTATAACCTAATTTGTGTTAGAATCCAACTATATTTCACATGATAAAACCGTTAAACTGAGCCGTGCTTGATTACTGAATTTGTGTATCAGAACCAATAAATCAATTAATCAGGTTTATTAATATTTTCATCGTTTCAAAACATCACAAGACTGCGATACAATGAAAAGATAGGAAGGTGTCGACACAACTTGGAGTAGCCTTTAAGATCAGACACCCACCTTAGCCTAGGCGAAGTAAATAAGAGGCATACACACTGAATGAAAAGTAATGCAGATAATATATGACGCAAGCGACAAAATGAGGTGGCATGTGGTGGAGGGCGAGGTCGATGTTAGGTCGTGGTCCGGTAATCCTGAAGACTGGCTAGTAGTCAGTAGTCAGTGGTCGGAACATATTCGCGTATTGAAAGATCCTTATACTCGTATAAACTAAATGTAAATGACCCCGTTGCATTCATTTCACAAGGCCGTGACGTGATATCGCATTTACGAAATGAGTTCTTTGCGCGACTCGAGATAATCGCATTTAGAGTGGTCTTACGCGTAGCAGACCAGGTAATCGAATAACGAAGTAAACATAAATTTGCGAACCAGATTGCTCAGTGTATGACGACTTTATGCCAATCTTACACCCACACTATTTACAGATTACTGCAATGTGTATTAATTCAAATTCTGTCTCTCTGCCGTCATACATATTCCTCACACTTGCAGATGCCAAACGACAAATTGCATCAACACCGCAAACGTGAAAAATCAGCCTCAAAAGTTTACCAAGCGAAGTATCCAGTGACGAGAATTACGAAGGGTGTTTTGTGATGTTAGACGTCATCTATTATTTGGAAGATGGATCATCATATATCACTCTGTGGCTTTATGTTGTGGGAGGGTCTTTACGTCCCATGATAACACACCACCTTATATAGCTGGTATAAATACGAATCTGATTTTCACTGAAAAGCCGTGTACGGCTCATTGAGTTATAAAATAAGAAGAAATCTTCAATATTGGTACTGAGGTATTGAAGAATCATACGGTAAGGTCGGTGCACCATAAATTCACGAGTGGAAAATAGGTGTAGTCATGAGATTTCTATAATGGTGAGAGGTGTCAATCATGCAGGTAGATGGAACTTTCATATACTAAATCGTGTTTTCACATCCTTCATCTGGATTAACAGCATGATTCAAATACAACAATCCTTACGGAGATTCAAGGGATTTAGTACCTTTTTTGAGATTTCATTGGGGATGATCGAGCCCACTACACTATTGAGATATATATTGTATAAGAATTGGTGTGTTTTGAATCATTTTCCCACATTGAAAGGCTGTGAGAGAACAATTCGGTATCTGAAAGTGACGTTGGATGGAAACCGTCGAGAAACACTGATTTCGTTTACGGCGCAATGGGCGCGAAGGTTTGAATATTTAGGCGCAAATGGGGACAACAATTTGAACTTATTCACATCGAGCACAGGACGCTTGCTGTTAGCTGAAGAATGGTGCCAAGCCTTAGATTCATAGACGCATATACCATGTTGTAATAATCATCAGGATATATTTATATCATTACAAAGGGTCGTAAAATTACGTATTTTATATATCCCTGGTGAATTGAGTAGTTATATTACACATACAATTGTATACCATTTGGGAGCTTCAATTGAATGCGTCATAAAAATATTATGGATATAAATGCTAAGACTGATAACCGCCACCGCACAGGAAAACGAATAAAGTGACCGGACCAGTAGAAGTTCAATTTAGTTCATCTCACAAACATATATATGAATATACGACTCCGTCCATGACTCTGTCCATG